>NC_064809.1:39360923-39660923 GCF_023721935.1 Panthera uncia
TTCCACTTTACAGATTTAAAAAATTGAGATCTAGGAGAGGACACTAACTTGGCTAAGATCAATCACATAGGAGCTGAGACACGAACACCGGCTCTGGTCTAGTACTAAATTAAGACCAGCATACACAAACACACATGTGCATACATCTATACATACACACAGTGCTTGAAACAGTGCCTGGCATATTATGCTAATATTATTAACAGTACCTGGTATTCAGTAAACACTCAATAAATGTTACCTATTGTTATGATGATTATGATGATGATGATTTGTAAAGAAGTTCCTACCTGCTAACATTCCTTCCTGCACTGGGCATTTATGTTTCTATGAGGCCCCAGCTTGGGTACTCATTGTTGCTTGAGCATTATTTGCATTCTGAAGGGGGCCTGAGGACAGCCTGCTCTGAGGGTGAGAACAGGAGCAGAACTGCCAGTGAACTGACTGGTAAATATAGAAAATCATCAGATGGGTTGGCTACATGGGTATATCTGTCTGTCTGTGTGTGTTGGGGAAAGTAGAAGTATGTAAGCTTATTTTAATTTGAACTCAGCTTTTCTTGGCCCCCAAGAACTGTTAACACCTCTTTTTGGTGTTTTGTGGGAATTCTGGGCATAAGGTCTTTAAAGTAAAAAACTCTATGATTAATTCCCCTTCCTCAGTTTTCCTAGACCACTGAAGTGAAGAGAATGTTTTCAAGGATACATGGGTAATAGAATGAACCTTCTCTGCCCCTCACTCTACCCTGTAAAATCAGAACAGTACCTAACTTGCCAGTGGAGAGTGAGGACTGGTCTCAAGGTCAGGAGGATGGATGAAGTGACCTTTTCCAGGTTCCCCCAGCCTTGAATTCTGAGGAGAGATGGGTATGAAGAGAGTATTCATAGGATGTGTTATTATATGTTGTTATACACATAGCTAGACTGGCCTACGCCTATTTAAGGGTAAGGAGACCTGGGTCCCCATTAGCCTTAAATACTTGGGAAATCTTCACCTTTGGATTTTTATACATTTGCTTCCCAGACTTTTCCTCCCCCCCCCCCCCCCCCCTTAGTTCCTACTAAGGGTAGTAAGTGGAAGGTGTGGGCAGAGATTTTTCTAATCCTCAGTCCTACCCCAAGTACCCAACTAGAGAAAATACCAAAATGACTTCAATACTCAATGGTATTGTGTGACGCAAACATTCAACTTTCCAGCATCTTGTGTCCATTTTCCAGCAGGTCATGGAATAGGCAAAAGGCAGGCTGCACTCAACACTGACGGTCCCAGTGGTTATGGGCAGGAACACTTCCACTATATGGACCACCAGGGAAACTCAACCATACTTTATACAGAGATATTACCTGGATGTGGCTTGTAACCAGTTGGGAGTCTCCACCCACAGACATCACTCTGCGGCTACTGTAGGTGGAAAGCAGGTAATACAAAACCCCCAACTTTATTCAAATTAATGTATTTCTTTGTTTTCTTATCTATATTCCCAATTATACAAGAAAATGAGGTTAAGTTCCTTTTACACATGGTAAAACCAAGACACTGGAAAGGTTAGTGAAGTCCCCCAGCTCACAAAGCAGCAACAAATCTAGTTCATGTTCTAATTCTTCCAGGCTCCAGCTCATAGACATCATCTGGGTTTCACCATCTTTCAGAATTGCTCAAAATTCTTCCAGCATAAATTAAAATCTATGCTCCACCTACCATCTTCCATTTCCTCCTAGGCATTCAAATGTTCTTCTGCCCCCAGGCCCTTCCCCAGAAGAAGGAAGCCACAGTAAAAAGACCAGCAGGTGGGAGTAGGAGTGGTGGGAAACCTGACCTGGAGCCTGTCCCTTCAACCTGCTCCCAGTCTATAAGATCAAAAGCATCTGCATATTTCAAAACATCCAAATCAGTCCTATTTTTCACGTTCATATCAAAAATTTGGTTATGTCTAAATACAACCATAGAGGGCTCAAGAAACAGCTGGCTGGTGAGTGGACACAGCTTAGCAGATAAAAGAAAAAGACTGATTTCTCTCACCATTTGTTAATCTGAACTTCCAATATGAAATGCTGGCATCCCTAAAGAGACGGCTAGCCTACTGAGTATTTTATTATCCAAAGATGGAATTAATAGCTGTGCCATATCTATGTCAAACCTAGGCAATAAAACTTTATGAGTCCTTCCCCATGAAATATTTTGTTTATGTCACATGAGTCTAATCTAATGTTCTTTTTTTTCTTTTTCTTCACTTCCCCACCCCCCACCCTTTTCCCTGCCCTCTTTGTCTCCTGAGGCCTATTCCCTTTGGAAGTGCATTAGTTACCTAGGAAACCTTAATGTCATTTTTTATATGAGTGGAGTTTGGTGCAGCATAAAGTTAATTTATAGGGTGGTTAGGAATTCATGTCATGACTGGTGAAATAGGAGACTTTATTATGATTTCTAGATCCACCTGTGTGGTAGGAATACATACCTTCCCTCTATCATTATGGGTAATTTCTTGAAACATAATTATGAATATGTATGCTATTTCACAAAATGAGTTGATCCATTGTTATTCAATGCAATTCATCATATTGTTCAATCTAAGCCCTAGAACATAATTAGCAATAACAACAAACCAATAATATACTAGGCAATCTGTTACAAGTTGAAGGACATGGTGGAATTTCCTTTTACATGATGAGGCAGTTCTGCCTTAGAGACAAAGAACAAACAAGATGAGATTCTGAAATCCTTCAACTACGTCTTTCATGCTCTCTGAGGCCCGCATTAGGAAACTAAATTCCAAATATGTCCACTACTTCATTCTGCTATGTTCTTTCTGTCTTTGTCCAAGGGAAAAATATATAACCATAAAGCTACATTAATGAAATGTTTCAAGACAGCTTACAAGTAACAAAGAGGACATTCCGGAGCTTTTTCTAAAGGCTAAGATCCCCCACCCATGTGGTTGGCGGTGTTTCCGGTAGAAGGGCTATCAGATTGGGAGTTGGTGCCTTCACTGTGCTGGACTGTGCCCAGCATTTTAAATCAATTAATTCATGTGGTCCCCATAATACTCCTATGAGGTTGGCATTGTTTCTGCCAATTACAGACAGTTTCTGAGAAGTTCAGGAACCTGTCAAAGACACACAACTACCAGTGAAGAAGGGAGCATGGAATCTAGGTTTGTACAATTCCAAGACCCACTCTTTTAATGAGTTCTACTTCCTGATCTGTTACTATGTTTGGTTTTTTGTTTGCTTGTTTGTTTGTTTGTTTCCCTGGGGAAATTTATGGAGAACCCAGAGCCTTAGCATCCTTAACTATTAAATGTAGGGGGTGGGGGGACACAGAGGCTGATAGAATTAGATCTGTCTCCCTACTCTGTTTAGAGCTCAAGGTTGATAGCATCAAAGCTGCACTTCCTCAAGATGATGGACATTTTAGGGAAGACCTGCGTTCGCTGAATAAACATAAAGTCACTCAGTTTCTACAGACATCTGTACCCACTTTGAAAAAAAAAAAAGAACAATGGCTCCCACCACTCTTCAGGACATTTGGGCAGAGTCGCTAATTGGCACCATGGGCTCACATGATTGTTGGCTAATAATGCTATAGTTACAAGTGTGTAGTAATGGGTGGGCAGCCAGGAATCTTTTGAGTGCCAGGAGTCAAGGTAACACACAGCCTTACTGGGCCCTTAAATTAGCAATCCCTATGCAAACACCTTTTGCAGGCACTTTAATTGTTTCAGAAACATAGACTTTCGGGCTCCAGGAGCTCAAGCAGCTGTCTGAGTGAGTGGGGGTGGGGATGGACGGACAGGGTGGAGCAAGAGAAAGTAGGTGCAAGCATTCTGCAAACCTCTCCACAGTGCCCTCCAGCAGCAGAAGAGGCAACTTGCAGATACTTTAGGATAGGCTAAGGTGTGGAGTACAGTTTAGCAATCTAAGGCAGGAAAAAAACCCACACACAATGGGAGAGGACAAATATTCAAGGCTAGCTGTATGGTGCTGGGGAAAAGAACCAAGCTTGCCTTGCCACATGCGGTCACAGAGGGAAGGGTCCTTGGAGGCCATTCGTCCCAGTTCTCTCATTTCCTGGGTCACTGTGTCATAACGAATTAACTGCATGCCCCTACTGCACAAGACCCCCTCCCTTGTCATATGCTGAGCAGCCCCTGCAACACACAATCCATTTAACTGAAACATCCAGTAGATCAATACTATTTCTCACAAGGTAAGGGCATAATTCATTCCAACATTTCCATTTGGTTTCTGTTCAGTGTTTCAACCACAGAGTGGTGCTATTGCAAAAGATAAGGGTGGGCAGAAAGCATGCTCCAGAAATTTGCTTTAGGAGAGATTTTGTAAGGGGGCTTTCAATCACTGGATCTAGTTCCTGCCCTCACAAACAACTTTCAGGGAGAAAAAGAAAGTTCAGCAACCTAAAAATACAGTCAACAGATGGATGGCCAAGGCCATGACCAAGGAGTCAACTTGAAGAGAAGCGATTACCTGGCTAATCAGAAAAGACCTAGTCCTAGATGGACTTCCACACCCAGCACTGTCTATGGGGCATGAACTCAGCAGCTTACTTCCTAGTTCTGTTCTTTGCTTTAGCTGTCTATACCACTAAGATTTTCCTCTATTTAGAGAAACGGATTTGCTTAGAAGTCCCAATGTTCTGCAGTTCCAAAATGAATCTACATTACATACAATTATCTTTAACTCTTTTTAAAAATATACACCTTCTACTCCTTTTTCCAGTCACCTTCCTTTTTGATCACCTTGCTACTCTTGGAAGCCAAGAGAGAGACCTAGGCATCAATCCCTAGTCTTCTTTAGAGAGGAGAGAAGAATCTTTTACTCTGAAACAGAAAGGAAAACAGTGAAGGAAAAGGCAGCTTGCCGGCTAGAGGGAGATTTTCTGAAAAAGGTCTTCCACAAAGGAAAGGACCAGCAGCTCTCCATTTGGAAAAAAAAAAAGTGAGGAAAATGCATCTTTTACCCTCTGTTTCTGTCTGGTTCTCTCTCTCCCTCTCTCCTTCCCTCAGCCCCTCCCTCTACCCACCCCCCTCTCAAAGGCACCACACATATTTGGCAAGATTAAGGTGTCACCTCTCATATTACAAGGCGTGTTGATTGCAAGCAAAGACAGACCCACCAGTGCAGGACACCCCCCCCCCCCAACTCCCAGTTGGAAAACAATACAAATTCTTCCTGTGCTTGCCTAGGTCCTGGCAAAGTGTGGCGGCCAGTCCGTGCACAGCATCTGCAGAACAAATCGGGTCTTAAACTCACTGCTGCCTTTTCTTCTTTTTTTTTTCTTCTGATTTTTCAAATTTAAGTTTGCCCCCTTCCTCCCCCTCCTCCATCCAGACTGCCAGTGACCGAGGAGCTGCAGGCGGATCAGCCCGCACATGTTTTTAACCCTTTCCTTGCTGCAGCAGGAGCCAGCCACCTCTTTCCCTGCAACCCTCGCGTTACTGGAGGACCTGGAGCTCCAGAAAGGAGCCCCTAGAACTTGGCCAGTGGAGCTGAAACTGGGCCTGAACCCTTCGTTTGACAGCGGAGGTGGGGGTGAAGTGCGGGAAGTGGGGGAGGGCAGGGAGGCGGGCCAGAGCGCAGGGAGAAAACCAGAACCCAGCAGATCACGCCCAATCCAAACCTTCATGGTGCTGTGTGTGCCGAGTGGAGGGAACAACTCGGCAGCTTAATCTGGTCCGGAGGAGGACCTCAACATTTTGGCACGAGGGAGGCACTGAAGGAGGACCCCACTCTTTCCAGGGACTGCGGGAGGTGCGGCCCCTGGGCCTCAGTGGGCGCTTCTGGCCGTTTTCGATGTGGCAGCCTCCAGCAGCCAGGATAATGATGAGGCAGGTACAATCTATCTAGTACGCAGCCCCCCAGGCTCCCCATCCCTTCCTACCTCCGCTCGGACCCCGCAGCCTTGCTCTGCGTCGGGTTCGGCCTGATCTGGTAGGCGCAGTGCCCGTGCTTCTCGGTGTTTGACCAAATTCTCAAACAAGTCTTAGGAATTTGGATTTTTTTAACCTGACGCCGGCTGAAACAGAGTGGGTTGCTTCTTACCCACCTTGGAATGGCAGGGCATGACGAGACGAGACGGGATACTTACTTGCTCCCCTCCCCCAGTCGCGCGTGAATCAAAAGGTCCTGGCACGAGATGGGGCCAAAGAGTGGCAGAGACTGCAGGGAGGAAGTGGTAGGGGGCTCAAGGACGGAGTCCGCCACGCCCTGGCCCGGGGAGCTGAGCCGGAGGCGGTCAGGAGCACAAAAATCCGCTCCAAGGCTCTGAATTTCTCCTTGACCCCTAAGCGACATTCTCTCCCCCCCACCCCCCCACTCTCACTTCTCTTGATGGCAAAAGGACGAAAGCAAGATGACTTAACTCGGTAAATTTAGAGAGAACGATCTCAGAACAAGTGGGGTCTAATGGGCAGCTAAAATTATCGCGAAATAAGAGATTTTGCCCCCTCCCTCCCATCCTTTCCTCGAATAATCTATGGGTGGGGGAGTGAGCGTCACAACTTTCCAAGCGCTACTACGAGGTTTGTTTGTGGCTTTTGCCTTTTCTGCTTCCCCGCGCTGTCCCCGCGTGCAGACTGGTGGGTGCTGGGCGGGTGCTCAGCTGCAGGGCCCCATTCTAGGAAGGTGCTTAGAAGAAGTTGGAGGCTGGGTGAAATGGGAGTCTCCGATCCATCCCCCTCTTCCTCCACGTTCACGTTCTCGCAAACACACACACACACACACACACACACACACGCGGCCGCCCCTTCCTAGGTCCCCCTGAACCCCGCCTCCCCCTACCTCTTGACTCCGCTGTCCTTGACCTCCCGCACAGCGTCCTGGGTACTGGTCCCTGAGAGCAGCGAGTTCGCTGGGGAATGATTGTCCTTGGGCGTGTTCGCGTTGTGGGGTGGGGGAAGGAGTGACGGGTGGGCTTGATAGGAGGTGGGGAGAGATCTAGAGCTGGAAGGGTCTAAGGTTTGGAGGAGGAGTTTGCACATTAGACCCAAGCCGCCAGGGGGAAGGGGCAAGAAAGGCCCTTCTGCCTAGAGAGGAAAATCTTAAATAAAAAGAAAGAAAAAAAAAAGATCAAAAGGAAGTTTCTCAAGAAAAAAAAAAAACAAATAAGACAGGCTGAAGACATTAACATGTAAAATACAGTGAAAAGTTGAATATTTCGTTTTTTCCTGGATCTCTAAAGGGGATAGTGAAGCCTACTATTAACTTGGAAGTTTTAGGTGTTTTTCTTTTAGAGAGGCTAGGAAAGATGACCTCGTCGCCCCACTGCCCACCCCACGCCAGCCCCAAGTCGGAGGGGCACAGGGGCTTGGGCTGGCAAGGCGCGCGGCGGCCGGGCGCGGGGGCGGGTGGCGCGGCGCTGAAGGGGTTAAGGCGCTGAGCGCGGAGCCATCTGGCCGGGTTGGCTGGTTATAACCGCGCAGATTATGTTCGCGGGACTCAGAGTTGAAGGCTCCTCTCCCTACCGAGCAGCTCCGCGCGCGGCCCCGCGAGAGAGCCCGGCGCAACTACTTTCTTCCTGTTTCTTTCTTTCTTTCTTCTTCTCTTTTTTTCCCCCTGCTGGGTAGTGGAGGCGGCGGGGTGGGAGAGACTTTGAATGACCGAGTTTGCGTCCACCTTTCTCTTCATGTCGACGTCCCTGGAAACAGTCACACGGATGCCATGGTTACTTCTGCCACGGTAAGGGGAGGCGGGTACGTTGGGTGGGCACGTTCAGGGGTGGGAAGCTGAGTAGGGGGATTTTCCAGTGGACTAGCGCGGGGGTCCCCAACTCTGCACCCCGCCCCCACCTCCATCGTTCGGCTCTGGCTCACTTTCCCGGGCTTGCGCCTTCCCCGAAGTTTGCGCTGGGATCTGCCCAGGCCGAGGCGCAACCGCAACCACCCCCTCCCCACCACACACTCAAACACACACACACACACACACACACACACACACGCACACACGGACACTCCTCCCCACCTCTTCTCCCGTCCCTGGGCTGCCCGAGAAACCGCCCAATATCTGGGAAAGTGATCAGGTTTAAGGGACCTGGATTGGAAATGGGGGCGGAGGCGAGGGGAAATAGGGACGACGGAAGGGCAGCGAAGAGATTCAGCAGAACCGCCCTCCAACCCCCAATCAACACACCCGTCTGCTCCTGCAGAGAGGGCTCCCCGTGCATCCTGTAACAAAAGGGGGTGGCAGACAGATCCCGCGCAGGGAAGAGTCGAGCGTGTCACCACGGCTCCCCGGCACGCGCCCGGCGCCCGGCTCCCAACATCGCGGGGCTCCTTGCATGCCTCCCCCTCCCTGGTCCCGGGCGTGGGCTGGGGGAGGGGACTCGGAGCTCCGGACTGGGACGCCGGCTTCCGAGTTTGGGAGTTGCAACTCCTCGCCCGGCGCGGCGTACCTGTGCTGGAATACTCTTGCCTCTTCCGAAAGCTTTTCTCGGCAACGGCCACGCACCCCGGACTCCTTGTGGCCAGCGCCCACCCCGCGGCTACCCCACCCCGGGTCTCTGCGCAGATGTAGGAGCTCCGCGCGTTCTCCGTGCATCTGGGACCGCGCGGGGAGCGGCGGGCAAGCTGGCCGGGCAGTCCCTGGGGAATTCCTCGCCGTTTCTCAGAGCCAGCTCTCGGAATTTGAGGCGGCGGTGTGGGAAGGCTGGGAGACCGGGGACCAGCGGAACTAGGTCGGAGTCAAAAGGACCCCCGGTGGGCCAAATTACCCCATTGCCCCAAAGCGCTACTCCTACTCCAAATGAATCTGGGGCGCTTGGAAGTTGAAGGTTCGGGAAAGGAGGGGTGGGGGAGGGGACTCTGGTGCTTTCGGGCGCCAGTGGGTGCGCGGCGAGCAGGCGCTGCTTCTTTGGGGGGAGTTTAGCTGCTGCATTCCTCAGCTGCGCTTTAAATGCACGGAACTGAGACCCTCGCGCCGAACCGGGTGGGGGCTGCTAACCGGTAAGGGCTCCTCCCACGTCTGGGAGCATTCCAGGTGGAGGAAACATTGAACTGGACCGCCTCCTTTAGACCTCTGGCGGCGGGCGGCAGGTTCAGAGTCGGAGTGGAGACAGCCTCTTGGACCCAGCCGGAGCGCTGGGCTCAGAGCAGGAGAGCTGGGGCGCCTTGCGCGGGGGGGTGAGGGGGGCTGGGGGGGCTGTTTATGTGTGCGCAGAGCAGGGGGCGGGAGCTGGGAGGTTTGGCATGAAAGGAGGTGGGTGTCACTCCTGGAGCCTATTAGAGAAGGTGCTAGACAACCTGCTTTTTCATAAAGAGATGTCCTCTCCCAGCCGACAGACCTGAGAGCAAGAACAACACCTAAGCCCTCTGCCCTAAATGTCGGGAGGGGAGAAAGTTGTAACACAGAGGGAACTTTGCAGTTGGTTCCGTTTTCCCTACACCCAGAAATTCTCCAGCATACTCAGCCTGGCTCCCTCCCGCCCCCAATTCCTTCCTGACATGTTGCACAAAGAAAGTTGAGAGGTAGAATTTAGGGGACAAAATCCAACCGCCTCTGCCTTGGGCTCAGACCCTTAGACCTGGGTATGGTGTTGGGAGTGGGGAGGGGGAGAGGAGAAGAAAGCAGGCTCTGTGAACAGTGTTGGAGGAAAATAGCAAGTCTGCGGGCCTGCAGCAAGGAGCCTATAAGATTTTGCAGTTGGTAAGGACGGGACTGTAGCTGGAATTGGAGGGCTGGGTTCTGTGTGAATGGATCTGCTTTGCTAGGGAGGGAGAGTGGGACCCTTGGGTGCTCTGTGTGGTCAGGGAAGGAGGTTTCTGGAAAGTCTCTGCACCAGGGTGTGCATTGCGGGTGGCCGGAGGGCTGGAGCTCCACCCTGCTCTGTGCGCAGTGGAGGTGTGCGTTTCTGAGGAGTCTGTTGGATGCGCATATGTGTGACTGGCAGGAGATGAGAGCATGTGGGACCATAGGTGTAGCTAATGAGAAATCTGTGCCTGTGAAGGGTGTCAGAGCAGGAGGAGAGGTACAGTGTGTCGAAGACAGATGGCTTGTGCATGCCTGCACAGACACATGGAGTGGGTGTGGCGTGGGAGGGTGGCTGTGTGTAGCAGCGAAAGGTGGACGTGTGTGTGGAAGGTTGGGCTCCTGAGGATTACCGAAGGAGTGGGGGGGGGGGGGGGGGGGGGGAGAGATTATCTGCAGAGAGCCGAGTGTGAACTTTTTGAGTGTGCATGGGGAAATGTGGCTGGGATGGCACTGGGGTGTGCAGAGGATAGGAAAGTGAGGGCTCAGGCACTCTTTATGGAGAAACAAGGCATTTACAGAGAAGGATGCTGGGTAGGGTTTTGCCTTCTCCCCCTCCCTACCTCCTCAGAGAGGAAGGAATTGGACAAGGCTTAGAATGAGGGGTATACATTTAAGGAGAAAAGCCCTGTGTGTCAGCACTAGGTGACAATCAGGGAGGACGTCCACATAAAATTGGAGTGAGGGGAGGAATATATTTTGCATTACTGGTGGCAGAGGTGCGTGTTCTATTATGTTATTTGATGGGTTTCTTATTTAATAGAGGAATTCATTGTTACCAATTAATATTGATTATTAGTTAATATTTGTGGAATGCCTACTGGATGCTGAGCCCATTACTGGGTACTGGGGCATGGCACCGTGCCCTGGAAACATTCCTTCTCGGACTCAGCTGACTGCTGCAGTTTTGCCAAGAGGACTGAAAAGAGCTGGATGCCAGTTGAGGCCTCTTCAAGAACCATAATTCAGTCTAGAGATGTTTATGGATCTTAGGGGCCAAAGGGAACCTGACCTGAAATATATCTGTGATTTTGTAAAAAGGGGGCACAAGGATAGGGATGAGGTCTGGTTTTGTGTGTTAGGGATACAGCTGAAGGGTGTTCCTGTTCCTCATAGTAGGTGTGGGCTGGGCATGGGGGGGGTGGGTGCTGTGATCCAGGGCAGAAAGCAGGTCCTGATACATTTGAGGACTGAGTTTCTGGAAATGTGCAGTACTTCCTCACTAGCAGGAATGAGGAATGAGACTTGACATATCGGATTGGGAGTGTCTTATTAATCTTTGATGTTTTCTGTGCTGTGAGTGTGTAGCTAACCCAGGGTGCATGTATGTGTGTGTGCATGTACACACACACACACACACACACACACACACAGTAAGGCTGAAGTTAAGTAACTAAGAGAAGGCGAGTCAGAGGATAGAAGGAATATATGTTCTGGCCCTTACGAGGGGGTAGGGCATATTTTTTTGCAGTAATTCTGTGTGCCTGAGGAAAGATGAAAATTGTCTTGGATGCTCAGATGTGTATTTTAAGTACAAAAGGTATAGATAAAAGAAGAGCTGTAGGCTTCCGGGAGCATTTGAGGAGTGAGGGAAATGTGACATTGACTGCGTTCGTATTCTGAGACAGCTAGTGAGGTCCCTGGAACAGAGCAGGAGGGGGGTGCTTTTGATTGCACATACATGCTTGCCCAGACCAGATGATAGGGAACCTCATTTATTAGGTTCTAATCATGTGAGGGCATATAATTGGGGAGACTTTATTTGACTCCTGACATTTTAAAATTCATGACATCAGAGCTGTGTCATTTTGAAGTTCTACCTTATTTTTAGGTGAAATTCATCTGCGTAAGAGAGAGTTGATAAATAGGGTGTGACCATTGGTCAGAAGACCTGGTGGCAGACATTTCAGAGGATGGTGGGAATGCCTTGATTCTACTTCAGTTGTGCCCCTTTGGAGCGGTGTGATTTTGGGGAAAATGTTCTAATCCCAGGAATGACTCAATGAGAAGAAAAGTTCACTCTGCTTTCCCCCCAGTCAAAGCTTGGTATGGGGAGGAGTACAAAGCTTTACTCAGAGGTGAAGTCTCATTGAATACAGGCACTAGCATGTCTGTGACCATGGTAAAAATGAGATCTATACCCCTTCCCAAGTTGGCAACATAGTCTTAATGCCCACTGCATGTCTACTGCTCATGTACTTTGCAAAGAGAACTTTCTATAACTACCTCAGATTACTCATCCAAGAAATGGAGGCAACCTAACCGACATTGCAGTAGTTGGAAATCAGTATTCATGAAAGGTCCTTGAACTATTCTGAAGAAAGGTGGCCCCAAAATCGATGTTATTAATTATCAGAGACATTTTCCTGTTCTTTAACATGAGCTATGTAGACCACGACCTGAAAATAAATGTGACTTTGAACACAGAGAAAATAGTAATTGTCCTTGGCATATTTGAATAAAAGAGGAGCAAAGTCCAGCCATCCTGGGTTGCAATGAAGGTCTGTTTTGCTCTAGACTGCGGGTCCTTGGAGGCAAGACCCTGCCTCGTAAGAGGCTTTGGGCTTGTAAAGTGCGGTGAGCCCAATGCAGCAAGTTGCTAAAACGTCTTTCCCCTGAGACAGAGGTGGGGGGCAGAGAGAGGCAGGGAAACCCACTGTAGCCTCCTGGTCCTCCCAGAAGTCAGCACACATTGTCAACTTCTGGCTCAGACTCAGGCTCCCATCCTCGAGTTCAGTGGCCATAAATAGTCAGGAGCTAAGCTATTTCCATGAGGCACTAAACCAATTCTGTTGCTTTTCTTGGCGAGATTGGGCCAATTAAGTTGATTGGAAGAGGTCACTGCTGATGGGTCTCACATTCCCCAGGCGGGACAGGCCAGCAGAGTTTAATTACATAACGTTTCCCATCCCTGCAATTCCTCTCCCAGATGGATCAGATGTTCAGGCCTCTCCCCTTCCCTCCTTTCAAGACAACTAACTGAGTGGAGGCTTCTGCTCCAGGCTCCTTCAGACCTTCTTCTGAGCAGTTACAGTGCTCTGGCCCTGTTGGAGGGAATGTAAATCCGCATATTCCCATGTTGGCTGAAGTGAGAGAGGGGAGTCAGGCCGACACAGAAAATCTTTAAAACCCACCACCCTGCCT
Source organism: Panthera uncia (assembly GCF_023721935.1). Taxonomy (NCBI): domain Eukaryota; kingdom Metazoa; phylum Chordata; class Mammalia; order Carnivora; family Felidae; genus Panthera; species Panthera uncia. Next base: position 39,373,826 of record NC_064809.1, read on the forward strand.
CAAGACCTCACCAGCTGCTGTTTTACTCTTTAATGAGGCAGGCAGTTTCTGGCAGTGGAGATGTTGAACTAATGACCGTTGCCAGGGTTTTAGATTTATTTTTATTTAAAATTGAGTCTGTTGGAGAGGGACCAAATCTACTGGAGACCAGTGTAAGCCCCGTGTGGTGCTGCTGATAAGGTCTGTGGATGTACTTTGTGCATGGACAGACATGTGCAGAGCCAGAGGAGAGCACAGGATATATGTGCGTGTGCTGGGGGACACGTGATCTCAGGAGGGGCCTGGGTAGGCAGGAGGCGTTTGCAGAGCTTATGTCATGGGTGGTAGGTACATGGCTGCCTGGCTCAGATTACATGATCATCATATTGCTTCTTGCAGAAGGGCCAGCTGATGGGAAAAGTTGGTAGCTGCCTCTTTCAGATCATTTGTATACAGGGATGGAAGATGTGTGAACTTTTAAGAAGTATGAGGCCAGTATAGATGGTACCTCACTCTTGGCTGGACAGATTTCTATTAAAATCAAGGCTGGACAAAAGTAAACCGTACAGAGAACTCACTTTAGAACACATGAAAGCACATACAGATGCCTGAGATCTTTAAAGTATTTTTTGCTGTTGTTGATAGTTTTCTGTAACTCAGCCTTTCATTCTACTGAAAAATACCAAGGGGCTAGAGAGTGCATGCACCCCTGGATAATCAGAATGCATTGGCTGTTTCATGTCCTCATTGATGCCACAGTCCTTCTCAAGCAGCCTTAATTGGGAACCACCAGAGGCTCTCTCTGGCTCTCAGCATCCTCACAGGATAAACCTCTGAGTACAAGTGGTGATTAGCTGGAGAAGAGCAGATTTTGAAGTAAAATTTGGTGTGGTCTGTTGTGATTGCTCACTTTTTAACAGCATTTTTAGAAAAGACCCAAATCTTTTATGGATTTGCTCAGTCAAGGTTCTTGAAAATCTTAAGGGTCTTGTTCATTTAAGGCCAGAGCTGTAGGAGTAAATGGTAGCTTACTGATCTCAAAAGATCTCAGGCCAACAAGGTGATGTCAAGCAGCCCCAGGGCAGCAGAAAGCCTGCTGACTTGGAGGTGGGGGATCTGGCTTGAGACTAAGCTCTGTCACTAATCAGCTGTTGTGTGACCCTGGGCATTTTCTCCAGGCCTTGATTCACCCATCTGTAAATGAATGGCTTAATTTAGAAGATCTCGAAGTCCCATTCCAATTCCACCATCCTAGGTTTCTACAGTGGCCCCATCCTCCAACACAATCAGTGGCTTGCCTGGAGTGCATCTTGGCACACCCTAAATGAACTCCTGTTTTGTATCTTTAGGGAATGGCTTAGTCAAAGTAGGAAAGGCATGCAAAGAATTTACCATAGTGTTCTGTTTTGGCAAGAATGCTCATGAAGTTGGCTTACCCTGCACAGCATGTGCAGAGCTAAGAGGGGTTGGGTTTGGTTTCAGGTAGGCCTGATGCAAATCATCCAGTTTCTACATGAGTGCCTTTTGGTGTCAGTGTTTGTGACTAAGACAAGTACCCACCTTTAAGATGATTGATGATTGGGACCCCTGGATGGCTCGGTCAATTAAACATTTGACCCTTGCTTTTGGCCCAGGTCATGATCTCACAGTTTTGTGAGTTCGAACCCCACGGCCTCAGGCTCTGCTATGACAACACAGCCTGCTTGGGATTCTCTTTCTCTTCCTCTTTCCCTGCCCCTCCCCCACTCATGCTATCTCTGTCTCTCTCAGGATAAATAAACTTAAAAAAAATCTTTAAAGAAAAAGATGACTGATGATGATTGATGATGATGATGGTGGTGGTTGATATTTGAGTACTTACTAGGTTCTAGGCATTATTACAATTGCATGGCAGTATCTCAATGCCCAGGGCGATCTCATGTACAGATGGAGAGACTGAGGTTGCATGAGGTTAAGGGATATGCTTACATGGTTACACAAGTAGATGCTGATGTGCTGGCTTTCCATCCTGAAGCCTGAGGCCATCTCAAGTCCATCACCCGCCAGTCAGATTCTGTTTTCTGAGTTCTGTGATGTCATCCAGATTAGAGATTGTTTGATTTCTCACCCCGCACGCAGGGTGACCTGCTCCACTGGAAGGTTCATTTTCATATGCAAGACAACACATTTTCATGTGTTGAGGCTTTTTAGCCACCTGCTGGCAAGCATGTGTTAGATCTGTCTTAGCTCCCATCGGCCCTCCCTCTTTACTTCCCCTTTCTGTTGACAAGGGTATCTGCCCTTCCAGAATGGAGGTATTGATTTAAGCCACAATTGCCTCCTTGTAAACTCTGTAAGATTGGATCTGGACATCTGGTTTTGATCCACACGCCCACGAGAGGTGGTAGGTCCCAGCATTCTTGAGTCCTGCGATGAGGGTTGCACGCAATCAAAGTAAAAGAGGGAGAATGGAGAACATGAGGGCTCTTCAGAATTTGGAAAATGGCTTTCCCTGATAGGCTCGAGAACTCCCTCCACTTAAACCAGGGCCAAAGTGGATGTCAATTTCTTGCTGAAAGGTTGGGGGCAGAGGTTGCTGCTAAGGACTGGGATCCCCAGACTGTATTTGATGCACAGCAATGCAGTTGTAGATCCCCAGCCCTGGCACTTGCCTGCCACATGCCCTTCTCTGGGAAGTACCAGAAGTAGGTAAACCAGAGGGGTGCTTGGGGTGCATGTTGCTATCTCTGAAGGATGTGACTGCAGGCTCTTATTCTTCCTCTCCCTTTGCTGATTTCCCCACCACCACTATCAGTACATTCAAGGCAATTAATGCGAATGACTTTGTTCTATTGCTGAAGGTATTTGCAATATGCAAATAAGTGTAGAACACTAATTTGATGCCTGTGAGATTGTAGTTGCTCAAAAATATGTGTCTACTTTATTTTAAACAGCTTTTCATATGTAGGGTGATGCTTTTCTTCTATGTAAGAGGACATAGCCCTTTTATTTTTATTTATTTATGACAGCCAGGTCCTTGCAATTTACTGCCTCCTCTCCCTCTCTTTCTAGGTCTCAGACCCTAGAATTAAAAAAACATCCTCCCCCTCTGGCTCTAAATTACACCTGAGGGAATGTATTTCAAATGTGTAGTCTGGGATTCTTTCCACACTGTATCTAGCAGACCTGTTCTTGACTGTTCATAGGGCATGTCCCTTGCTTCCACTGGGTTCCACGGGAAAATGCAGCTCTGGGAATCACCTGATTGCCAACAAGTGTGCCCCACAATTGGGAAGGAGGCTGGCTCTCCTGACACCTAGCTTCTGCCTGAAACAGCTTGCCCCATATCTCCTGGAGAAGAACACAAAGTAGCTTCGTGACCTTGAGCAAAATCACTCTCCTTCCTTGGGCCTCTGTTTTCTTTTCTGGAAAGAGAGTGAATTGGATTCCGTAGAAGGTCAAAGGACCCTGCCAGTTGTGACAGTTCACATATTGTGATTCTGCTGCTCCCTAAGCCTCACTGTGGCCCATGCCTGGGATTTCCAGGTATCCCTGCTGGCCTGGAGGACTTATGTGCAGAAACGTGGAGGGGGTGGAGGAGGAAATTAAGTTATGTGATGCCAGATAAGTTATTGAACATATGGATGAGTGTATGTTTATAAAGTGCTGAAGAAGCAAGCTTGCCAGATTTGTGGCAGATCTTGGATTGGAAGTTGGGAGCATAGGGAAAGGTTTATATGGGATAAAGTAGTTTGTGGGTAGCAGAATTCAGTAAGCTAAATCAGAAGGATCCTGAGCTATGTGCAAGAAGGCCAGACTCCACCCTTTTACTCCAGCAGAAACTGTGCAATTTTAGGGGGTCCCGAGTCACACCAGGTTTCACTTTCCTCATGTGTTAAGTGAGAGAGTTGAGGACTACTAGCTTTAGTGATCCCTGAAGCCTTTCCTACCTCATCCTCTGTGGTGGGAATGGGGATTAGTAGAAGAACCTGGATGGATGGATGCCTAAGGGGATGTGGCTTAAATGTCACAAGTGGCAGACGTATACTCTCTACTTGAATTTGAGACGGCCCTGGAGGATATATTCTGTCTTTAGAATGCCCTCCCCTCCTTCTTCACCAGGGCTATGGAAGTCATCCCTCACATCTTTGCCTTCTCTGGGAAGCCTCCTTGTATTCTCCTGAGACCCCGTGGCTCCCTCCCCAGCCTCCCTGTGTTATAGCACTTAGCAGGCTGCGTTTTATATGCATTCTTACCTTTCACTAGAATGTGAGCTCTGGGAAGAAAGGGTCTGGTCTTTTCATCTTTGTGTCCCCCAACACCTGAGCCCTGTCTGCTACAGAAATGTGTTGGTGAATGAATGCAAGAGAGGTCATCCGTGAGTCCAGGCTGCAGCGCTAAGGGGCCAGCTTAGAGAGGGGATGTACCTCGCCGAGGGTCCCGAGCTGTGTTCTCTGTGTCTCCTTTTGGCCTGTCCCAAGACTGGGGTCATGGTGCTCCCTGCCTGCTCACTGAGAAAGGCTGTTTCTGCTCTCCTTAGAGACTCCCCTCATGTCTTAGTCTGCCAAGCTCTTCTGCAAATTTGTGCTCTTGGTCACAGACGAGTCGGCTGTCATTGCCCACGAATTAGGACAGTCCATCTCTCGACACTTGGAAAGTACATGTAGAAAGGTTATTCAATAAACATCGTGTTGATGGCTGCTGAGGAGCAGGCCCTGTGCCAGATGTTGGAGAAGATGCGGTGAATGCCACACCTCTGACCTTGAGGATACAGAGCTGGTGAGGGAGACGGAGGGCTTACATCCTTGTGCTCCAGGGAGGAGCAGTGTGAAGATGGGCGATCAAGTGCAGGGCTCCTGACTGGAGTGCTGTTTTTTAGCCTGAATGATGATCGGGAATCTTCTTGGTCAGGCACAGCCTTCCCTCCTGTAGGTCAGTGGTTTTCTTGTCCCCGAGTTCCCAATGCCAGGCCATGGCTCTGGCAGTGGGTGCTCAGAGCCCATTCGGATGCGTGCCCGGGGTTCTTTGTGGGGAGAGTTTGGGGCAGGTGCATGTTCTACAGGTGTTGGGGCTTGGTAGATGTTTAAGTGTGTGTGCTCACAGGTGTGCTTTCCAGAAATTTCCCAGCTCCTGGCTTCAGTCTGCACAGACAGGGGAGAGGGGAGGTGCATCTGCTTGAACCTAGCTCTCTGTTTCTCCCTATAGCCTCAGTGCTTAGTTATTGTCTCTGTGACCACAGGGACAGACTGCCATCTACTGTCCACTTCTGTCCTCCAAGTCCCTCCTGCTCAGGGAGCTCCTCAGCATTTTTTTTCCTATCCTGTTTTTAATTGGTCCAGATACCAGGAGAAAGAGAATAGACAGTGAATCCTTATTTAGTAATTTCTTGGGAATTTATGAGGGACCTTTAAGAAAAAACATAACACATCTGTTCCATGTTTTTCTTACCTGCTTAACAAAAGTGTTGTTTTCTGGGGGGCCTCCTGCCTTACCTGGTTCTTCTTAGCCACCATGCTAGGCAAGAACCAGATGGAACACCACGAGGTGAAAGGCAGGGCCCCGTCTTCAGGAGCCTTGCAGTCTGTTTGGGAGTCTGGGACAGACTGCAGAGAAATAGATGGGTGGGGGCAGGGGTGCAGGGTGTGTGTGAGAAGTGGCACATTAGTGGCAGGGGCCACGGAGACTTTGAGAGTTTGGAGGAAGGAGGAGTCCTTGTAGGCTGGGTGATTGGAAAGACATGTGGACCAGCATGACCAGCTCTGCTGTTAGCAACTCCAGGGTTCAATGAGAGTCTCCTGAGGGAGGTGCCTAGTGTCCTGGCTCTGAACTGGGAGTTCTGGGATCTAGGGGCTGTGACCTGGGGCTGCCAGTCTTGCTGTCTGAGGGCCACCCCGTCCCTGACTCTACATTACATGCCATGCTTGCATGACTTTGAGAGGTGGCCCCTGCTGTCCAGCCTGTCAGGAAGCAGCAATGCCACAGTCCCACTTGGATCCCATGCAGGGAGGGGCACCTCCAGATGTGTCCCTGCCTGTCCTGATAGCCCCACACACAGTGGGAGAGAGAGAAGTTCCCGGAAGAATCTTGGGTCCTACACAAACACAAATGTGAAGAGGTGAATGGCTTCATGAGGCGTCTGCCACATTCCTCCCCTCCATCTCTGTCCTGGACCTTCCTTCTGAAAATCTATCTTCTTGAGTCAAAGATCTCTCCCCCAAAGGAAACTGTGTGGGTACCCTAGCACTGGTCATAGCTCGAGTGTGGGATTCCCTCACACTAGAATTCAGCCTACCTTTGCTTTTATAAAGGAGCCATGTGTTTGTTTTTTGTTTTAAGTATCTGTGACTTTTTGATGGTTGTGGATTAAAGTGGGAAAAAGTTGTTTTCATCACTCACCCTCATACTCTTCTTCCCTCTTTTCTTAGCATGTAAACAATCACCAAGGAAACCTTCAGTTCATTTCATGTTCTTGTGTTGTGGTGTGTGTGTGTGTGTGTGTGTGTGTGTAAGGGGAATAGGAGAAAGATATTTTAGATTGTGGTCTATTAGCAAGTCTAGGAAATCAAGCTGAATGTGGTTGGGTTACTGGCAGAGAGACCTCAGCTTGTCACTCTAATCCTCTGATATTTCCCTTTTACTTTTTGGCTCTTGTATGAATAGGGAACATGTCTTCCCAGCACACCCTTCGGTATTTACATCTCCTTTTGGGGCTGCTGTATAAAGTTACCGTCTGTCTGCTGCAAGTCCTGAGTCTTTTGGGGGACCACTTGTCAGAGGCACAGTCAAGGATAGGGCCATTCGAGAAGGTCCAATTTTTTACTAAAAAGGGAAAAAAATGTTCGGGGTTTGGAGAAAGATACTGGTTGTTTTCCATGTGTTTTCCTGGAGGCACAAGGATGTCTGAGACTCTTGTCCAAAGACAAATAGTGAGCAGGGGCTACAATAGAGATAGAAAGGAAAATTCCTCCAAGAGCAGCCAGTATGGAGGGAGATCATCAGTTTGAGCCAGACAACTAGTGGGGGGACTCTCTGATGGCTTGTGATGTGATTTGTAAGCATCTGTGAAAGCAGGAGGAGATGAGGGGTAAGAGAGTTCCAGGTGAGGAAGCAGGTGGGAAAAGGCTGGAGAGAAGCTAGGGTAGGTGGTGCACAGACCAGCGTGGGATGATGTGTAGAAGAGGTGTGGAATAGGCAGGAGCCCACAGGGGCTCACTCTTTACCCCAAGAGTGATGGGGCACTACTGAAGACTTGGAGTCAGCCCTGGAGAGGGCACAGTCAGGCTTTTGCTTCAAAAAAGGATCACTCTTGGCTGCAATGTGGAGGATGGCTCTTACGATATAGCTGTTCAATGAAAGCCTGACTGTTGGTTGGATTGATGGAAGGATGAATGAGTGAGCGAACAAATGAATGGAATGCAGAGGAGGAGCCATAGCCTGATTTGGTCCCTGGCGACTCTGACTATGCTGGCTGGAGGAGATGATCCCAGCCTGGGAAGATGGGGGGCAGTGCACTGATGGGCATGGCTCTGACTGTGGGGAAATAGGAACTAAAGCAAGAGATCATAATGTTCAGAGTTGAGGGTGCTTGGCAGCATTTCTTTCTCTATGCATTTCCATCTTAATTGGATTCCATTTAAATCAAAAAAGAAGGTGGCTTTTGGAGTTGCACCCCCAGAAAATCTGAAACTGTGACAGTGACTTGCTCCAGAGGGGGCTGCTTGTGTTGCAGACCTTTTTACAGGTGTAAGGTAGAGTGTGAACAGATGCCAAGGTTCCTGGGTCCTGAACATCAGATCCACCTATACATGATTATTATGGGTGTGTGTGTGTGTGTGTGTGTGTGTGTGTGTGTGTTTCAAAGTCTCCTAAAAATACCAAATTCCACAGAACCTCTTTCAAGAGGTTTTTGCAACTTTCCTCAGCACTGGATCTGTACAGAGAGTCACTTGCAAGGTCACATTGTTCAGCTTATTATTAGGAGAGTGTGTGTGACAGTGACCCAGACAGACACTGGGCATACTGTCCAGCAGCTTGGGGTGTGGGAATTCAAGAACTCCCCTTGGTCAAGCCAAAGGGAGCCCAAGTGAACCTCAGGTGTCATCTCAAAGGGCTTTGTTCAACAGAGACAGGCCCACATTATTGCTGTGCTCATCTCACTTTGCACATCCTTTCCCTTTGGCTCGGTTGTTGTTCTGGATGACATTCAGGCCAGTTGAAGTTGAATGTCTAGAGTTGAGACAGAGGCATCTGTATTTTTTAATGCTTGCCAGGGGATTCCAACATGCAGCCAAGATTGAGAACTCCTGGCTCACAGAACCAGCCCACTCTGCCCCATCTGTGCCCATCCTCACCCTTAGTGTGCTTGTGTGGACTTCTCACCTAGTTCAGGATGTTTAATGAGTTTGGGCTGAGCTCTCCTACTCCCTACCTATCCAACATTTGCCCCAGAAACTGGCAATCAGGAGACAGATCGCAGGTAATCAGCACATTCTGAAGTGCACCACCATGCCCCATCCACTGGAGGGGTTTTTGAGGGTGAATGGTGCAGAGCAGGAGAAAGAAAGGCCAACATTCCCAGGACAGTAATGCTGTACAGGCACTTTGGTATATGTCATCTCATTAGTTTCCCCCAGCAGCCCTCAGGAGCAGGTATTATACCAGTTTTCCACAGTGCGTTTAGGATGCAAAATGGTTTGTGGTCTCTGAATGATCCGATTTCCTGCACTGATTCTCCCTGGGAATATGCATGCCACTCAGAGGCCCTCCTCTAGGCTTAGCTGTGGATCGGGGCTGCTGATTTCTGCTCGATGGCTCATTGGGAAAGTAAGCACTTCTCTTCCCTCTCACTCTGTGGGATCCAGCCCAAGTGCCAGTCTTGGGATGAGGCTTCCAAGAGGCTCAGCCTGAGGCCCTGCTTTAACCAATGGCTTCTGTGTCCAAGAACATAGTTGTTCTCTCCCTTGACATTTTCTTGTTAGGAAGCCAGGGCTTGCAGGAGGGCCAGGTTGCAGAGGGTCAGAGAAGGAAGCTAAAAATCAAGGTTTGAAAAAATTAATAAGGTCCGAAAAAGTTACGTTTCCAACCACATATTCCTGAATTGTAAAGTGGACCATCTGGAATCATTGCAATCTCTGGGTTTCTCATTTACAAAAAGATATTACCGTGTATGCTGTCAGACATGCTGGGGCTGGACATCTAACATCCATTGCTAAGTGTGTGCTTCTGGAAGCATTTTGGACTTGGGATTCCCCGACAGCAGAGTAGCCTGAGGGTGGTTTAGGAACTATAATGAGGTGGAGTAAGCCACGCTATCCAGATGTGAAGACTGGGAAGGTGGTTCAAGGAAGGAGGTCAGACAATGGTGTGACCCTGATCTGCGGCAGTGGGCAGTGAGGTGGGGACAGGCCTCAGCCTGCACAGGGCACTGCTAAAGGACTGCACTGTCACAGCCAGACACAGGCCCTGCAAAGAGCAGTGGAGGCAGAGAGCCCAGGGCCCTCTCTCTCTGTGTATCTTGTGTGTGGAACTGAAGTCATTCTTGGCAAGGTGCAGCTGCCACCATCCCCCCACCCCAAATATGCACAGCAATCACCTTCAACAGTGTTTTGTTTTGTTTTTTTAATCAAGGGACAGTAATGTTTCAAAGGAGAGAGGAGATTGATGAGCTGAGGCATTTATTTCTGGACTCTGGGCAATTTATATTGTTTTCCCAAATCCAATCTAGATTGTGTTCATAATGGACCATGAACTAAGTAGAAAGTTGACACTAGTATTGAGGAATATTAAGTACATTTGACAGTAAGAACAAAGAGTGGTCCTCCAATCTCCCCCTCCCCATAGGATTATGCACAGGAGTTTCAGGAGAAAATGCTCCTCAGGCTATTTCTGCCTTAGAGCGAATGGTGAAGGAATGTAAACCTCATTACTGCGAACTATATTGAGAACTAACATTTAAGCAACAGGACCCAGTTCTATTTCCACTTCTGTCAATCACTAATAGTCACCACCTCTTGGAGTCTTAGTCTCCTCTTTTGTAAACTGGGGATAATACACCCTCCCCACTTAACGTAATTAATGCGGAATTTCAGATGAGATAATGCCCAGGAAAGTGTTTTGCAAGCTGTAAATTACTTTACAAATATTTGTTATGATTTAAACAGGTATATTCTTATGCTAATAGGACATTGTTCTGTCTGAAAGATGGCTGTCCTCCAAGTCAGGCAATGTTCCTGAGCAAGAACCTGCAGCACCGGGGTGTTTGTGCAGCCTTGGGACTTTGGGAGGTAGCCTTTAGATGGCACCATAAGAAATGGAAGAAATGTTCCAGCTGTGGCTTGAAAGAATCCTCCTTTACCTCTTTCTGATGATGTCATCTGAGGGTCTAAGCTCAGGGTACCGCCATTTGTGAAAGGGCTGCTGGACAAACAAAGTTGAGAATGGACATGCGCCAGGCAGTCAGAATGTCATCTAGGAATTTTGAGTTTATTTCAGTACAGGTTGCCCACTCCTTCTGTGAGGCCAGTCACCCAATTTGTGTACAGCTGCTTGCTAGTGTTCTACTCCCTCCACAAGGACACATCTGTATCTGCAAAATACAAGTTTCTTAACAGCACCAGTGTGGGTCTGGTTGCAGAGCTCATGGATGACCTTCCCTCCTGCAGTGGCCCTGCCCTTTCAGTTATCTTCTCATTGTGAAAATCTCCTTGAAACATCCTAGTCTCATTTTGTGGATGCAGCACCTTATAGTTTCGAGATTATGAAATATCCACAGTCCCTTTCTGATTGCATTTTGTTTTGCCCGTAATTCTTTTTGTTGATTTATTTTATATACATAAAATAGAAAAATGGTATTGCAAAGAATTATGCCTCTTGCTCAGTTTTTTGATTCGTCTTTTAACTCCTTCCTTGGGTTTGAGTTTTCCCAGTACTAGTTTGCTGTTTTCTTTTCATGGTGCTGGCTTTCCTCAGAAAGGGGGTCATTTATTCTTATTGCCACTTTATCTTCTGTGGCAGATTCTACGATATTCCTTGCATGTGGCTTCTGTGCTTGGTGTCAACTTCTCAAGTTGTCTGTGGCTTCCTGAATGTTTACCTTCTTTGAAAGGGATTCCTTACAGTTTCTTGCCAAGTCTCCCTGCTTGTTTTCAAGCCCAGGCAGGTAGAAATTTATTTTAATGTATTTTCTGTTCTATACGTGGATTTGATATAAGAGGAGAATTGCAGTGGGTACTCAGTCTGCCATCTTGAAAGGGATTCCCCTCAAAGTTCTCTGAATGCATAATATATATGCATAAATAACTTCGGGAGCCCAGCCTTTCAACAGAGGTGCAACTGTTCTCAGAGTGCAGGCCTGTGGACTGAGCGTTTACTCCCCATATTATCCATTAAAATGATCAATAAATCACGTCCAAACTGAAAACAGCAGTGAGGCACATGAGGATTCTTAAGTGAGTGGAGACAGGGACAGTCTGAAGAAGCCAGTCTCTTTTGGGCTATACACACAGTGCCTGTGCTGAATTACAGGGCAGAGCCCCTCCTTAGGAGACTCTGCACCAGGGAGGAGAGAAGCAGTTCACAAAATGCAGACTGATACAGGTGACAAAGAAGCAGACCACAATGGAGCATCCTGTTCAGAAAAGGACTGGTTGGCATGTTCCTACAAGACTCTTGCTGAGCCTCTGGTTATGCCAAAGACCATGTCTTTATCTTTGGGTAGCAATTCAACCAGGTCCTTTACATGAGTTGACAAGCATGAAATGAATTCTGCTTGTAGTTTAGGAAGGCTGGGGGTGGTTTCATAGCTGGGTCCTCCCCTGTGCCTCACACGTGCTGTGCAGCACCAGGAGCTTGGGACTTGCCTTCCAGATGAAAGGCTGCTAGTCTGCTGCTCAGTTTCCCTTCCCAAGCACAGATCTTAGCTTTTCTCTCTGAAGATCCTCTGGACTCTCCTCATAGAGTCAAAATGTGCAGACCTTCCCTGTATAATGAGGTTCCCAATTATGTGAGCCTTTTACTTTTAATTCCCTGCATTTTCTAAGTTGAACACAAGGTTAAACAATGAAGGGCTTAGGATTCTCCAAAATGGCAAAGATTCAAATCCTTAAACCCTAGACAATTAGATAACCATTTTCTGATCCCTGAGGAAGGTTTTTAGTGTGATAATTTTGTTCAGGATTTATTTGCATATGGGGATATGACACCAGGTATCCACTGTGCTAGGTACAATCCCAGTCCCCATAGCAACTCGATAAGACAGCCGTAATTTCCCCCATTTTACAGATGGAGAAACTGAGACTCAAGAGAAATAAAGTGGCTTGTCCAGTGGAGCCTTGATCAGAAAGAAGCAAGATATCTCTGACACCCAACCTCATGGGCTGCCCACCTACACTGCATCCTCTCTGTTCAGAACTACAGTTGTTGTCTATCTGGCTTCCATTTGTCCATCCTTTCAATAAAGCTACATACCTTTTTGTAAGAAATATATAATTTCATTAGTGAAATTCTTTTACTGTAGCCTTTGATCTAATTGTTAGATTAACTTTTGAGTGAACTTCAGAAGTCTCAGCCATTGTCTTGCCTCTCTTTTCTTTGTTTCCCACATTAGCCGGGACTTTTGTTGATGGACAATTTTGGTGATTATGGAAGAAAAGTGTCAACACACCCCAAACCACCTAACACTTGTATGTTTAAATAAATAAGGTGCAATAGAAGGCTTTCTCCATCACACACCAAATACAGTCCAAGCTCCTGGAATACGACTGCTTGTCCCTCCATGACATACTCTGTCTGCCTCCACAGGGTTTTCACAGCCATACTTTTGTTTATGTTTTTCCCAGAGCTTAGGATTTCTTTCACCTTTGTTTGCCTGGCAGACTGTTACAGCTGCTCATGCAGGAAACCTTCCCTGAAGCCCAAAACAGATCTCTGGCTTACCATTTACAGCCTTACTACATGTCCCATGAAAATATGTTGCTCATGTGTCTGTCTCTCCTGTGTATCTGTATGCGTTTTGCTGGTAACAGCCTTATTCTAATCATCTTTATATTCACCAGGACTAATTCCAGTGTTCCAGAAATGTTGGTTACACTGAACTGAACCCAAGGCAAACCTACAGCAGGACAATGGGTAACAGAATTTGGCAAGACTCTTTTCAGCGCTGCAGGATCTATCTTTGCTGAACACATCTTTGTGGGAAGGTTTGTGGTCATTTTTAAAAGCCTTCTATTTTTTTCCATGTGAAATTTCAACTAGATAACTTTAAAAAGCAGGCTGATTGGCCAGGGCTATAAAATCATGGCTTTCAATTTCTGATCTCTAGGAATTTCTCTTGGCATTAATATTGACATTTGGAAGAGCTCTGTTGGCAATAATTCTTACATCAGTATCCTGAAAGATTTTTCCATCCAAAAATATTTAGTGAGCACCTGCTACATGCTAGGCACTGTTCCAGATGTGGTAGATAGATCAGTGAATGGAAAAGATTAACTCTCTGCCTTCACAGAGCTTACATTCCAATGGAGACAATCCATAAATGCTGAGACAAACAAGCATAGAAATACTTCAAAAAATGACATTTTCCTATGGGGATCAGGGCCAGGATGGACAATAAAACAAAGTGATGTTACACAGTGGGAGAGGGGATTTTGGATTGCTGTGTTCAAGACACAGCAGGAAGGGTTTGTGTGGCTGGGACAGAGAGCAAGAGAGGCCGGCTAGATTGTGTAGGACCTCATGGGCCATTTACAGAGTTTATTTGTGTGATGAGTTGAAGCGTGTAATGAGAAGCCAGGATGTCCCCATGCCCCCAGCAAATGTGTCGGGAAGCCAGAGTTTTTTCCCCTTCAAGTATGGTGGAAAGCCACTGGGGGAGAGTTTGGAGCAGGGAATAATGTCATCTGGCTAACCTTTTTAAAAGGTTCCTCTCCTACTTGTTGGAGGGCAGGCTGGGGAGGCCATGAGACCATCAGATGACAGCACCGTGGGTCAAAGAGAATGGTGGCCTGGACATGGGTGGTCATGAGTGAGATGTGAGGGAGCCAGAAGATTGGGGATCTGTTTTGGGAGCAGGACTGGCAGGATTTGCTGATGGACGAGCAGTGGAGGGTGAGGGGAGGAAAGCTGTGATGGAAGAAGGGACAGTCGGAACCCCAACGCCATTGTTCTTGTGGGGTTCTGGAAGTCCCCCCAGGAAAGAGCTTGCTTTCCATGCCCGATTGCCGTGTGTGCCACTATCAGGAGCACAAGAGAAAGAAAAGAAGTCAGAATGTTCAGTATGCTTCATTTCTCTCCTCTGAAAAATGAACTCTACTCAGTGACCTAATGGGCATAAATTCTGATTCTAAAAAAACCACTCATTCGGCAGTGAGCTACTGAGTGCCTGATATGGTAAGGTATTGTGTCCTGTGCTGTGGGCAGTACAAAAATGTGTGGTTCCCCACCTCTAAGAACATATAGTACATCTAGGGAAATAAGACATCTTCGACTAAATAAAACTCAAGAGAAAGGCTTAAGGCAATGGGCATTTTGCACACGGAGGGCAGTTAGAGCTCTAAAGACTTTTGGTAGGCGATTGAGGAGACCCGTGGATCAGGCAAGAGAATTTTCTGGGCAGTAGATGTGGATGGCACAGTCAGAGGCACAGAGGCGGGGAAAAGCATGGAGTGTTTAGGGTTTGACCAATGTGCCTGAAAGAGAGAGCTTATGCAAAGCAGTAATAAAAGCTGTGTCTCAGGGTAGCTTCCTCCTCTCTTGGGCAGTGCGGTTTGGGGGAAAGGGCCTATTGCATCCCCTTATGGCTTCCCTTCCCTTTTTCTGTTTTTGGTTTGCATTATTTCCCCCCTTAGAGCGTTCTTTGAACTTTCTGGAAACTCCTCTTGGGGTCTTCATCTGTTCCTAGTTTAACACAATGCACCAGCTCACAGGGTTCTGTTTTATAGGTTGTAGTGCTTGAGGTTCAGTGTTCCCGAAGTGTTTCTCTGTGTTCCACACTAGGTGCATGTTGTCACCCCAGTCCCGGGAAAAGAAGGACATAAGTATAGCAGTGGGGCCTCGGGGAAAATCCTAGTACTTCTGAGTCCTGAGTTAGAGCCAGAGCTCTGCCAAACCTGACTTCACAGAGAAGAGGAAAAGCACTAGCAACAAGTATCCTCTCTGATGTCAAGTGCAAACAAATCACTTAGCTCCTCTGAGGTCCACCCAAAATAAGCTACTGGTCTGTGAAACTGCAGGATAATCCATCTGGTTTAAGCTGTGCGTTTAGTTACTTAAAACATTCTTGCACATGCATATGCTGGGACATGTACATACAAACACACACATCTCTTTGTGCCCCCTTCTAACTTCTGATGACTTTTCTCCTCTCCAGGAGGCTAGAATCCAAAGCTTATAAAATAGACTTCTGGAAAGCTTTTCCTCCTGCCTAGCCAGGGCACCATTTCTTTCCTTCTTCACTGGCCATTGGCCGAGTGGTTGGGGCATGGATCAGAAGCACCCCTGTATTCTGGGAGCTCATTCCCAAAGTCTGGATGGAAATCTGTACTGTGGTCTGTAATCTGGCTCCACCTGGCTTTGGGCGAACTCCACTGAAGTGTTCGACCAATCTCATGACTCCCAAATGGCCATGTGGACTTAAAGGAGCAACAGACCTCCTTTCCTCTTGGCCTCTGCCATCCATAGACATGGGGAAGAAATGATGGCAGACCAGCATGGGAGCAGGTGAAGTTCCCTGGGTTGTGTGCCTTCTGTTAAATCCTGAAGTGGGAGAAACCAAAGGGCAGATATTATCTGTATTAAATGATGATAGAAGTGATCAGGGATTCCTCTGACTTCTTATGGGGTTGGATAAACCCCAAGTGAGAAAAATTTTGCTCTTTATTTCCGTCACTAAGAAACTCAAGACCTTATTACATGATGATGGTTTAATGTTTCCTCCATCGCTCGGGATGAATCCCCTTTGCTTCTGCAGTTTCTGAATGGTTGCAACCATTTCTTATCATTCCCTGTGTCATTACTCAGACAAGAGGAGTAAATTTGGCTCCTTTAATCTCAAAATAGTGGTAATTGTTAATATTTATTAAAGTGGGAATCGTGTTCAGTGCCATATGTGTGATCTTACGAATTCTCACAAGTACTCAATGGAATAACTATTTGAATATCCCCACACCATTTTGTAGACAAGGCTGCTGAGGCTTAGACAGGTTTCTCTTCATTGCTCTTAAGATCATCTGAGAAACTATGTATTTTCCTTGCTTTCCCTAATGTATTATCTTTTTTCCCCAATTATAAGTAAATTCCATGTGGAACAGGGCATTTTTGTATCCTTGCTTCACTGCTCTATCTCCAAGACCTGGAATATGACATGGCAGATGATAGTTGTTCAGTAACTATTTCTGAAATTACCACATAACTCACCTAAGGTTAAATGGCTCAGAAGCAGTGGCACCAAGCTTAGAATCACTCTTCTGATTCTAGAGTCTGTGTTCCTAGCCACTACATCACATTGCCTTCTTGTTTATTTATAGATAATTTCCCTTCTGTTCTCCCCCCCTCTAGCACCTTTCATTGTAGCTGAATAAACAGCACATCTATCATTTACTAGATGCAGTAAGCAACAGTCTCCCGCCACATAGACACCCTCATCCCACTTGACCTCCTGAACATGATCCTTCATTGAGTCCCTATTAAATCATCAGGTATCGTTAACATATTTATAGTTCTTTTATCTAATTAGAAACACAAAACAATTGTCTCCTTAATTCAGAATTTCTGTTTTTTCTCTAAATTAAGATCAGGGCCAAAAAAGTACCATGGAGTTGATTGAGGCTGCTTGGAATTCCTTGGTGCACCTGGTCGGTGGAAAGTCTCATCAGACAGACAGCTAAAAATGACAGCTAAAGCTTTGGGACCCTCCCAGAAGTAGTTATAACATACAACATTGTCTTCTGATTGTGAAATAAGTACCTGTTCCAATGCATGTGAACTACAGAGAATTAGGAAAATGTTAGGATAAATGAGGAAGACAATTTTTAGTATATATCCCTTGCAGTTCTTTCTCTGTGTGTGTGTGTGTGTGTGTGTGTGTGTGTGTGTGTGTATGTTAATGTATCTCTGTGTGTATGTTTCTTCTTCTTAGTAAGGGAGCTCTTCACACCTTATAAACTATTTTTAAGTGGCATTTTTCCACCTCTACGTATTGTATGTATTTCCCCATGTCTTGAAGTATCCTTTGTAAGATGATTTTCCCTGTATAATAGTCCATCATGCACTGTACCTGAACCATTTCATTGCTGTGGTGTATTTTCATTTTAGCCACTGTTTTTATGCCACAGTTAACCATATTTTTATGTTTTTATGTAGATTTTTATACACATATCTGTTTATTTTCTTAGAATAGATTTCTGGAAGTTATCTTTCTCAGCTTAAAGATGTTAACATTTTTAAATTTTGTAAATTATTTTTTTATTGTTTATTTTTGAGAGAAAAAGAGTGCATGAGCAGAGGAGGGGCAGAGAGAGAGAGGGGGACAGAAGATCTGACATAGACTCTGTGCTGACAGCAGAGAGCCTGATATGGGGCTCGAACCCACAAACCATAAGATCATGACTTGAGCCAAAGTGGACACTCAACCAACTAAGCCTCCCAGGTGCCCCAAGATGATAACTTTTTTAAATGGTGGTGATTAAAAAAAATTTTTTTTAATGTTTATTTTTTTTGAGAGAGAGAGAGAGAGAGAGAGAGAGAGAGAGAGAGAGAGATTGCAAGCAGGGGAGGGACAGAGAGAGAGGGAGACACAGAATCTGAAGCAGGCTCCCAGCTCTGAGTTTTCCATGCAGAGCCCAATGTGGGGCTCAAACTCACAAACTGTGAGATCACGACCTGAGCCCGAAGTCAGACGCTTAGTCAGATGCTTAACTGAGCGACCCAGATGCCCCTAAATAGTGGTGATTTTTAAAAGGTTTATCAGCCCCTAGAGGGATCTGAGCAGCAGAGGGGATCCTCACCCAAGCCCCATGTCCCTACATCACTGGCTCCTGCCCCCAGGAGCAGCACTAGTGAAGAACAGTTTGAATTATGGGAAAGACTGTCACCACCTACCCTTTGCTCCGTTAGCTGGATCTTTCGGGCATATGTGTGGTCTTAATCTAATTTTGGATTGCTCCTCTTGTCTTCTGTCCCCACCCCACCTACCACCAAAGAAGCGGGGTGCAGGAGCCAGGCTAGCTCCATCACTTACTAGTGGGGTGACCTGAGCAAGATACCTTGCCCGCCTGCCATCCCCAATTTCCTCTCCTGTAAAATGGGGCTAATAATCGAACTACCTCATCAGATTGTGTGAGGATGAAACAGCTGAATCCTGTAAAGTGCTGCAGACAATTCCTGGCACACAGGAAGCTCTTAATAAATGGCGATTTATTAAATAAGTTTTAAGGTGGATAAACAGACTGTCATTCTCAACATTTGTGTCCATATGGTTTTGACTTAATTCATAAAGTCTGTCAGGAGCGTGTTCGCACGGCTGTGTGTGACTTGCTGGTGACTTCCTCTCCAGTCCCTGTTACCAGCTCCCTCCTCCCTTTGAGTGTTTTTCTTTCCTTCTCTCTCCCCTCCCCCTGGTCACCTACTATTTTAAAGAGTGTGGACTTCTCCCCACGTCCCGATCCAGCTGCGTGTGCATGCTTCTCCTTCCCATCCCTCTTGGGCTCGCCCTCCTTATCAGTTTGTTCCACTTCAGAACCTGGCCGGCAGCTTTTCCAGTTGACTCTGTGCACTGCATGGCACAATCACTCTCCCTATTACTTAGAAACCTCTTGGATCTGTGTCGAGCTGGATTTGTTCTCCCAGCAGATGTGTGGGTAGTTAGATTTTCTTATCCCGTTCGCCTAGCCTCATGCCTCTTCCGGCTCCCCCACTAGTTTGGGGGTTTTTGCCAGCTGACCACAGACCAGGGACATCTGTCCTGAAGCTCTCCTCTCGCCTGCCCACCTGCAGTGGCTTGTTGACCGAGGACTTCCTGGAGTGCCTGCGTAGAGGGAGGAAGGTTGGGGACATCAGTTTGAGTTTCCTAGACATGTTCTGGGAGCTGTATGGATCCACGACATATACATGATTCAGCTTGTGCTCTGTGGCACCTTGACAAAAACTCAACCTAAATTATCTGTTGTGGACAACAGAGTGAGGCCCTAGGGTAGGGCAGGCAGCTGAGAAGACGACTACCTGGGAAGTACTGTATGGGTTTTCTTGGGTTGCCATAACAACACATCACAACCTGGGTGGCTTAAAACAACCAAGAACTTATTGCCTTACTGTTCAAGAGGCCAGAAGTCCAAAATCAAGGTGCTGGCAGGGCCGTGGTCCATTTAGAGGTGCTAGGGAAGGAAGTGTCCCATGCCTTTCCCTCAGCTTCTGGTAGCTTGATGTGTCCCTTGGCTTGTAAATGCATCACTCAGATCCTTAATCTTTGCAGGGTATTCCGCATGTGTGTTTTCACCTTGTCTTCCCTCTGTGCAGATCTCTCCGTGTCCAGATTTCCCAATTTTATAAGGGTACCAGTTATATGAAGACCCGCTCCAGTGACCCCATTTTAAATTGATTACCTCTGTAAAGACCCTATTTCGAAATACAGTTGTATTTCTGAGGTGTTGGGGATTTAGGACTTTAATGTATCTTTGGGGGGGGACACAATTCAACCCATAAGAGGAAGGAAGGATGTTAAGGATTCACACTCCTCCACACTTTCATGCTGTGAAGAGTAGGCTCTATGCAAATATTCAGCCAGTGCTTTTCAGGATTACGATGAAGCGGGGTAAGACCTTTGAGCAGAGTCTCTGGCTGTCTCACCAATAGTTGAGAGCTAAGGAGGAAGGTGTCTTGCCTTCCTTGTCTCAATCCAACCATTTTTATTTTCAACATGACTCCTGTCTCCTTCTTCCACCAATTTGGGAGTTTCTAGGGTCCACAGAGAGAACGCACAGCGGGAGGCCAGCTGGTAGGGAACAGCAGGACGTGATGGGGGTCTGGGAAAGCAGAAGGTGGAGGTAAGTGTGGAAAGGGTTGAGAGAAGAGGAAAGTTCAGGGAGTGAAGCACCAGATTGGTGAGGAGGTGGCAAAAGATTGCCTGAATTCTTGTCCCAGTCCTGCCACTAGGCTGTGTGCCTTTAGACTAGGCATTCAACTTCTCTGGACCTTGGTTTCTCCATGGGTGAGATTGGGAGGTGGATGGCTGCTCCCTAGGGCCCCTTCCTGGCCAGAACAGAACTCTCAATTAGAGCCTAATAGGTGGAGCAAATGGGAGCTCTTGGCCCCCTGCAGAGAGTCCAGCCCCTCTTCCTGTGGAAGTATCTTCACAGCAGAGCTGCCCCACCCACAGGGTCACCCAGTGCTTTTTTAAACAGCTCCCACTTCTCTCCTCTGCCCCCCTCCCCCACAACTGCTGTCTCTTTCCACATGTAAGCTTGCTACTCCTTTTCATGATTCGCATTACTCTCTGACTGCACACATCTGTCTTCGATCGTTGTCAGCTCTGGGAGGCTATGCCAAGCTTCTTGAACACAGCCTGCGACTGCCGGGGCTCTATCCCATGCTTTCACTGGGAGCTGAGTGGAAGAAGGTGCCTGAAAGCTGGGATGGGGCAGCAGTGCCGGGCCTGGCTCCAGGTCCCACTGCAGATGTCCTGCCCTCATAGGTTAAGTGAATCTTAGGGCCATGATCACCTGTTTAGCTCTCCTTTACGTGCACGCACACACACATACACACACACTGCCCTCTATTCACAGGACCCTAGCCCTGCCCATGCCGTCCGATTTAGCCTGCTGCATCCTGTGTATGTTTCTATGGAAGATGGGGAAGGGGAAGTTAGGGATGGCTCCGAGAAGTGAGTGTCTCGCTTAGGGGCACCCAGCAGAATAAGCTGCTGGCCCCCAGATGCTGATGCAGGAAGCTGACCCTGTGCATCCTTCTGTTGAAGCCCCTTTCGTGGTTGGCAGGGATGAGCAGGGAGAAGGGTCAGGAATGAAGGTCAGTGGGAAGAATTAGACGGTCTGCAGAGTCTAGGAAAACAGAACCAACTCTGGCACACACGGATCATAATTTCCCACCCCAGACAGGATACATGTCAGTACTGGGAGTAGAGAAAAAGGAGGGGTGTGGTCCCACTGCAGGACAGGCCAGCTGTTTTCTTGTTGATGGCTTCTTCCTTCCAGTGTCCTGGGAAGTCCACAGTCAATGGGTGGGCTGTAGGTCTGCAATGGGCATTGAGCTTTCTTAGCAGGGATGCCGTGGGCAGTTTGCACAGGACAGTGCCTGGTGATTAAGTGCCACTAGCATCTTCCCTCTTCCAGTCACCATGACAACCAGGACCACCTCCACACAGTCCCAAATGCCCTTTAGGAGGGGCTGTATCAGCCCTTTCAGAGAATTACGTTGATCAACATTGATTAAATGAGTGCAAAACGAATGAATGATCTCCAACTTTTGTGATTTTGCAACACACTTCAGCTTCCTTTTCTCACTGTAGAAACGTACTGAACACTGGGAGCTTTGGAACCTTCAGCCCTAGGTGGAACCTTGCCAGCGTTGTTTAATCCATCCTCCTGCTGCTGGGGCTGACTGGACCCAACTGCCGCAGGCAGGGCTGCCGCTCGCTTTTCAGAAAGCTCTCTGTGCAGAGGTGGTCTAGGTTGTTTCGTTTGTGCCCCTCCTCCCCGCCCCGGCTGTGAGCCTGGGGAATCCACCTCTACCCCTCCCCCTTGGAGCTGTGACTTTGGGGTCAGAGCTCTGGCATTAGTCAGCTAAGTGTCTGACTGTTGGAGGAGAGGTTTGTGTAAGATTCCCTCCACAGCTCAGCCCAGATGGGATGACGAGGACCAGATTCCATTTCTGCGCTCTGATATTTGCCAAGAGTTTCACCAGGCTTCCTGAAATAGACAGGGAAGCAGAGCAAGCTTCCTTAGGTCAAGTGATTCGGGTCCAAGTTTATCAGAGTCCTTGAATAACTGCTGTGTTAGTAGCACGAGTGTGCCAAGCATCCTGGAGCCACTGGTCCAGGAGAAATGGTTGCGGGAGGAAGAAGGGGTCTGCTGAGCGGCCTTCCCATTGCCACCCACACACACAGTCCCGGGGCCAAGGCAGTGTCTGCCCGGGTTTGCTCACCTGCGAAAAGAAGAAAATAATCATCTCGCTACTGTCGCTACATGTACAGAGTGAGAACAAAGAGAAAATATTTATGAAGTGTTTTGAATTCCAGGAACTGTATAAATTGATGGCATATTAGGATTTGAGGTCTGCACGATCAGAAGTTAGAAATCAATCTAATCTAGTCATTGAGTGCCATTGCCAGGAAGTTCCTGGGGTCTCTGAACTAGAGGCTAGGCCCCCAGGGTCCCTCAGGCCACCAGTGTCTTTCTCCCCACTGCGGGATTTCTCCAGTCCAGTTCCTGCCTTGATTCTCTCCTCCTCTTGACAACCTCAGCTCTTCAGTAGGGTCTCCATTTCTGCGGTTTCTGTTCAGTGCTCAACCTCACTGCAGTCTGGCTGTCACCACTGACATGCCACAGAGCCTTCTCTGGCCCGTGGCCGTTGTGTCACTAAACCCAGTGAAGAGAGCCAGCCTCGTCTTGCGTGGCCCTTTTCCATGCTGTCTTCTTTCTTGAAATCCTGTTCTCCCGTGATACTTTCCTTAGCTGACTTTTTCTCTTCTGCCTGACCTGGGCTTTCCTCTCCCGCCACACTCTCCGCAGCCAATGTCAGGCATTCGAGTGGCTTCTCCTGTCTGCTCAACACTGACTCCCAAACACACGGGGACTTTCTCTGAGGCTCCAGACCCATGTATCCAGCTGTCCAGCAGATACGCCACCCAAATGGCTTAAGGGTACTTAACACTCAGTGCGTCTTAAATTCAACATGGGCTCCCATGTGCTACAACCCTGCTCTACCTCTAGTGAATGTTCTCCATTGTTTTCCAGCTTAGTAAATGGATCTACCTCTTACAGCATTTGGTCAAGTCAGAAGTCTGGGGGTCATTCCCAGCTTGCCCTACTCTCATTCCCCATGACCAGGCACCCTCCACGTCATCCTAATTCTAAGCTCTGAATTATCAAGTTTGTCCCAATCTCCTAATTTCCACTGCCACTGCCCTAGTCAAAGCCACTTTCATAACTCTCGCTATTCACACTTTGCAAAGCTAATTGGGCCATTTTTCCACTTGAAATTTTATACTGGTTCTCCATTGCTTCTGAGTCCTTATCACAACTCTCAAGACTGTTCATAACCTCCCTTCTCTTTATACGTCCTTTCTCCCTCTCCCTCTCTTCCCCTCTCTTTCTCCTCCTTTTCTCTCTTCTCCTCTATCCCTCTGCCTCTTCCTCAGCCATACTGGATTTTGTTGTTCCTCGGAAGACAAGTGTGCCTTTTTGCCTCTGAGCCTCAGTATTTAGGTAATTGCTCCCATTACCTAGAACAATCTCTCCCTACCCTCAGTGCCTCTTGCCTGATTCTTATCACTCTTCAGGTGTCAGCCTGAGCATCACTTCCTTTGGGAGTCTGTCCCCAGTCCCTTGTCTTATGCTAGGGTCCCCTGCTACATCCTCTCATATTTTTCCTAACAACAGCATTTCGTATTCTAACCACTTGTTCAACACCTTTTTACTAGACTCAAGACTTCCTGGGGGCAGGAACTATCCCCATTTGTTCATAGCATCATTTCCAAACACACCTAATGCAGTACCTGACTTATGTAGTTGTCAAATGAATAGATGAGTGAATGGAAGGTATTTATCCTGCAGAAACCTGGAATGGGATCTGAGGTCGGGCCTAGGATTTAGGAATTCCCAGAATTGTGACTAACCCTCATTCACTCTGGCAAACATTTACTCTGTGCCACACAGCCAGGTAAAAAGTTGAATGAGATTTAATCCCTTCTCACAAGGAGCTTATTCCTTCTTTGAAGCAAGCTCTGAAATGATTTTGGCAGGTAGACAAACTGGTCCATCTTTCTCTGTGACCAATGATGTAGGAAAAGGGAGCATGCATGCGCACACATGCACACACACACACACACACACACGCACACGTACACACACATCATGCTCACACATGGACATGCCCAAACCCTTCTTCTGTTTTACAAAATGGTAACTCACTTTTCATTGTGGTCTCTTGGCATGCCATGGGAAATCCCATCAACCTTCAATCTGGGGAACCAGGTTTGACTCTAACAGTCAAGTTTGTAGCTCAGTCTTTGCTGATTTCCTTCCTGTCCCCATTTCTCATTACTGAGCACTCTACTTGCTCCCAAAGCAAACACCTGATTTGGCGCCCCCCCAAACTGTTTTTCTCCTTTCTGTGCTTAGAGTTCATCATCTCTTCCTTTTCCGGATTCTCAGATGGGATGAAGTCAGAGGATGGAGACTGACCACACCCATCAAGTTTCTTGGAAGCTCCCAGGAAGCAGCCAGTCCTTGCTGGTGGGGGAGGAGGAGGCTTTGAGAAGCTCAAGGCTCAGTGCCTGCCCCCAGGCTGCTCAATTAAGGACTTGTCTGCCCTTAGTTCTCAAAGATGTTGCTGTTTTCCCCCCCACAGAGTGACACCCGGCACTGGCTCCTGCCCTTCACACCTCAGCAAGAGGCCATTTCCCAGAAGTCTTATAAGTGATTCCATCCTCATTGGGACTGTTTTCTGTTTCAGTTATCTTCAGGGAGGAACATACGGATTGGATCTTTGCCTAGCTGTGAAATCTCATTTCCATTTCTTTACACCTGCAGTTGCAATATGAGAAAGAAAAGACCAGAGCTCAGCTGATGTCCCAGACCCAGGTTATCAAGGTGCTTTGGGTTGTTTTCCAGAAGGGGCCGCAATCCTAGAGAAGATCCCATCAGTAGGGCCTTTGAGGGGACACCTTTCTTCATCTGCATTCTCTTCAGGGTGTCTGGCTTCTCGTTCTGTCTTCTTCACACGCATGGGAGCTCAGTCTGAGCACTTAGTTCACGTCTTTACAACTGACATTAGTCATCCCAGATGCTCATTCCAACTTGCAGTTTGTCCTAAGGGGCCAGCTTATCCTCTTGCATTTCCCCTTTCCTGATCCCACTTATCAGTCCCCCCTTGGGATCTCATGGAAGCGGGATTGGTCACCACAAGGCCAACCACCCAAGGGATTTCTCCATCTTTATATGTTCCTTTCTACCTCTACCCATGGCAGACTTGGCATATAATAGTTGAACATTTAGTGGTCATTCCCTCTCACAACCCGGGACACCTTCTTAGGGAAACAAAAGAGGGCAAGGTCAACTCCAGTGCCCCCACCCCAGATTGAACCTCATTCTCTCTTCTTTCTACAATAAACTGGATCAGAACCAGCAGCCCTGCAGGAGTACATTTCTTTGTCTCAAAACCAGGCCCCAGAGAGCATTTGATTCCTTGGCAGAGAGGTGTAGGCTTAATTAATTTTTCTCTTTTTTCCTTTGAACTTCTTGGAATACATGCACATACTCACATTCATGCACAATTGGGTGTATAAGAATTTTAATGGCAGGTGGTGTTAGCAGTTCTTTCCCTCCTGATACAGACCAGGGTTTCTCCATCTGGACTTTTTAGCAGGACCTAAGAATATTGACTTTCTAACCACTTGGATTTGGGTGGAGTGAGCAGAATGGGAATGGGGGAGAAGGTTCAAGGGGGAAATGTGCTTATATATAAATCACATGTGAAGGGAGTTTTGAAGTCATTATTGCTTCAGGATGTGTGAACTGTAATTATTTTTTAAGGTCTTGATTTGCCCAATGAGCATTTCCCAGGGTTGCTGCTCCAAGCATGACGTCTTTGCTATCAGGGGGTCCAGCCTGGTCTGATACGAGTTTAATCGCTTTAAAGGGGGCCCAGGGTAGGATCCGGTTTCTCCAGGCTCTCAGCTGTGGTCAGTTCTGCCTGAAGCACAACGTCCAAATGACTTCAGTGATTAAGACAGTGGAGCTAAAATGAAGAAGAGACATTTTCCCCCTCCCTTCTCCCTTTTTATTTTTATTTTTTCAATGGTTGGCTGCACAAGGCAGTGAATCACTTTTAGACTGGATGGCTATTGATCATTAGCCTTGCTGTTTGTACTCCTCAGCTCCCTGCTCAAAACAGGCAATGCTATTTTGCCTGCCCTTGGAAAGTGCCTGGTCAGCTGCCTGTGCTCTGCCTTTTGGCCCCCATGTGTAGTCCTGCCTTCTTGCCATCCTCCTTCCATGTCCTCACACACCCGACTCTCCTGGACTCCATTCCTCATGTTCCATCAGCTGTAGCCCTCAGTCAGTAATGGTCATTCCAGGGAACAATTGTCAAGGGTCATGTAAAACATGCCACCCTTAGTGTTTTGAGAATGTTTTCCATCCCCAAAGGGCCTTTCTAGATAATGAGGAAGGTCAAACAGGGGCAGCCTACAGGAAGAAGCCCTTAGAAGGGAAATCTGTGTCCATAAGCCATGCTGATCTGAGACTTGTTTTCTGGGCTAGCAACTTAAAAATATGGAGAACTTGGAAGACTTGGGAAAAGAAAATCAAAAGAATGTTGAAAATGTTTGAGGGGTATGTGTATGGTTAATTGTTCAAAAGTTGTGGTGGAGAATTAGATTTGTGTTAAAACTTTGTATCAGGGTAACTAGGTCATTCACTGAAGTATGCTTCAGTGCAAGGGTGACAAATTCATCACACACGCTGACACTCTCTACTTTTGCTCATATCAGACCTCACTAATCAATCACAGCACTCCTTACTATCATTCTCTTGCCCATAGCAGACATTGCTAATCAATCATAGCACTTGTTCCCACTGAGTTTCACCAAGTCTTTCAGTCCTCTACACAGGCCTTTAGGTAGCCATATGTATCCATCAACTGGATTTGGAACTTAGATTGAAACCCACTGAAACCTCTCATTTAATAGAACATTAGGCTCAGAATCAAAATATCTGAATTCTAGTCCCTGACCAATAACTTACCAATAATTAATTGCTCATAATGTTTGTCTAACTTCTATAATAAGCAAAACATGCTCACCACTGAGGTCTGAGGTCAGGATTAAGTAGGAGAACGTATAAAGTATAAGATGGCGTATGTGGCGGGGCCTAGAACAGCGCCTGGCACAGTGTAAGCACTCAGCACATGATAAGCAAACATGATTTGAAGTGGCACAGGCACCACGTGCACCTCCCAATGTGTGGAACAGAGAACAGTACTTCTTTCCCCCTTGCTGCTGCTTTTGTGTCCTCAGGGAGGGCACATGGAGGACAGCTGGGCCCTCTAAATCTGCCGCACTCTAACTTCATACGCACAGGGCTCAGGAAATCTCTCTTTCAGGAGCCAATATAACGCTCCCTTGTTGCCCTGGGAGGGCACACTTAACACCCACGTGTCAGGACCTGACACGCCGAGTGTGTGGCCACATGCCGTCACCAGACCTGTGTTAGTACTGGGCTCTCCAGGCATCTTCCCGTGACTGAAGAAAGCACCAGCAGAGATCTCAGTAGAGATCTTTATACAACTGGTTGACATGGATGAAGGTGGCAGGAGAGGGTTTGTTGGAGGAGGTGTCGCTGTGCTAACCTCATTCCAAGGTCAGATGACTGCAGAGTGGTATGCAGGGCATCCCCAGGAGTAAGATGATATCAGACTGAAATCCAGATTTGCCTCCAGACTGGGAAGGAAGTATTTGCAGAGCAGCAACCTCAGGGACCATTCTTTGAGCAAATTGGGCCCTTGCTATCATAAATTTATGCATCCTGAGATATTGACGTCTTTAAAATGCCCTCTCAAGTTTACATACATATATATGTCATATGTAATGCATGCATTTTACTTCTTATCCTACTGCACTGAAAAAGGCAAGCTGAGTAAACCTTTTCCACGTGGCTTCAAATTCTCTTTGGATTTTGACTCATCTTTCCATTCAAAATTTTTTTTTTAACATTTATTTATTTTTGAGAGACAGAGACAGAATGTGAGCAGGGAAGGGGCAGAGAGAGAGGGAGTCACAGATTCTAAAGCAGGCTCCAGGCTCTGAGCTGTCAGCACACAGCCCGATGCGGGGTTCAAACTCATAAACTGCGAGATCATGACCTGAGCTGAAGTCAGATGCTTAACTGACTGAGTCACCCAGGCGCCCCTCCACTCAAAATGTTTTTAAGTTTGTTTATTTTGAGAGAGAGAAACAGAGCACACGAGCAGTGGAGGGGCAGAGAGAAAGGGAGAGAGAGAATCCCAAGCAGGCTCCGTGCTGTCAGCACAGAGCCTGATGTGGGGCTTGAACTCACGAACTGTGAGATCATGACCTGAGCTGAAGTCAAGAGCCCGATGCTTAACTGACTGTGCCACCCAGATGCCCATATCTTTCCATTCAAATATGGGTGCTCCATACCAAAGGTCAGTCAAGGGTTTTCTGCCCTTTCTTCTGGAATGAAAGAGACAGGACCTAGATCGTTTCATCAGGTCAAGATTCAGTTCAAGTGAAAAAAATACATATTGATCACCTAAGTGTGTACTAGACAATGTAGGGGTTATTGAATGCCATAAAAATGTTGTCCCTGCCCTTACACAGCTTAAAAACTGTCATGGGGGGTGGGGGATAAAGAAATATACAAAGGTCAGGGCAAAATAGAAAGTCTAAAGACATCATCGAAAAGCCTTGGGAGGCAGATGCCAAAAGGCTTTGTGGAGGAGGTCAGCGATTGTAGTCTTTGGGATCAGTCTTGCCTTAGGGCACTGGATGGGTGGGCAGGGATGGTTGGGGTGAGGTAGTAGGACTGAAAGGCAGAAGGAGCCCCCAGAGTGAGGCTGCACAAATAAAAAGCCCTGATGGGTACAGGTTGCTATGAGGATGGATTTAGACAAGGGACATGGCCTAGGAGACAACATGCTCTCTTTTGCGGAGGTTGGATTTTAGAGGCAGAAGTCTGATACGTACAGGTACTCGAACAGATCCAGTGTGGGATCTTGGCGGGTCTGCGGAAAGGTTGGATAACTGGACGGCTGGCTCAGTTCTCTTCCCATTACACTGTACCACTGGGGTGCCCACTCGCTGTGAGAACTTGGCCAAGCTGCTGCTTCACTCTCTGGACGTCAGTTGCCATACGTGTAGAATCAGGAAGCTGAATTGGGTTATTCTAGGTCTGGCCCCTTTTAATTTTGTCATGATGATGAGAGGTGATAGGAATTTGTTTATTTATTTGCCACGTGGTATCTGTCTCCACATGAAAGTAGAAGGCAGGGGCCGAGATCTAGGCTTGGCCTAAGCCATGCTTTGTTTCCTGCCCTGGCACTGGTAGACAGTTCGCCCGTCTTCTCATCTGGGAGGTTCCAGTGGGCTCTGTATTTGCAGGGCCACTACTTGGAATTTCATCGCCGTCCAGTAA
Organism: Panthera uncia; assembly: GCF_023721935.1. Taxonomy (NCBI): domain Eukaryota; kingdom Metazoa; phylum Chordata; class Mammalia; order Carnivora; family Felidae; genus Panthera; species Panthera uncia. The sequence continues at coordinate 39,403,162 of NC_064809.1, forward strand.
GTGCTCTTTGACCAGTTCCTGTGTGGGGTGTGGTGCTGGGGTCGTGTAGGGTAGAGATTCCCGCCAATGTTGAGGCAGACAGGCAGGCATGGAAGGAGTAGTGGTCCCCAGACCTGATGCTTATTAGAGCCACTGCAGAGGATTTATTTGAAATGTGGGTTCCTGGGCCCCATTCCTTGGTATGTTGATAAAGTAAGCCCAGACTGGGGCCTGAGAATCTGTAACGTCAACCTCTCCCAGATGATTGTGACGGTGGGCCAAGTTTAGAGAGCTCCAATCTAAGGACGATTCTCAATTATCACTACTCAGAATGACCATGTTGTACCCTGTGCATTTATTTGAATTCAATATCCGTTTCTTTCTCTTGTGTGCTTGACATAGGCATCTGTGTTCTGAGGTGGGGGCTGCAGATGGAGGGTGTAAGCTAGAACATGGGAAGACTTCCACCTCCGAGGGCCTGCATAGCTTACAACCTCCAGAAGGCAAGCCACTCACCTGGGAAATGTTGTCATTGGCATCTGCACCAACCGTTCTCTTGAGCTTTCATTTGAGAGTCATGTTATATGTACTGACACTGGAAAGAGGCCCCTATAGTAGACAGGTCAGGTGCCATCATCTCTTTTTTCCAGATGTGACTCAGAAAGGTGAATCAGTGCACACAACCCACAGAAGTAGCAAGTGTGAGGTCTGTCACTCAGAGCATAACTCCTGCCCTCAGTTCGGTGCTGCTCCGCACTCCATGCTAAGTGAGAAGCATCTCCTTCTCCCTTCAGAGGTGCATTCTGGAACTGGGAGAGGCCAGTGTGGACTGGGGTCATTGGGGGCAGCTGCATGGAGAGCCAGACTCAAGGTAGCAGAGGACTGGCTGCAGCCTGTCGCCCAGAGCAGGGCAGCTGCCACAGCTTGGATCTAGAATGACCCCTTGCTGCTGAGAATGACAGCTCTTTAGATCTGCTTCCTAAGGTGGTGGCACCATGACATGTGCTATGGTGTTTCCTCTGCACAGAATTCACCTGAGGCAGAAAGAAGGCAGAGTTTATTACCCAGAAGCTTACCAGTGGGAGGATTAAGGTCAAAGTTGGTACTTTTCCTAAGTGAATGGAACTAGTATCTATTGAATGCAGTGTGCCATGAAATGCCTCATTTATTCCTCTTCACTGCTCTGCAAGGTAGGCAGCGCTAGCCTGGTTTTACAGCTGGGACAACTGAGGCTTACAGACGTTGTGTGATACAGGCACAGATGGCTAAGAGATGGCAGGGCAGGCCTTCCAGTGTGGGTCTATCTGACTTTCCAGCCAGCCCACTTGTATCAGAGCCACCTACTGTGTGGTTCATGTGGTGGCACTGCATCTCCGGAGCCCCAGTCCAGGGAACCTACTAAGCTGCTCCAACAAGGGCACCACAGCAGTAGCATCTCCGGGAAAGGTTGGTATTCATCTCATACCAGCACCTGTGGCCACTTATGAAGCATTGCCACAGAAAAACTTGTTGAGGCTCAGAGAGGTGACAGGAGTCAGTCAGGACCACCCAATTTCGATGTGTGGGAGAGCCCAGACTGAAAGGCAGGTCCTCTGACTCAGCCATCCTCATACCATTTGTTGCTCAGCCTCTCTGAAGATCGCTGGGAGTTGTAAGTTCCACCAGGCCAAGGAAGCCAGAAGCAGGGCCTGAGGGAATGGTTAGGCCCATCCTCCAGTCTGCAGGTGCCTCTATCCTGCCACGGGCACAGGTCGGTACTGGAGCTTTTCATGTCTGGGAAGCCAGCTCCGGCACCTCTCAGTGTCCCTCCTGAAGGGCCAGCCCTGTTCCCCTGTGGCCAGTGGTGGGATGCACCATGGTGAGGGCAGCTCCCAGTCTGGGACAGCAGAATGGGGCTGTCCCTTCTTGTGCGGCTGAGTTCTAAAACCAGCCTGCAAGAATAAGGCCAGAAGAATATTCTGCCAGCCCCAAGGGTGTCTTTTATGACAACTTCTTGTTCCCTCATAATTCTTCTGACAAATTCTCCTTTTGATCCAGACATTCCTAAGCATCAAATCATTCCAGAAGTGACATGCGTGTGCACACATACATGCTGCAGGGGAGTCCAGGGAAAAGGATAAGAGGGGAAATGAAAACTCTGAATCTGCTCAAATGTGGTAGAGAAATATATCCAGAAAGTACTGCCTACTCACTGAAATGTTATTTGCCTTTTCTTTCCCCCTGGGTAGAGTCTCCTGTTCGAACTTGAAAATAAAAATTCCTCCACTTTAGAAAGAACAAGGCGAGAAATGCTGTAGGTTGGGATTTCCCAGGAGGACTGGCAGCCGTCTGCCCTGGGACTGACTTGGGGAACCTGAACTCTCTGTACTTGTTAGTTTTGTTTAGGGAAGTGAGGCAGAGAACGGGAGCAGCAGGAACATACCACCTCTACAATTTTCTTCCATGACCTTGAAGAGTAAGGACTTACCGGGCTGTCTGGGAGCATTGGAAGGAAATTAGGAAGAGCTGGTTCTGGGATTTGGGTTATGTGATCTTCACCAGAACTTCTCCTCTGTCCTTCCTGTTATCAGTGACTGCATTCAAAGAGCAGAATTTTGTCCTCCCAAATGTACACATCCCAGTGCCTGGGAAGGAGAAGGATTTAGTGTGGTGCTTATTTCTGTTCTGTATTTAACTTAACCTATTATTAAGCCAGATTCCCTTGAGTGTCCTATGATTTAATTGATCTGATGAAGGTTATAATTTTGTCATAAAAGCAGGACACAACTTGAAAGGGAAAAAAGTGGGGGGGTGCTCCTGGGTGGCTCAGTTGGTTAAGCATCTGACTTCCGCTCAGGTCATGATCTCACAGTTTGTGAGTTCAAGCCCCACATCAGGCTCTGTGCTGACAGCTCAGAGCCTGGAGCCTGCTTTGGATTCTGTGTCTCCCTCTCTCTCTGTCCCACCCCTGCTTGCAGTCTCTCTGTGTCTCTCAAAAATTAATAAACATTAAAAAATTTTTAAAAAAAGAAAGGGAAAAAAACTAAAAAAGAATTGGTACAAACTTACATTTAATTGGTTACACAGAACCCAGTGCCAGCTGGACTGTTAAGTGGCTGTGACTTTGGGCCAGCTCACCTTGGTTCCTTGGGCCTTGGTTTCTTCAGCTGTAAAATAAAGGCTGAGGAGTTAGATAATGACCTCTCTGCTCCTCTAAGTGCTAAAATCCTCGTCTTCTGTGATGACTGTTTTTTAAATGCCGCCATCATTTCAAAGCATGTGTTTAGGAAGACACCCCCCCTCCCCCCACCCAGGGGGGGCATGACCTCCTGTTGTCATGTATCTGAGAGGTTGTCATCTAGTCAGGCTCCGGCCACCTGCAGCTGTGAGTGGCTTTGACCAGCCTAGAAGGTAAGAATTCTGAATTTGCCATTTTCTTCTCCAAGGGATTGGCCAAATGCCAGATTCTTCTACTTCCCACCTCTCCCCCTCCTCAAATGGTTGCACCTAAAAAGATTCTTTTGATTCGTCCTGCTAGACCTGTCCATTAATCTTGCTTCTTTCAAACCTAACCATGATGAACGTCCATCCCTGAATTCCGACAATTAGAAATGAGGTATGTTTCACTGTTAAGTTACCACATCGCAGTGGATTTATTTCCCAGCACACAGCCGCAGCCGCAGAGGGATAGAGGGGCCGGTGCTTATTGGCTGCCTTTCCTGTTCTCCGCCCTCCCTGCCCAGATTCCCCTTTGTCCCACCATCCTCTCCCCTGGATTTTTCATGCTGTAGACCTCGCACACCCCTTGCAAGTGGACAGAGGAATCTTTTTTCCTCCCACTTCCCCAGACACGGCCATCTCTCCACTGTACCCGCTTCAACCCCCGCCTCCCCCACTGCCCCCACCCCCCGTGGTTCTCCTCTGATGAGATTTCCTCTCCCAGGGAATATTTTGGTCCTGTTCTCTGTTCCCAAACAAATTCCCCTGGCCCTTTAAACCTGGTTTCAATCAACATAATCACAGTCTGTTCCGTGATATCAACTCTGCCTTGATTTGTCCGTGTAATTCACGCTGTGTCCTCCACCTCTCGGGCTGTTTTATATATACACACTTAAATGCATATATATGTGTATATATTACATGTAATGTATGTGTATTATAGATTGAAGGAGCGATACATTTTCCATCATGCCTTTAATTTCTTTTCATCTTTCTCTAAGTCAGTGTCTTAATGCATATCACCTAAACTGGGTTCCTTTTGAGAATCCCATGGGCTCTTTTTACTTTTTAAGAAGAGCTATCCAGGCGCCTGGGTGGCTCAAGGGTTGAGCGTCCGACTTTGGCTCAGGTCATGATCTCAAGGTTGGTGACTTTGAGCCCCGCATTGGGCTCTGTTCTGACATGAGCCTGCTTCAGATTCTGTGTCTCCCTCCCTCTGTGTTTCTGCCCCTCTGCTGCTCATGCTCTGTCTCTCTCTCACTCAAAAATAAATAAACATTAACTTTTTTTTTAAGAAGAGGTATCTAAATCTGGGCCAAAAATGAGCAATCAACTGAAGGCTGACTTCTTTCATCCCCAGCCCCAAATCTCATCCACGTACCAGGGTAGTGAAGAGTGAGGTGGGTGGTTTGCGTCTCCATGCATCCCCACTACTAGGAGTGTTTTCACAGCTTTCATTCACCACCTGTTACAGGTCCCTTCTTTTGTCTGGAAGAAAGGATATGAGGCGCTGGGGAAGCTCTGGCACAAGGAGGCCCTAGAAGTGTCTGTTACAGCATGGATATGAAGTCAGAAATGGAAGCTTAGTGGTAAAATCTTGGTACATGCATCACATACTGAATTCTACTAGCCCAGTAATTATGCTGCCTGGTTATGCAGATATAGCAAAGCAGGACAATGTTCCCAGTGATAGTGAAGACCCCACCCCCACCCCGGCAACCTGTGGGGTCATTAACACTCATCACCTCATTGGGGAGGGTGGACACCATCTAGAACAGGGAAGTCAATTAAATTGCAGAATCGATTCTGGCAAGTCATGGCTCTAATTTCCAGAGCCAGGCACTGAAGAGAGGAAAGTGTTTTGTGAATTCTGAAAATTAACTTTACAATATTCAGAGCCACAGCTGGAAGAGTCCGAGGATGGTGACTACAGAGCCACTTTCCCAAACAGCAGGGGAAGAGAGGAGACTTCTGGGGAGGGGGGGGCTGAACAAAGCTTACACCTGCTCTTTGGAGCATAGCTGGGGGGGATGGGGGAGCTAGGGTAAGTAGAGTCCTAGAGACAGGCAGAGAACTATACTGGGAGGCACCACAACAGAGGGCACTGGACATTGCCCAGGCTTCACCATCTTGCAGTGTGCAGCACAATGGGGAAGCTTCCTCATCTTTGCTTAACTATAGGCTGTGGATGAACATAGAATTGGATGGGATTTTATCACTAATCCAGAATTGACCCTGACCAGTAAGGCAAAATGTGGGAACAGTGGCCAAGCCTTACCAGAAGGTCACAAATCTTGGTGAAAGTGTGTCTCTGTCCAAAGCAAAACGTTCCAACATAATAGAAAAATAATTTTGAACCATGCATTTTTTAACATTTAATTTTTGTGAGATAAATTTTGACTCATGGCCTCCATTGTTCTTTTTTAATTACGCATGTCTTTGATTTAGTGAGATTCCCTGCATTAAAAAAAAAAAAAAAGAATGAGAGGAACCCCATTTCCCTTTTGCACTATTAGTTGTTCATGAGTTCATTTTAAGAGGGGCTTCTGGTGGACAGGTTTGTGTGGGGAGGAAATCTACAGTTGGGATTCTTCCCCTTCTCTGATACGGAGACAAGAGCCCTTTCTTATCTTCCACCCAGAGCAGGAAGCTGGATTAACTACCACAGGCTTCAGGAGGGAATGTCCAGCACATCTAGGTTTTGCAGCAGGAAACACCCCCTTGCCCTGAAGTCTATTCTTAAATCCTGTGTCATGGTCTGGATGCCCAAGTGGAAGCGGGGACATCCGTGTTCTGGTGGCATTGTGCCTAGAGACCCTCTGTAACCAGAGTGGACGGTCGGTGTGTGCAGTTCCCGTCGGTAAATCTCCTCCACTACCCATCCTCCCTCAGCTACAGGGCAGGGGCTGTGCCCTCCTCCTCCTATCCCGGACAGGCATGCCCCTGCCTTCTCCTGGGTCCTGGTGCAGTGGGGACTAGAGAAAGGGGACTTGGGGGTGACATAATGGGTTCCCCTGCCTTTGCCCACCCATCCATACCAGCCAGCAGAGCCAGCAGAGACCCAAAGACCCGAAGACACTTACAGAATCCAAATGCATCCTCAGGACATGCCACCCCGCCCCGGGGCGGCTTTTCAGTAAAACACACACTGACTGGAAAAGCAGTGTGCAGCCCAGGTGACATCTGATAAGGGCTGTTATTTTGAAATACAAAATGTGTGTCTTCCAAGTGCTGATTTTCACAAAAGCTGGGCATGTTGTCAACACCTGCTTTGAGCTGCTTCCCTTCCCCACCCTTCTATTTGGCAACACAAGTTGCAATTCATTTCCTCCATGACTAGTCTCCTCTCTCCTGTTCTGTTACTGGGTCTTGCAATTGAAGCTTCAATAGTTTATTCTTCCACAGTATACTTTGTGTTGAGGAAGGTGGACTTACTGACTTGAAGGTCTTTTGTAGCACTAAAAATTCCTCTGGCTTTTATAGACTGTTTCATGGGCTATTAATGCGGAACAGACTGCCTTTGGAAACAGCAATTCACAAGGGGGCCAGCGCACCTGGATTCCTACTTCCCCTTATGTCATCAACCAGGGAGTAACTTTAAATATGTCACTTTCCTCATCAGGCCTTAGTTTCCTCGTCTGTCACACAGAAGCACTATGTGGGTTAGGAAAACTCGAATGCAATAGTATCTTGAAATTTTAAATTAATGCTGAAATATCGAAGCAGGATCTTGATGCTCCATTTCCACCCAGCGCGTGCGGAAAGAGAAGGGACTAACTTTGTGGTAAGAAGCTTCTGGGTAGACCGCAGGGACACGGACAGCCGAGGGGAAGCCATGGCCCTTCCTAGAGGCCTTTCAGAAGGGTCAGCTCGAGCATGACCCTTACTGTGCACATCTCTCGCTGTGGCCATTCTCTTAGGGAGCTCTTCTTGGTGACACACAAAGGAGTCGGGGGCGGGGACAGGGATGGTGGTGAAGAATGGTAAGAAATCTACTTGAAAAGGCATTGGAGAGTGAGTAGGCTCTCTGCACAGATCTGAATTTGTTCACTGGGGAGAGATTTCTGGACCTCTACAGAATTCAGGGACAGATAGATGTCTTGGCAGGGAAGTCTCTGCTTCCCAGTGGCAGTTAGAAAGTAGGGTTCAGCATCCTGGAGGTTTTGTCTTGAGGGGTGGTTGGAGCGCAAGGAGACAGGGAATGAGCTCCCCAGTGCACGGCACAACCCCTATAAGTCTGATGCAGGAATGTATTATGTACAAGACAGAAAACCAACCTGGAGGCCCTGAGACCTTTGTTTGCCTACTGTCAATTTTCACCTGGTTTCATTTTGACAAATGTGATATCTGAGGTCTTATCGAGGAAGCATCACCTGGCGAGGGGTATGTTATTCAGCTAACAGTGAGGTTGCCATCTATACATAATAAGGCTCTCAGAAGTTTCGAGTTTTTATTATTTTTTTTTTTATTCATGGGAATAATTTGAAAAATCTTCATGGAATGGGTAAGAATTCTAGGACTGCACTGGTGAAAAGCAGGTTGGGCGCTGTGCAGTGGGAAGGGAAAGCGTGATTAGGCATGTAGCGTACGTGAGTATTTAGGGAAAAACACGAGTCTGGGGTTGGGGGATCTGATCCTAGCTGTGTTGCTTCCTGGCTGTTGGCCGTTGGACGATTCATTTAACCTTCCTGCAATTCAGTTTGCTTAGGTTTAAAATGAAAAGAGTATTGGTCCTCCTATCTCACTGAACTACTGTACCAATCAGTTTGAAAACACACAGAACAGTGTATAACTTAGGCACTATGATGACATTTGGGATCCACCACTGCCACCCCCCTCAGTAGTTACTTACTCTGTCCCTTGTTCTGGTCAGTTTTTTGTTGCTATGATTTGAACCAGCCTGGGAGTGGGGGTGAGGAAGCACTGATCTCCCATGATGCCAGGCGATTGGGCAATTTTTCAAGGCTGGCATCACCACCTTCCCTGATCTCTTCTTGTGTGCACCTGTTCCCCCCTGGGTCCAAGGTTCCTGGGAGGGTATTGCTAAGGGAAATGGCAAGGTCAGAGACCACCACTGCCAGGAGCTAGTCTGAGAGCTAACCTTTTGCTTTCTGCTCTAGAGTATCATTGACCTCAGATTTCTCTGTTGATACCTGTATCAGTTTACTCCAAGAGCTATTATTCATTGAACTTCTTAAGGGGAAAAAAACCCTCGAGCTTTACTTTCCTTTGGGCCCTCTCTGAGGTTTACTTGTAGGGTTCCAACATTTACTCATTTCAAAACCAGCCTTCTCTCCCCTAAGTGGTCTTGCTAAAGACACGAGCCCGAGCCTTCTTTTGCCACCATGAGGGATTTCGGCCTTCTTTTTCTTTACCTTTTCCCTGATCGGCTCTTCCCAGATCCTTGTGCCTCTCCTGAGAGTAAATCCTGTATGATCCATACACAGAATTGTGTTGTTCATGTTGCATGAGGCATGGTGCTAGGCGCTGAGGCTGCCGAGATGCTTGAAATGTGGGCACTGCCCTCAGGACCACTGACGCCCAGTAGTCACCTAGAGCCGCACGGGCCCCTTGACCTGGTAAGTGGTCTTCTTGGGGCCTTGCCCCAGCCTGGACTAGACCATCGCAGCAGTGGCTAACGGGGCATTTTGGCCCAGCTGTAATCTCACATTTGCAAGTCCTATTGGACTTGCTTTTATTTGCAGGTTCTCCGGTCCTGTGCATTCCCTCCCATCCCTAGGAATCCCCAATCTGATCCGTTGGCTATGCCAGGGCTACAGGACCAGGAAGCCCTGCTGCAAGCATCACGGTCTACTAGCAGGTAGAGAGGGAGGAAAAGGAGCCTCAGGTCCAGAGGGGCTTTGGACTTTGGGGCAAGTTCCTTCCCGCTTAATGCAAGTGTCCTTCTCCACACCCCAGACAGCTGCCTTCCACTTTGCTTCTCCTAATGAGAGGCGATCATGCTGCTCCTGGGCAGTAAGCTGGGGCTACTAGAATTGAAGTTTTTATTTTTCTTTTTTGGCATCTGAATCCTTTTTTGGCAGTCGCTGACACACAGTTTTGTATGAGAGATCACCCCCATCATGCACCATCTCCCAGTACATCCAGAAACTCCTCCCAGCCATCACATGAGCATCCTCAACTGATTGACCCATCCACCTTCCTGGTCTTGCCTCTGAACAAGTGTCTTTAAAGGGTGCTGTTAGGCGTGGCTTGGTGGCTCAGTCAATTGAACATCCAACTCTTGATTTTGGCTCAGATCATGATCTCACGGTTGTGAGATCAAGCCCCACGTTGGGCTCTGCACTGAGCATGGAGCCTGCTTAGGATTCTCGCTCCCTCTCTCTCTCTGCCCCTTCGTCACTAGTGTGCACAAGCACACACTCACTCACTCAATCAATCAGTGATGCAAGTAGCCCATATCAAGGGCTTTTGGAGAAGAGTGAGCATGAAAGAAAGAACCTAATAATAACTACACCAGGGAAAAAGCATAAATGGTCATGCTTCCTAAGAGGTTCATCCTTTGGCTCCAGGGACTTCTTGTTTCTAGAACCCTTTATACAGTACTTACCACGAACTAGGTACCACTGTAGGTGCTAGGGACATCAGACATGGAAAGAGAGCTTTTGGTCTGCTGGGAAAGACAGACAGTGAAAGCATGGTTATACAGGACTGTGGGAAGTGCAGAGGGGAAGTCATCGGGGGGGTCAATAAGAACAGGGGCAGACAGACAAATAGGAAATGAGGAGAGACAAGAGAGTCCATGCAGAGGTGAGAAGGCATAGGGTGTGTTTACAGAACTGAAGCCCCTCCCTGTGGGTAGTGTGCATAGAGTAAGGGGAGAACAGTGAGAGATGAGGCCAAGAAAGGAGTCAGCCAGGAACCACTGGGAAGGGCCCCGTGCCTGGGCAAGGGATTTGGGCTTTATCCTGAAGGTTTTAGTAAAGAACAAATTTTTGCAGCTGGGGAGTGACCCGGTAAGGCTTAACTCGAGAAAGCTCATTCCCTTCCAGTGTGGACAAGAAATGCCAGGGAGTCTGGGAGAAGACAAAAGTAGGGGCTCAGAGACCACCTAAGATTCTATTGACGTCACCTAGGCAAGAGAAGTAGCCCAGTCCATAGAGGAGTGGGCTAGCAGGAAAGGGGTATGTACTTGGAGAAACAGAGGAGGCAGAATCACCTGGAATTAAAGATCAGTGATGTGGGGGGCAGGGAAGAGTGAAGACTCAAGCATGATAATGTGGTGAATGCTGGTGCCCTTGCCGGAGAGCTAGCACAGAAGGCCCGAGAAGCAGCGTTTCGAGGAAGGTGGTGAAGTCGTTTGGGGACATATCTCCCTGGAGATGCCTCGGAAACAGTCAAGTGGAGATGTCCAGTGGGCAGTTGCATCTTCAGGCGTGGAGTCTAGGACTGAGGTCTGTGCCGGAGGTGGGGATTATGGGGGTTACCCACACGTGGACAGGTGTGCACAATTGCACCATCGCAAGCACAGATGAGAACACGGAGGATTTGGGGAGACAGCACTGAATGCGTAAGAAGGTACGTACTGGTGGCAGTTGGACAAAACTGTGAGAGTGCTGTCACAGTAGAGGAAGGAGGGAGATGGACAGATTCAGGAAGGACTGCAGGCTCTGTCCGATTTCAGTAAGGTGCTCAGGGGTGTCCTGGTAGGACTGGCGCCCCGATGATGGTGATGGAAGGTGGGGATCCTGTCTGTTGCGAGGGGGCTGAGGAAATGGAGCTGGACGAAATGGCAGGTGCTCTTCTGCGAAGCTGGGCTGGGAGGAGGACAACTATTTTCTTTCCTTTTTTTTAAGGTTGGCAACAGGTAGACACTGTGTACTGAGGGGAGGAAACCCATGGTGGGGAAAGGACAGGTTGAGGATAGAGCCCAGGTGGAGGCCCAGATGGAATGAGGCTCCCGAGAAAATGGGAGGGAGTAGGACCAGCATGTCACCATAGGTCCTGTTAGAGGGGGCTGTGACAGGGATGACTGGCCACTCCGAGGAAATGATGGCTGACACAGGGCAGGCCCTACCCCACCCATGTGGTCAATAGCACCCCCTATCACTTTCGGGAGTGCAGTGGGTTTGGGGGGCACAGGACCAGTCCCTTAAACCATGTGCATTGGAGCAGAGTCTGGCGGGTAGGGAGTCAAGGAATTCCTGTCTGAGGGACTCTTTTTTTGGTGCAGTAGGAGGCAAGGTTTTCAGTGTTCTAGGGGACCTCAGGGGACCAGTGTAGTTTTGAAAAAGCCGTCCCGAGGACCTGGAAACAACAGCGGTGTGTTGTGGATCCACAGCAAGGGCCGAGTTAAACCTGGGAAGGTGAATTTGCTGGGCAGCAGGCAGCGCACACGTGGGGTTCCTGCTTCCCAGCAGCCTGGCCGCTGGCAGGGAGGAGGGAGGCTCCAGTCCACCTGAGCCCGGAGCCCTGCTATGTAAGACAGATGTGCCTGAGGGTGAGGGAACGGCTGAGGCCACGTGAGAGGCACTAACTCACGCCAGCAGTCAGCTCTGCGCATGGAGACGTTTACTGCAGCTTTATTTATGAGGGCGGAGAATTGGAAACAATAAATTTCCCACAAAGGGGTGTAATCCAGTAAATTACAACACATTCCGATGATGGAATATTATGTAGCCATCAAAATTTTGTTTGTGTGGAATTTTAATATGATGGGAAAATGCTTCAATTATAAGATTAAGTCAGAAAGTCACAGGATGATGTATATTAAACATTCCCCACCATGTACTGCAGAGGAACACTTTGCATGTGTTTAAAAAAGGGTGGACACAAATATTCCATAATGATACTTGTGGGAGCTGATAGATGTCTTTATATACTTTTGCATTTTTAGAATATTCTTCAATATGCTCTTATTTTATAAAGAAAAAGATTCTCTCTACAGAAATGTATTTAAGGAAAAAATTCTTTAAACATAAGAAAGGGTGTATGCAATCATAGTTTAATTTTGTCTTCTCAAAAAAGCATTGTAGGGAGTCTCCATTCTCTCAGGACCTAACCAAGAAGCACCACCAGCATGGCCTCGTGTTTAAGAACACGGTTTTGGTGTCAGACATGCCTGGGTTCGAACTGCAGGTCTGCTACTCATCTTCAGAGCCTACTTAACTATGTGGTATGGCCATGGTGTGATCTCAGGCAAGCTACTTTCTCTTGGGAGTGGTTTCTTACTTATGAAAGAGGGAGCCCAGCAAATGCCCCCCAGTCTCTTCTTTATAAATCCAAACCCCAAAAAGCTCCAAAACCCAGTGTCATTTCTTTTTTTTTTTTTTTATTTTTTAATATATGAAATTTACTGTCAAATTGGTTTCCATACAACACCCAGTGCTCATCCCAAAAGGTGCCCTCCTCAATACCCATCACCCACCCTCCCCTCCCTCCCACCCCCCATCAACCCTCAGTTTGTTCTCAGTTTTTAACAGTCTCTTATGCTTTGGCTCTCTCCCACTCTAACCTCTTTTTTTTTTTTTTTCCTTCCCCTCCCCCATGGGTTTCTGTTATGTTTCTCAGGATCCACATAAGAGTGAAACCATATGGTATCTGTCTTTCTCTGTATGGCTTATTTCACTTAGCATCACACTCTCCAGTTCCATCCATGTTGCTACAAAAGGCCATATTTCATTTTTTCTCATTGCCACGTAGTATTCCATTGTGTATATAAACCACAATTTCTTTATCCATTCATCAGTTGATGGACATTTAGGCTCTTTCCATAATTTGGCTATTGTTGAGAGTGCCGCTATAAACATTGGGGTACAGGTGCCCCTATGCATCAGTACTCCTGTATCCCTTGGATAAATTCCTAGCAGTGCTATTGCTGGGTCATAGGGTAGGTCTATTTTTAATTTTCTGAGGAACCTCCACACTGCTTTCCAGAGCGGCTGCACCAATTTGCATTCCCACCAACAGTGCAAGAGGGTTCCTGTTTCTCCACATCCTCTCCAGCATCTATAGTCTCCTGATTTCTTCATTTTGGCCACTCTGACTGGCGTGAGGTGGTATCTGAGTGTGGTTTTGATTTGTATTTCCCTGATGAGGAGCGACGTTGAACATCTTTTCATGTGCCTGTTGGCCATCCGGATGTCTTCTTTAGAGAAGTGTCTATTCATGTTTTCTGCCCATTTCTTCACTGGGTTATTTGTTTTTCGGGTGTGGAGTTTGATGAGCTCTTTATAGATTTTGGATACTAGCCCTTTGTCCGATGTGTCATTTGCAAATATCTTTTCCCATTCCGTTGGTTGCCTTTTAGTTTTGTTGGTTGTTTCCTTTGCTGTGCAGAAGCTTTTTATCTTCATAAGGTCCCAGTAATTCACTTTTGCTTTTAATTCCCTTGCCTTTGGGGATGTGCCGAGTAAGAGATTGCTACGGCTGAGGTCAGAGAGGTCTTTTCCTGCTTTCTCCTCTAAGGTTTTGATGGTTTCCTGTCTCACATTCAGGTCCTTTATCCATTTTGAGTTTATTTTTGTGAATGGTGTGAGAAAGTGGTCTAGTTTCAACCTTCTGCATGTTGCTGTCCAGTTCTCCCAGCACCATTTGTTAAAGAGACTGTCTTTTTTCCATTGGATGTTCTTTCCTGCTTTGTCAAAGATGAGTTGGCCATACGTTTGTGGGTCTAGTTCTGGGGTTTCTATTCTATTCCATTGGTCTATGTGTCTGTTTTTATGCCAATACCATGCTGTCTTGATGATGACAGCTTTGTAGTAGAGGCTAAAGTCTGGGATTGTGATGCCTCCTGCTTTGGTCTTCTTCTTCAAAATTACTTTGGCTATTCGGGGCCTTTTGTGGTTCCATATGAATTTTAGGATTGCTTGTTCTAGTTTCGAGAAGAATGCTGGTGCAATTTTGATTGGGATTGCATTGAATGTGTAGATAGCTTTGGGTAGTATTGACATTTTGACAATATTTATTCTTCCAATCCATGAGCAGGGAATGTCTTTCCATTTCTTTATATCTTCTTCAATTACCTGCATAAGCTTTCTATAGTTTTCAGCATACAGATCTTTTACATCTTTGGTTAGATTTATTCCTAGGTATTTTATGCTTCTTGGTGCAATTGTGAATGGGATCAGTTTCTTCATTTGTCTTTCTGTTGCTTCATTGTTAGTGTATAAGAATGCAACTGATTTCTGCACATTGATTTTGTATCCTGCAACTTTGCTGAATTCATGTATCAGTTCTAGCAGACTTTTGGTGGAGTCTATCGGATTTTCCATGTATAATATCATGTCATCTGCAAAAAGCGAAAGCTTGACTTCATCTTTGCCAATTTTGATGCCTTTGATTTCCTTTTGTTGTCTGATTGCTGATGCTAGAACTTCCAGCACTATATTAAACAACAGCGGTGACAGTGGGCATCCCTGTCGTGTTCCTGATCTCAGGGAAAAAGCTCTCAGTTTTTCCCCGTTGAGGATGATGTTAGCTGTGGGCTTTTCATAAATGGCCTTTATGATCTTTAAGTATGTTCCTTCTATCCCGACTTTCTCAAGGGTTTTTATTAAGAAAGGGTGCTGGATTTTGTCAAAGGCCTTTTCTGCATCGATTGACAGGATCATATGGTTCTTCTCTTTTTTTTTTGTTAATGTGATGTATCACGTTGATCGATTTGCGAATGTTGAACCAGCCCTGCATCCCAGGAATGAATCCCAGTTGATCATGGTGAATAATTCTTTTTATATGCTGTTGAATTCGATTTGCTAGTATCTTATTAAGAATTTTTGCATCCATATTCATCAGGGATATTGGCCTGTAGTTCTCTTTTTTTACTGGGTCTCTGTCTGGTTTAGGAATCAAAGTAATACTAGCTTCATAGAATGAGTCTGGAAGTTTTCCTTCCCTTTCTATTTCTTGGAATAGCTTGAGAAGGATAGGTATTATCTCTGCTTTAAATGTCTGGTAGAACTCCCCTGGGAAGCCATCTGGTCCTGGACTCTTATTTGTTGGGAGATTTTTGATAACCGATTCAATTTCTTCGCTGGTTATGGGTCTGTTCAAGCTTTCTATTTCCTCCTGATTGAGTTTTGGAAGAGTGTGGGTGTTTAGGAATTTGTCCATTTCTTCCAGGTTGTCCAATTTGTTGGCATGTAATTTTTCATAGTATTCCCTGATAATTGTTTGTATCTCTGAGGGATTGGTTGTAATCATTCCATTTTCATTCATGATTTTATCTATTTGGGTCATCTCCCTTTTCTTTTTGAGAAGCCTGGCTAGAGGTTTGTCAATTTTGTTTATTTTTTCAAAAAACCAACTCTTGGTTTCGTTGATCTGCTCTACAGTTTTTTTAGATTCTATATTGTTTATTTCTGCTCTGATCTTTATTATTTCTCTTCTTCTGCTGGGTTTAGGCTGCCTTTGCTGTTCTGCTTCTATTTCCTTTAGGTGTGCTGTTAGATTTTGTATTTGGGATTTTTCTTGTTTCTTGAGATAGGCCTGGATTGCAATGTATTTTCCTCTCAGGACTGCCTTCGCTGCATCCCAAAGCGTTTGGATTGTTGTATTTTCATTTTCGTTTGTTTCCATGTATATTTTAATTTCTTCTCTAATTGCCTGGTTGACCCACTCATTCGTTAGTAGGGTGTTCTTTAACCTCCATGCTTTTGGAGGTTTTCCAGACTTTTTCCTGTGGTTGATTTCAAGCTTCATAGCATTGTGGTCTGAAAGTATGCATGGTATAATTTCAATTCTTGTAAACTTATGAAGGGCTGTTTTGTGACCCAGTATATGATCTATCTTGGAGAATGTTCCATGTGCACTCGAGAAGAAAGTATATTCTGTTGCTTTGGGATGCAGAGTTCTAAATATATCTGTCAAGTCCATCTGATCCAATGTATCATTCAGGGCCCTTGTTTCTTTATTGACTGTGTGTCTAGATGATCTATCCATTTCTGTAAGTGGGGTGTTAAAGTCCCCTGCAATGACCACATTCTTATCAATAAGGTTGCTTATGTTTATGAGTAATTGTTTTATATATCTGGGGGCTCGGGTATTTGGCGCATAGACATTTATAATAGTTAGCTCTTCCTGGTGGATAGACCCTGTGATTATTATATAATGCCCTTCTTCATCTCTTGTTACAGCCTTTAATTTAAAGTCTAGTTTGTCTGATATAAGTATGGCTACTCCAGCTTTCTTTTGGCTTCCAGGAGCATGATAAATAGTTCTCCATCCCCTCACTCTCAATCTAAAGGTGTCCTCCGATCTAAAATGAGTCTCTTGTAGACAGCAAATAGATGGGTCTTGTTTTTTTATCCATTCTGATACCCTATGTCTTTTGGTTGGCACATTTAATCCATTTACATTCAGTGTTATTATAGAAAGATATGGGTTTAGAGTCATTGTGATGTCTGTATGTTTTATGCTTGTAGTGATGTCTCTGGTACTTTGTCTCACAGGATCCCCCTTAGGATCTCTTGTAGGGCTGGTTTCGTGGTGACAAATTCCTTCAGTTTTTGTTTGTTTGGGAAGACCTTTATCTCTCCTTCTATTCTAAATGACAGACTTGCTGGATAAAGGATTCTCGGCTGCATATTTTTTCTGTTTAGCACACTGTAGATATCGTGCCAAGCCTTTCTGGCCTGCCAAGTTTCAAAGGAGAGATCAGTCACGAGTCTTATAGGTCTCCCTTTATAAGTGAGGGCACGTTTATCCCTTGCTGCTTTCAGAATTTTCTCTTTATCCTTGTATTTTGCCAGTTTCACTATGATATGTCGTGCAGAAGATCGATTCAAGTTACGTCTGAAGGGAGTTCTCTGTGCCTCTTGGATTTCAATGCCTTTTTCCTTCCCCAGTTCAGGGAAGTTCTCAGCTATAATTTGTTCAAGTACCCCTTCAGCACCTTTCCCTCTCTCTTCCTCCTCTGGGATACCAATTATGCGTATATTATTTTTTTTTAGTGTATCACTTAGTTCTCTAATTTTCCCCTCATACTCCTGGATTTTTTTTATCTCTCTTTCTTTCAGCTTCCTCTTTCTCCATAACTTTATCTTCTAGTTCACCTATTCTCTCCTCTGCCTCTTCAAGCCGAGCCATCGTGGTTTCCATTTTGTTTTGCATTTCGTTTAAAGCGTTTTTCAACTCCTCGTGACTGTTCCTTAGTCCCTCGATCTTTGTGGCAAGAGATTCTCTGCTGTCCTGTATACTGTTTTCAAGCCCAGCGATTAATTTTATGACTATTATTCTAAATTCACTTTCTGTTATATTATTTAAATCCTTTTTGATCAGTTCATTAGCTGTTGTTATTTCCTGGAGATTCTTCTGAGGGGAATTCTTCCGTTTGGTCATTTTGGAGAGTCCCTGGCGTGGTGAGGACCTGCAGTGCACTTCCCCTGTGCTGTGGTGTATAACTGGAGTTAGTGGGCGGGACCGCAGTCCGACCCGATGTCTGCCCCCAGCCCACTGCTGGGGCCACAGTCAGACTGGTGTGTGCCTTCTCTTCCCCTCTCCTAGGGGCGGGATTCACTGTGGGGTGGCGTGTCCCGTCTGGGCTACTTGCACACTGCCAGGCTTGTGTTGCTGGGGATCTGGGGTATTAGCTGGGGTGGGTAGGCAAGGTGCACGGGGGCTGGAGGGGCAGGCTTAGCTCGCTTCTCCTTAGGTGATCCACTTCAGGAGGAGCCCTGTGGCAGCAGGAGGGAGTCAGATCCGCTGCCGGAGGTTTGGCTCCGCAGAAGCACAGAGTTGGGTGTTTGCGCGGAGCGAGCAAGTTCCCTGGCAGGAACTGGTTCCCTTTGGGATTTTGGCTGGGGGATGGGCGGGGGAGATGGCGCTGGCGCCTTTGTTCCCCGCCAAGCTGAGCTCTGCCGTCAGGGGGCTCAGCAGCTCTCCCTCCCTTTGTCCTCCAGCCTTCCCGCTTTCCGAGCAGAGCTGTTAACTTATGACCTCCCAGACGCTAAGTCGCGCTTGCTGTCGGAACACAGTCTGTCCGGCCCCTCCGCTTTTGCCAGCCAGACTCGGGGGCTCTGCTTGGCCGGCGAGCCGCCCCTCCGCCCCGGCTCCCTCCCGCCAGTCCGTGGAGCGCGCACCGCCTCGCCGCCCTTCCTACCCTCTTCCGTGGGCCTCTCGTCTGCGCTTGACTCCGGAGACTCCCTTCTGCTAATCCTCTGGCGGTTTTCTGGGTTCTTTAGGCAGGTGTAGGTGGAATCTAAGTGATTGGCAGGACGCGCTGTGAGCCCCGCGTCCTCCTACGCCGCCATCTTCCGGAACCTCCCCCCAGTGTCATTTCTTGAGATTACAGCAGATGCACTTGGCTACAAAATACGACCTGAATGGACACTCCCTTCAATGAGCATTTATAATTTTGCAGTGAAAATCTTAGTTTGTTTAATCATGGGGTACTGTCCCAGGTCCATTGAGAGTATTAGATGATATACAGTAAAATACAGGGTTTCAGAGAAGAGACTGTGAACCGGAGGGCCTTCCTTGGAGTGTCATTGCAGAATTAAATCAATTATGACTATAGAGCGTGTAGCCCTATTCCTGGCACAGAGTCAACCTCCGTGAGGTTGACTATGATCATTATTGACATTCTAATTATTCTGGAACCTTCACTAAGTAGAGTGCATGATTTTTGCTTGCCCTCTTTTTCTTCTGTTCCCTTCCTTATTGGGACCTTTGAGGAGACTGAAGTGTGGTTTATTATGGGAACTTAAGCTGACATTGTTTAACACCCAAGAGTGGAAAAAAATGGGAACTTCCAGCAAGAAGTTCTCATGCCTCTTTCCTTCTTCCAGATTTCTAGTTTCCTGGAGAAGAAGCCATAGGAAATAGGGCATGTTAACAGGGCACCCAGATAGTTGAAGAGCTCATCAAATAAATAGGCCGTATTGCCTTGGTAAAGAATTGAATCTCAAAGCATATGTGTTCATTGTGAAATTCTAACATATTTACAGCACAGTTGTTCTACATTAAAAGATTTACTTTGCTTAAAGCTGAAACTAGTCTAATATATACATTCTTTTTAATTGAAGAATGATGTTTTACTGTTTTCCATGGGAATCCACAATAAGCTTTTTTTGTTGTAAGCCCTTCTAGTGTTCTTTAAAATATAATTCGGTTCACAAAACTTTGATTTGCACTCAACCTTTTCAGAAGCATAAGTAGGATGCAAACTGAGGTCATTACTTCTTCCTTTTCCTGGATGAGTGGCGCTTCATAAATTCTGTTAGTGTGGCATTAGCCAACTACATTATTAACATCACCAAGGGGAATTAAAATGTATCATGTTATAGGATCAAAAGTTCCACATCCTGAGTCAATGCCAGTTTATTTCCAGACCCTTCTGTTTGACCGCAGTCTGCAGTGACCCCCTCCCTCCAACCATGACTCACCCACACTGGGGTGGAAGTCACTCACTGCTCCCACACATCTGTGTGGCCCCATCAGCCTCCCTGTGGTGAAGTGTTGTGCCTTCACAACATCAACATAGAATCACAGAGCCTCAGGTCTGGAAGGAAAACTTTTTTGCCATCGGCTCTATTAAATCCAGTTAATCTGGGCATTTAGACTGCATGCCTGGAAACTCACTACAGCATGCTTTCTAGTAAACTGAAATAGATCTCCCTGAAATAGATGGCTCTAGTGTTTTGTGAGCTGGTCCAGTGGCGGAAGACCTAGTCGGTTGGCCAGAAATGACTGCCTATAATGAGGCCTATGACCTTTTCCGCCTCAGTTCATCGGGTCCCTGTTGGCCCCACCACGGCATGCCCAGCACAGTGTCAGGACACATTCCTGCACATTCTTGGGTTCCAGCTTACCCTCCGTATTAATCCATTCATTAGCACCAAATTACAGGGTCCCTTGCCAAACCCATCAAGCGTAATTGGAGCTTCTGAAGTCGGTCCCCCAATTATATTAGTTCAGCTGTCTCATTAGCCACCAAGCATCATCCAAACCCATCGTCAGACATGTTTTCCTTCATTGTTGTCATTTTCTTAATACAGGTATTGTGGAGAAAGATTGCTTTTAACACACATTTCTGCTTAAACTATTGTTTGATCTGCAGAATTCAGTCCATCTTCCCACTGAAGAGAGGCAGGTTGGGGAGGGTGGGGGTAAGGGTGGCTTATAAAAAAGTGGGCACAAAACTTGGGCCAATGGCAGGTCCCATCCATCTGCTTAGACAGGAGGATGCTCTCATGGCTTGCAGCCAGAGGGGGCCCAGCTTCAGAAATGACCCACTTCGTATAAGCTGGTGCATCCAGGATCCAGTGAGCCTAGAGAAAAGTGAGGTCTGCATTTCGTATTAGAGGGGTCTCCCAGGGTTCACAGACAGATGAAGGATCTCTGCTCCCTGGGGGATCACAGGCATGTGGTATGCCCTATGGACTCTGGAAGACTTTGGTAATAGAAAAGGTTGTCTTTTAGGAGGAGTGCAGGACCAGGAGTCAGGGAGCCGGAATTCTGATTATAGTTTTACTTCCAGCCATGACAACTTTGAGCCCATCACTCACCACCTCTATTCCCTAAATGTCTCAGCTTTAAAATAGAAATACCCTCTCTTTTAATTTTCCTAACTCCATCTAGACCAAAAAAGCCCAAAGACAGTAGGATAGAAGTTTTAAATTCAGCCCTTGGCTTATAACAGGTGCTCAGTGTATCATCCTTCCTTCCTGTAAGAGAGTTGATGGTTCTGCCATGTCCCCAGATGTGTTTGTCTGCCTTGGATCCATGTGTCTGTTCTGGAAAGCCCCGAACCTTCTTTCTAGCCCCTGGGGTCTCATGTTTCCCCCACTTGCCCCTGCATGCACCTCTTAGGTCAAGGGGTTGCCTCACTGCCTGTCTCGAGGTGGCCTCTACTTGAGGGGGATGCTCTACATCCCCAGAGCACCTGTAGGGATGAAGCCATTAAGTACAAATACGCTTTTGAGGAAGAGGAGCTATACACAGTTCCAAGTCTCCCTTGACCAGTTTGAGGTCTTCAGACCTTCCAACTCAACCCCTCCAGAGCTATGGAAACCTACTTTCTGTCTCTTCGGAAACCCACAAAAACTAGCGTGAAGCCATTTTTTAAGTCAAGCCCAATCATCAGAAGATGCATCAGAAAGTCACAAGGGGGCTGGTGTGAGGGGTTGGGGTGCATGGGGTAAGGGTGGGTGAGGACGGATGGAAGGGCTGCCTGTATCCCCATGAGGAGCATTGGAAGTTATGTTGGAAAAATCTCTTCAGCCTTTATTTACCATGGTGGCTAGCCACGGGAGGAGGGGGGAGCCGGGCTGGGGAAGGAAGACAATAGAATGCTGTGTTGCCTTGCTATAAAAGCACGCTCTAAGCAAATAATGTGGCAAGCTCAGTCAGAGCACTGCTCAATTAGCCCCAGTGCTTAAAGGAGGGTCTCCCTGCAGCTGGCGGTGGCGGCGGGCGTGGCGGGCTGGGGCAGAAGAGCTCTGGAGGCAAACCTGCAAGAATCCTAAACGGGAACCGGCCCCGGGATGAAAAGCACAGAGCGCGCCAGCCTGACCCAAACCCATGCTTCTTGAATAGCCAGCCTGAGAGGGGCTTGATGGGCTGTTCTCGGGAGAGGCAGTGCGGGGAGCCCACGGATGATGTGACCAGAAAAGGGAGTGCAGACGTTTCATGCAGAGAGTGACCGACATATGGAACGTGTTATCGGGAAGGGTTACAGGCTGGAGGAGCTCCTAGAGTTTTTCAGGGGTGGGATGGGGGAGGGGGAAGCCCTCAGAAACTCAAGGAGGTTTCTAAACAAAAGGAATTTGAGAAGGGTTGGAGAAATAATGAGAAATGCAAACTTGACCCAGAGTTTCTCTATCTCTTGGGCTTCTCCCCTGCCTGTCCTTACATGTTTCCAATTCACAGGGACCAGAGAAGGCCACCGGAGCCATGTGCCTTACTCCTTAAATGAGCAGAGCTGGTGGGTGTGTAGTGGGGCGCAGAGTTATGGAAGACCCCCGGGGCCACCCCTTGATTCTCTGTGTCCACGGGGGCCAGAAAGAGAGTGTCAGCCCAGAGCCTTGCCTTAGACCCCTGTCAGGGGGCACCCTGATAGCGGAATGATCTTAGGATGATTTGTTCTGATCACTTCACTCTGTGGAAGAGCAGACCAGTGCCTGGAAGGTGGGG
Organism: Panthera uncia; assembly: GCF_023721935.1. Taxonomy (NCBI): domain Eukaryota; kingdom Metazoa; phylum Chordata; class Mammalia; order Carnivora; family Felidae; genus Panthera; species Panthera uncia. The sequence goes on from NC_064809.1 coordinate 39,425,431, forward strand.
AAAAAAGGCTTGTCCAAGGTCCCACAGTGACTACGTGGGAAGCTGGAGCAGGGGCGTCTTTGGAGTCCTCTTAACCCTTCGGTTTTCTCCCCTTCTTGGCTTCGCTCTCCCAACGTACTGTGCACGCGTGCACACACACACACGCACGCACACACACCACATTCACACACACTCACACACACCACACACTCACATGCAGACACACTCATAGATACCCACACAGACACGCACACTACACACTCACACACATTCCCACAAACACAGAGACACACACCAATGCACACACTTAAACAAGTAGTCACATAGTCAGATACACACATACATACCACACACTCACATGCAGACACATGGACATACGTACCACACACAGATTTTCACATAGACACGTAACCCCCCCACACACACACACACACTCATACACATTCACACACAGATGTCCACGCAGATGTGCGCACCACACACACACAGACATTCCCACAAGCACCCAAACACACAGCACACGTACACACTCACACCACAAGCACACACTCACACAAATATTCAGTCACACACATGCATACATACCACACACTCACATGCAGACACAGACATACACACCACACAGATATTCACAGACACATAGACACACACACAGTGTGCACATACACTTAACTCACACACAGATGTACACACCACACACTCACACAAACACACAAGTTTTCACATAGGCATGCACATGTAGGCACACTAAACACCCACACACAGATATTCACACATACACACTATACACTCAGAGCAGATGCACACACTCACACACGGACACACACACACACACTCACAGATACATACACCCAGGCATACACACACAGACATAACACAGATGTTCACACAGGCATGCGGACACATTCACACGCACACACACACACACGCACACACACACACACACACACACACACACGCATGTGCGCTTGCACGCTGCCTGGCCTGTTTCCCAACAGCACATGCTTTGATTGGAATTCCTCTTCTTCCCCACCTCTAAAGACCAAGGGCTGCTGGCATTGCCCCCACCTACTCTTGGAACAAAGTACAAGTGGCCTGAATGATTATGGCCTATTTTGTGGGCCTCCACACCATCGCCAGAAGCTCCTTTTGAAGCTGAGCTCTCCTGCCTTCGTGCTTTCCTGTAGTACCTGGTCCATGGCTACCTGCCCGCCATTTCCCTGGTGGGTGGGAAGAAAGTGTAAGCTGGTGCAGGATATCTGGGGGACAGTGGCAGGGTAGAGCAGTTTCTAACATGGATCTAAGTGCACACACCCTCTGGGGTTACAGTGGTGGTGGCTTTGGAGAGGACGTTCATTCCCACTTCTGTTTTTCCCTGGCCAGGAAAAAGGCCACCCATCTAGCGGCCTTTGACTCAGTCGAAAACTCCCATTCAGGAAAGCCTTGTCTACCTCTCTGTCTCTGTGTCCCTCCCTCCTTCTCTCTCTCCATTCCTCCCTCCTTCTCTTTCTCTGTCTTTCTCACACACACACACACACACACACACACAGAGGCACACATGTACGCACATGTGCTTGTGCACGCACGCACACACACATACACACACATACACCCTGAAGCCTCAAAGAGTAGAGGGTGGCTTTGCTCCCCTGCTTTGGCACTTTGCAGTCAGACCCTTCGGGATTTCAGCACCTGGGCTTGAGCATGCCTTCAGGTGATCGGTGGCTCCAAGGCTCCTGTTCACAATTCCACCTCAAGTCATCAGCAATATGCCAACAGTGGTCCTAGAGATTCATTTTAGATCCGTCCTCCAGGAGTTTACTCAGATGCTTCTGGGCAAATTTCATGAAATGTCATCATTGAAACTAACAAATGACACATTTAATCCTGTATAGTTTTTCTAGCTCTGGGTGTTTGCTTATTTTCGCTATGTAGCAAACCACCCCAAACTTAGTGGCATAAAATGCAGCCATTTTTTCATTTCTCGTGACTTTGTGGGTCAGGAATTTGGGGACTGCTGGGCTGGGTGATATTTCTGTGCCATGTGGCCTTAACAGAGGTCGCTTGGTGGTATTCATTTGGGTGATGGGTTGGTCTGGATTATTTAGGTCAGTTTTACTTGCAAGGCTAGTGCCCTGGCAGGGCCAGACAGAAGACCATCGAGGGGAGCCTCTCCAGCATGGTGGCCTTGCGACCTGCCAGATGACTCATGCAGTAGCTCAGGGCTCCAGGGACAGGTGGACGCTGCATGGCCTCTTACAGCCTTGGAAGTCATATAACATTACTTACGCTTTACTATATTGGTCAAGCAGCCACAGGCCACCCACATACGAGGGCACACAGATACCACCTCTAGATAGGAGTGTCAAAAATGGGCAGCTGTGTTTTAAACTAGCAACATACTTGTCTATGTTATCTGGCCCCAGTGTATTTTCCAGCTAGACCCTCTTTGTAGATTGAACCATTTTTGATACCTGATGTATCAAGAGAGCCTCTATTTGTGCTTAAACATCCCCTCTCAAGCTTCCAGGGTGGCTCCACTGTCTCCATCGTCCAGGGTTCTGTGACTGGCCTGCAGTCCTCTGACCTCCAGCTTTTCCTCTGAGAATGTGCAGCCACACTCAGTAGCATCCTGAGAAGCATAATGACAGACTCCAGAGAGGCTCTCCAGAAACAATGAAGTTTTCAAACATAATGGAGAGCATTGGTCTTAAGGACATTGAGGAACAGGGACACCAAAGGGATGGAAAAGCCATCAGCATGGAGGTGAGGTCATGCAGAGTAATGACAGGATCACACATGGGAAGGAAAATGCACAAAATCCTAAAGCCCTTGAGGAATGTGGATATCACATGGAGGATGGTGTTGATGCTACCCAGATATTTGTAAAAGGAAGAAGAAGGGAAAGATTCTGCTTCCATGGGCTACCTCATTGGCTAGGTCAGGCTATGAGCACCTCAGAGGACCCACATTGTATTGTTAAAGGTGCCATGCTGGTCAGGCTCACACGGGACCCCTCTGCCCCCTCAAGGATGCCCTGCTATCAGTGAGCCTTGTGGACAGGACCCCTCCTTGTGTTCTTAAATATATTGTCCTGTGCTGGTTCCTGATGAGCAACACATGGCTGGTCCTCTGGAGAGCTGGGTTCTTTTTTTTCCTTTTTAAACTTTATTTTTTTAAGTTTTTTTTAAAATTGATTTTGAGAGAAAGAGAGAGGGAATGGGGGAGGGGCAGACAGAGATGGGGAGACAGAGGATTCCAAGCAGGCTGTGCACTGTCAGCGTAGAACTCAAACCCACGAACCGTGAGATCATGACCCTAGCTGAAACCAAGAGTCAGATGCTTAACTGACTGAGCCACCCAGGTGCCCCATGGAGAGCTGGGTTCTATTTCTGGCTCTTCCACTAATTTTGTTGTTCCGTTTGGGACAGATCACTTTCCTGCCATAATCTTCCCATGCTATGAGAATCCTAGTGGATTAGGATGCTGGTGCTGGCTCCATAGAATGGGGAGGACCAGAAAATGAGACCAGTAATGAGGCTCAGGGCTGGCAGAGGATAATAGAAGAATGGAGGACTCTAGCTCAAAAGAAGCTTTAAAACCCTTTAGTTTGATAATTCTTCACCTAGGGTCTGTGGACCTCTGGGTTAGACTTCAGGGAGTCTGAAATGCCTTGAAAGTTTTCTGAAAAGTTGTTCTTTTATGTGAACATGTTTTTCAGGGGAAAGATGCTTTAGCTTTTAGCACATTCTAAAAAGGGTCAATGATCCAAAAATGGTTAAGAACCACTGCTTCAGTCTACCAGCATTATGTTATGTGATTCTTAACCGGGAGGGATACAGCCTCCCCAGATGGTATTCAGAAAGTGTGAGTACATTTTTTCAGTTGTCACCATGACTGGGGGACATGATTGGTATTTAGTAGATGGGGACCAGAGCTTCATGTGTGGGGGACAAGACTGAATAATGAATAACTATCCTGCCCAAATACCAGCAGCACCCTGTGGAGAAATATCATCAGGAATTCAGACCCAAAGATGAGCAATGATTCTCCTGTTGCCACAAAGCTCATGAGTGGCAGAGTGGGTTTTATTCATGAATCAGAGCAGGAAATGTGCCAGGAGTCCACATTATTTTATTTTTGCTTGCCAACCACAAATATACTACAAAGAAAACCATAGAATCGGAATCTGTCTCACCTTCGAAAATCCAGCAATTTTCCAAAGAAATCCCTGGGTTCTTGGTCTTCTTTACCATCAAATAAGGAAGGAGGGAAGAAGTGTTTTACATATTGGGAAGCCAGGGAGTGTATAAATGAGCCCGTTAGCCACACATGCCATAGATATATTTTTCAGCCACTGTGAATTGGTGACACCAGGCTTAGACTGTGAAATGTACTCTTTACATTCCGGAGGCCCTGTCCTGGATGTCCCTTTCTCTAAAAAGGAAAGGAATATTAATATATCAGTGTGGCACTCACTGCCTGGTTCACTGCAAGCAAGTGGCAGGTGCCTTAGACTCTCTGGAATGAATTGGGAGGCATTATGCGGTACTGGCTACAAGTAAGGCCCATGGGGTCACACCGACAGGGGTTTGCATCCTGGCTCAGCCTCTCAGTTGATATGTGATCCCAGACAAAATGACTTAATCCTTCTGAGCCTCAGTTTCCTCAACTGAAAAGTGGGGATAATAATCGTCTCTGTGAGGATTAATTGAGATAATCCATGTAAAGTGTCCCACAAAGTCCCTAGCATATGGCGCGGCTCAGTAATGCTAGCTGTTATTACAAGCGATTATTACGACTGTGTCTGTGATCAAAGACAGCTTCGGGTGCAGAGTGTTGGTGCCAAAATTGCTTTCAGAGGACAAGCTCTGGGTTGGTTTTCAGTCTTGCCCAGCTGCCCAGAAAGAGAGTCAGTAGACTGTTTGGGATTGGAGTTGTAATGTTTACAAAGTGCCTACCGCACACTCCAGCTTTGGTGGAAGATTGATTTTCTTACTGTGTGCACATCCCATAGCCTTTCACGAGGGGGCAAGCAGAGGTCCAGGAAATCACATAGACGTCTCTCCTGCCTCGGTTTCCTGGTCTGCCAGGGTGTTCAGGTGAATGATGGCAGCCAGGGTGAGCAGAGGGAAGAGGTGCCCAGAAAGTAGGCAGAAGCCGTGGCACTCAGTCTTCAGCCATGAGTTTCCTGGAGAGGGGATCCAGACCAAAGATGGCCACGGACTATTTGCCAATCCCTTATTCTCATGAAAGGAGGTTGGCCGTGGGGCCAGCAGAGAGGCTGAGGGGGAGACATAGGCTATATTTGACACGAGCCCTATTGCCAAGCCTGGAGGAGAAAGGCTGCCATCTGACCACACTGCAGCCAAGTCCTCATGGGGCCAAACCATTATGGTTTGGGTTGATCCCGGTCTTGTTGCCGCTGCCCTGGTTGATGCACAAAGGTTTGGGTATTGCCAAGTCAGCTGCGGTCTTGGTTTGGAAGAGGCATCCGGAGTGTGAATGGAAGTTGTGCTTTGGGATTTCCCTTAGCTTCCAGCACTCAAGATGAAGCCAACTTCTTTTTCTGCCATTTTGAGACTCATTCTTGGCCAGGTGGACAAGATAAGTAATTTATCATCATCATTGTCATCATCTATTTTCATTATTAAAGATCACTCAGCAGTCCCTACCTTGTAATAATATTACCTTTCAGCTGTATAGCACTTTGCAGGTAATGCAGATGCTTGACACATCAACCCAATTCAAACACAAGGCATAAATCTAAAACAAAAAGTTGACTTGGACCATTATTCTCTGATGCTGAGAGTTTAATGCCAGCTGTACCCCCAACTGTCTGTATAACTGAAGCAACCTTCTCTTGCATGTTTTTACACTTGGAAAATGGAGTTTCCCCAGATGCAGAAAGCAAAACCAAAATGTCTTAGAATATTAAATGATACAGTCATTTAGAAATAGCCTGGCTGTACCCCATCCTCATCTTGAGGGGGCTGCAGCATGCCCCCCACACACATGAGCCCATATATGCACACTTTTATGTACACTGGTGGGGGATTGTTAGTGTCCAGAACAAAGAAAACTAAATTTGTAAACACATGCCATTATAACTAGTAGCTGGATTGACTCAGATTTTCTCTGCAGATCCTTCCTTGTCCACCCTTTGGCCATGAAATGAGAGTCTGTCGTATGCAAAGGATAAAGAAAATCTGGATTTCCTGGGGCTTGTGTTGGCATACCAGGCTTCTTTCAGATCTCTTTGCCAAGATGGGGGCCATGCCAGAGGGTTCCTTGGCCTGGGGAATAACTGTACTACCTTGCTCTTGGAGCTGCTGATGCACATTGTTTTGACATGTGCCATACCTTCCGTCTTTCACTGCCTTGGGGCCACAGGAGAGGGTATGCTTTGAATAACGTAAAATTCCTCTTCCAACAGCTGTGCAAAAGCAAACTCACAGCTTTCAACTTCCATCTCAGGGCATTGAGCTTGGGTTTTGAATATGGGCTCCTTGTCAGTTCAAGAGTCTCTCTTCCTCATTTACTGGCCTCCAAGAGGGACCAGTGTCAGAGATTCCTTTCCGAGGGAGGTGAGTAGACTTTTGAAGTTCTCTATTTGTTTTGTTTCATCCTGGGATGTGCCTTCCCTGATGACTGTGTGCCTTGTTGCCCCTGGGGAGCCAGCATCTCCTGAAAGTTGAGGACCTTGTCCTGTCCCAGATCTCGGGGCAAGTGTTGTCCAAGTCAGGCAAGTTCAGAACCCTGAGTTTAAGTAAGTTCTAACAAGAGGAACAAGAGAGCAATCCAAATCCCTCCCCCTGCTCTCACCTGTTCTGACTGTGTAGGTGTGGGTCTGCCTAGGGACTGGGCCTCTCGAAGCAAGGAGAGGTGCGTCTTCCTTCCTTGGGTCCCTGATCACTTCTGGTTTGGGGGAAGCCAGAGCATGCTCATCAGCACCTTTTGTGAACAGCCATCCACTTGCTCTCTGATCTTGGCTCCATTTCTTGCCCTCTCTAAGGCTCAATTTATGTATTCTTTATGCTTCATGAGACAGGGAACGGAAGAGTTGCTGCCACTGCAGAGGCGAGCTCAGAATGTATGAGGCGAGATTTAGAAAAGAACATAGGGCTATAGGAGAAGACGGTGCTGTGGAAACCCACACAGCCCTGGTCATGTGAGTTCATTTCTCATTTGCTCCTTGTAGCCATTCCAAGTCACTCCTTCCCTTCATCCCTTTACAAACATTTCCCTCCCTTGTTGGTTTTGGATTCATCTTGCCCCCAGTGAGTTAACCTACGTGTTTCCAGTTTGAATCTCATCATGCTATTTCCAGGTTGCCAACCCCCATGAGTGCTGGGGAATAATTGGTCTGTCCTCACCGCTGTTTGCAGCACCTTCCCTTTGAGCGTCATCTGTGCATTTTAATTAATCTGCCACTTTTTCCTCTCTCCTGCTTCCGGATCATTAATAAAGAGATTAACCAAAACCAGACCAATCCCCAGCAGAGGCTCCACCAGGATCTCTCTCTCTCTCTCTCTCTCTCCCTCTCTCCCTCTCCCTCTTCCTTTCTCCCTCTCTCCCTCTCTCTCTCTCTTTCTTGCTCTCTCTTCCAGCAACAAGCCTTGTCATGGGTCAGAACATCTTCATGTGGCCCCACTGACTAATTTTCAGGCCCCAGGACCTGGGTTCAGAACAAAGCCAATTTGAATTAATTTTTTAATTAAGATATGGGGAGCAAGCTTTGCCAGTCTTTTATATGGCCTTAGTTTAATATTTCCACCACATTCCTTTCCCTTTTGTCATTCTACTTTAAATCTATCGCTTTCCCACCTCTCCCCCTTTCCAGTCCCTGAACAAGATATTAGGGTTATCTGGCAGGATGGAGTCTTTTGAGCCCTTAGTTTTAGTCAGAGACCATGTCATAGCTTCAGAAATTCTCCAAAGAATTAAACCCTTTTGGATACAGCTGGACAGTGTCCTTGTTAACCCAGCCAGAGAAATGCATTTGCCTCCAGAGGATGTGGCTGTACCAGAAATAATGAAATCTCTTGAATTTGCATATTAAAAACTTGGCAAATTAAAAAGTGCCTCCACATTTGATCTCATGCCTCCTCCTTGAGAACAGCTAGAACATAGCCTCTATGCCTTGTTTGTAAGTCATCCTGGTTTCCAGTGCTGGCACCAAAGCCAGGACTTGAGATGGTATGTTTGGTGCCCTGTCCACTACAGCACACGGCCTCTGCAGAGACGGGTGCCCCTCAGAGGGACTGACCTTGGAGGACATCAGGCCCCAGCAGGACAGAGTTTGCTTACTTTCATGGTGAACACTTTCATAGCGAATATGGGGAGGAAGAAATAGGAACAGTGTCCTCAAACACCTGGAAACTCTGCCCAGCCGTGGACCTTGAACTTCCTCTGGAAATAAACTCTCTGGAATGTTTGAGGCCAGGGACGGACGGACCACATGGCATAATCTTTGAGAGCATCGATTCCAGAGCCAGACTGTGATCAAATCCTGGCTCTGCCGCTTATTAGCTGGTTACTCACCGTCTTGTGCCTCAATCTCCCCCATTTGAAATGGGGAACGTTCGTCCATACCTCAGAGGAGCTGTTACTGAGATTAAAGATTTAATGTATGTCGGCCCCTGGCACGTAGCATTTTTGTTCCTGATGCTCCCATTCCATCCAGGCTAACAATGTACTCCACACGTGTGCAGCAAGCAAGGTCTCTAGGTGCTGGCTCAGGGGGAGGCACAGGTGCTGGGAAGCTAGTCCTGGAGTGGGAAATTGGAGATCAAAAGAGAGCGCCCCCAGGTGTTTGTGTGTGACAGACATGAGTGGCTGTGGGCTCAGGTCCTGTCCCACCCTGGCTCTCTACCCAGCTCTCTTTTCCATTTGTGCTGCTTTGCCCAAAAACCCTCTGTGTGTGTTGTAAACTGAGCCAGAAAGGAGGAATCAGAAATTGCTCTCTTTTGAGTATTTTGAGGGATGGTGAAACCTTGTAGGAATGTTGCTCCGGGGACTGAGAAAACACCATATGTGGGAAAGCATTTCTAAGTGAGGAAAATAGCATCTGCTAGTTGGTCAGGATCTTGGAAAACTCTGAGCAGGGGAAATGGGCACTGGGGAGAGTGTAGGAAGGGGGTTTTACTGAGGTCTTTAACAGGTCTTTTTCCAATTATAGCCAAGAAGAGCCTGGGGACCATGGCCTACTTCAGAGCCAGGCCTTGTATTTTCTTTGGGAAAAGAAGGCCGAGTTGAGTGGCTTCCAGACCAGGCTTGGCAGAAGCCCATACAGGATCTCAGGCCACTGAGCAGTGTGTTGGGCAGGTCTTGATCATGGTAGGCATTCATTCACTAAGGAGACATGGGGACTCTGCAGTGGTCCAGCCCTGTGCTAGGCAGCAGGCATGTGTACATGAAGGGGACATGGGCCCTTCACCAAGAGGAACATACAGATGATGATAACACACTAGGATACTTGGATACTTGACCGAAAGAGAAGGAGCATAGAGATCCTTCTAAATTGAAAAATTCACTGACGTGCCATGCCTGGGTCAAGCTGGCGCTGCCTTCCTTTTCTTACTCCCCACTCCAGAGAACTCGTCTTCTGGGGAAAGCCCACCCCAGAAGATGGGGTGGAAAATGCAGGCTCTGGTGACCAGAAGGAGCCAGAGCTCAGATTCAGGCCCTTCTTGCCCCTGGCTTATTCAGAAACACCACTTCCCAGCCTCCCATACCTGTTTGCTTTTGTGATTTTCCTATTCTCTGTGCTTCCAGCTCACAATAATCTTTTCTTCTCCCACAACGAGTGTGGCTGGTCTGAGATCCAAGCACTTGCTAGTGGTGGCATTTGGGAGAGAGCTCTGTGTTGGTGCAAATTGCTGTGGGTTGTCTGTGGAAAAGGAATTCCTGACTCCAGCTGCTCGGTACCTTGTATGTGTGCCTCGAGGACAGGCATTCAGCGACTCTGCTGCCACAGATAATGCAAGTTCATGTCCCAATAACATTTCCAGTGTACCGCAACATGCCAGATACTGTGCTCAGTGCTTTCATACAGATTTCATTATGTACCTCTCACAATAATGTTGATTATGCATGAGCCACATGATCTTTATTGAGCTTAGGAACCAGGTGTCCTCTGTCACTCTTTACTGTTAACTGAGGCGTCGAACCTTAGAAGACGCCCTCCACCCCACGCCACGCCTCAGTTTCCTTCAAACATCTGTGTTTTAGAGAGTTCTATTAGCACCATTCTTAGACTTGCCCTCTACAGAAAATCTACAAGCAGATTATCAAGGTGGAGGCCACAGGCACCCTGCTGGGTTTTTTAAATCTTTTTTTAATGTTTATTTTTTGAGAGGGAGAGAGAGACAGAGCATGAGCAGGGGAGGGACAGAGAGAGAGGGAGACACAGAATCTGAAGCAGGCTCCAGACACAGGCTGGAGCACAGGCTGACAGCACAGAGCTTGACATGGGGCTTGAACTCATGGACCATGAGATCATGACCTGAGCCGAAGTCGGATGCTTGACTGACTGAGCCACCAGGTGCCCCACCCTGCTGGGTTTTTAATGCAGCCTTGCAAATGCCTTAGAAACACTGACCAGCCTGCAGATGATTTCCGCCCACTGCATATTCCCAGGTATCATCATAAGGTTTTGGATTTGATGGTAAGAAACAGTGGAGCTCCAGAAAGAGGTAGGACTGATGCTAAGAGGCATTTGGAAGCTTTGTTATATTAGCACTTTTTTTTTTTTTGGTCTCACCCCCACCCCCACCCATGATGGCCTGATTTTTCTGTGCTGAGTTTCTGTGCTTGGGACTTGAGAGAGAGCCAGAGTTGTCTAAAAGAGTCAGGAGACCTGTGTTCTAACCCCCTCCCCCCATGCCCTGGGCTCCCAGAGGCAATGCCAAACAAGGTAGGGGTGGTAGGAGCAGGTCCACCCAGGTACAGCAGTGAATATTGTCAGGAGAGAACCTAAAAATAGTAATAAGATCAACTAAAAGTCGGTCTGCTTTTTATGGTCAGCATGCTTTGGTGATTTTTAGCCATATCAGTGATAAAATATTCCTTCCTGGTGATCCTGACTTCTCCCATTGCCCCCATTTAATTCCCACTTTCCTTGGTTGTCACTGCCCAGGGAAGGAAAACAGGTAGTCATGAGGGCCTTTTCACTCTGCACAACCCCAGGCTCTCCCAGCCAGATTGCAGCTGACGTTATAGCCCTCGTCCACAGCTCTGAACAGGACACCCTCCCATGCAGTCCTTGGTGGACTGGGCTCTGCCCGTCCCTCCTGACCAAAAATGGATGGCTACTCTTACCTTCAAACAATCTCTGCAGCCAGGGCTGGCTTCTTGGGTGTGCAGCAAGTGCCATAGCACAAGGTCCTGCACTCAAGAAGGGGATCCCACACTCACGCTTTAATGCTCTATGGTTACCATTTTGAAGTTCTTAAGAATTTTATCTTCAAATCTGTGTTTTATATGTGAAGTCTGGTGGGACCATGGAGCACACACCTGAGGGCTGGGAGGGTTTGCTCACATACAGTCACACCTCCTGCCACCATTATTTTCACACAAGGCTTTGCAACTTAGGTAGCTGTCCTGACTTCAGCCACCCTCACTTCCGTTCCTGGCTCACTGCACCCAGACCTCCACCTCGTATTCACCATGGAGAGGTTGCAGGGGAGAGGCACAGACAGGAAAGGGCTCCTGGCCTTGGAAAAGAGGGGATCTTGTGAGGAAAGCATGGAGTGCCCTGAGGCCTGTGATACCTTGTACCACAGGCAATTGGAAAACACACTGAGAGATTGCAAAGAAAGTGGTGGTTACTACTTTGGGGTGGGGGAGGGAGGGTTGTGGAGAAGTTAGCTTTCCAACTGGGCACTGAAGAATGAGAATAACTTCAACAGGAAAGGTGATGAATGTGTGCCAGGGGAGAGGAACGACACGTGCACACGGCTCCTAAAGCTTGTCCTGGCAGCTTTTGGAAGAGCAAACAAGGCTGGGTCCTGGGAGTGTGAGCTTAGCTGTAATCTGACCAAAAGGGCCACCTGGCCAGAAGTGCAGGGGATCCCTCTACCCTGTGCATTTCTCTTCCTCTTTCAACTGCAATTAAGTTTTCCTCATCTATAAAATGCAGGACTTGGATTAAATGCTTGCTTTATATCTCTCTTCTACTCCTACAAGCTTTTGTTTCCGTGTTCAAGCACCATAAAGATTCTTCCTTTTGTATCTCAAGGCCATCCACTGGCACCATCCACTTTGCTTCCTGTCCGTTCCCCCTTGTAAATTACCTTGCTAATCTACACATCTACTCTCCATGTCCCTAGGATCTCTCTCACTGACCCTACTTGATCTATTTCCCCACGAGCAGGTATCCTATGTATTCTTAGCTTACAGTGGCTGGGCCTTGAGAGGATTTCATAAATTGTTTTTTGATAGACTCTTAGTCCCCAATTATTTTATTGCAGCTGTATTCCATTTTTGGGGCGGGGAATGAACGTGCAATTCTAGCTACACGTATGCCATTCATTTTGGGCTCAAGTTTCAGTTTGTCAAGCCTGCAGTATTGAAGGAAATGTCAGTGATACGCAGAGTGGGAGGGAGAGCAGTTATCCTGTGGGAACCACTTTCCTAGGATAATACAATTCCTGGGACAGTCTCTAGGGGTGGGCAGCAAAGCTAGAATCCTTCTTTTGGCTTTGACCTTGAAGGAGTCATTTGTCCCACAAGAGTGGTTCCCATGGAAAGAAGATGGTCCCCTTATCAAAGAGGTGGGCCAAGGGCCAGGAGGAGGAAGTTGGAGCGAAGTGCTTGCAGCGTTGTTGGCCTTTGGGAACGAGAGAGCAGTGCTTCAGACAAGACGGGAAAGAGGCTGCGTCTGGAAGTCCCGGGAGCTAGTTAGCGTGGGCAAGCTCGGGCATGGGTACTTGGTAAGCAGGGCTGCTTCTGTTTCTTGTGCCGCTCTTGTTTATTTCCCTTCTATTTTCCCCCTGGATTTAGTAAAGTCTTTTTGCAAATACCAAAGGTGAACTGAGGGAAGGCTTTTTATTTTCCATGCTTAGAGCCTTAAAGGGGAAACTGAGAAGCCCTGGAGGCCAGTGAGTTGGTAGTGATGGTAACTAAGGGATGGAAACCTCAAGGCAGTGGTGTGGATCACAGAGTACAGGTGGAGATCACTCCTGTAGCCAGCCCTCCCCACCTGAAGCGCCTCCTTGCAGCACCGACCTTCGGAAAAGCTGGGCTTTGCTCTAGTGAGAGAGAACCAGCCAGAAAGGTATCTTGAGGCCAGCCCTATAATTCTGTAAGGACCTGACAGAAACCACGTCTAGAGGTTCTGCTGTGGCAACGGAAGGCAAGTGTGGATGGGTTAAAATGCCACTTCAACAAGGAGATAGCAAAATTAAGACACAGCCACCAAAGGAAACATTTTGTACTAGAAACTTAAAAGGCCAAACAAACAAAAGTGAATCCACAGGGAATCTTGCTGTTCAGGGCAAGTCCACCCCATTAACTTGAGCTGGTTGTTGCTCTGTCTCCATCTCCTACAAGCAGCGCTCTGGCAGGGCCTCCCCTTTGTGAAGGGTTTGCAGGGAGGGGGGTTCTCTGTGAAGCAGTTGGGCACCCTGGTGAAGCATGTCCACTGGAGAGCTTGGCTAGGCCTTCTCACAGAGTGGGGAGCAGCCCACAAGTTCATTACAAGGTCAAGAGAACAGGTCCACCAGACATGGCCTGGCGAGGGAGGAGCCCATCTCTGAGGCTACATCATGCAGGCAGCCGACCTGACCCCATCCTCAGGTATTTCTTTGAGAGACCCAGAAGCTTCATCAGGTGTGGGGGAGGGTGGTAGAGCTCTGTTCCTTGAGACAATTGCAAGTCTGCTCCTGTTGCTAAAAGAATGTAAACACACCTTTATAATTTTTAGATTCAGTTTCTTCATAATTTGCCAAGGTACATTGGACTCTGGTCTTTTCAGGCTCAAGTGATACTTAAAAAAATTTTTTAATGTTTATTTATTATTTTGAGAGAGAGAGAGAGACAGAACGTGAATGGGGGAGAGGCAGAGAGAGAGAGAGACATAGAATCCAAAGTAGGCTTCAGGCTCCGAGCTGTCAGCACAGAGCCCGATGCGGGGCTCGAACCCACGAATGGTGAGATTATGACCTGAGCTGAAGTCAGACACTCAACCAACTGAGCCACCCAGGCACCCCTCAAGTGATGTTTAAAGAAGTAGCAGGACATCGTCCACACAGAAGAGACGGCTGCAGATAGAGCACACATCAAACGCAGATGCCGTGGGGGATTTCTGAGAGCAGAGACAGAAGTCCAAAGTGCTCACCTCATCGTCCCTCTGCCTTTGAGGCTCCTAGGAACATGGGTCCTGGGGAGAGCCCTGACTCTTGTGTACTGTAGATCTCGCCACTCATGTATTTGGTTTAAAAAAAGTTATTTTGCCCTCTCTGTCTCTCACCTGCACAAGACACACACACACACACACACACACACACACACTTCTTTCCCTATCACACAGCCACAATGCTGGAGGGAAGATTTGAGAGGTCTAAGAGAAAAAGGTACTTTAAAGATTCAGAGGACTCCTATTGAGACGGTATTTCCCAAGGAGAGAAATTGACAGCCCTGGTCCCTGACATCAGAGAGGACTCTGGAAGGTGACACCCTGCTCTTGCTTGCTCTCTCACAGGGTTACTCAACCCAGAATGACATGGATTCAGCTGCCACAGCCTGCTACTAACACCTGCGTTTCCTTTTCAGATCTTACAGGTGAACAAGGTGATGTCCATCTTGTTTTATGTGATATTTCTCGCGTATCTCCGTGGCATCCAAGGTAACAACATGGATCAAAGGAGTTTGCCTGAAGACTCGCTAAATTCCCTGATTATTAAGCTGATCCAGGCAGATATTTTGAAAAACAAGCTCTCCAAGCAGATGGTGGACGTTAAGGAAAACTACCAGAGCACCCTGCCTAAAGCAGAAGCCCCCCGAAAGCCGGAGCAGGGAGAGCCCACCAAGTCGGAGTTCCAGCCAGTGACTGCAATGGACACAGAACTCCTGCGGCAACAGAGACGCTACAGCTCGCCCCGGGTCCTGCTGAGTGACAGCACCCCCTTGGAGCCCCCTCCCTTGTATCTCATGGAGGATTACGTGGGCAACCCCGTGGCGGCCAACAGAACGTCGCGGAGGAAGAGGTACGCGGAGCACAAGAGTCACCGAGGTGAGTACTCGGTATGCGACAGCGAGAGCCTGTGGGTAACCGACAAGTCCTCGGCCATCGACATTCGGGGACACCAGGTCACGGTGCTGGGGGAGATCAAAACCGGCAACTCTCCCGTCAAACAATATTTTTATGAGACGAGATGTAAAGAAGCCAGGCCTGTCAAAAACGGTTGCAGGGGGATTGACGATAAACACTGGAACTCTCAGTGCAAAACGTCCCAAACCTACGTCCGCGCACTGACGTCAGAAAACAATAAACTTGTAGGCTGGCGATGGATACGGATAGACACCTCCTGTGTGTGTGCCTTGTCGAGAAAAATTGGAAGAACATAAATTGGCATCTCTCCCCATATATAAATTATTACTTTAAATTATATGATATGCATGTAGCATATAAATGTTTATATTGTTTTTATATATTATAAGTTGACCTTTATTTATTAAACTTCAGCAACCCTACAGTATATAAGCTTTTTTCTCAATAAAATCAGTGTGCTTGCCTTCCCTCAGGCCTCTGCCATCTGTTAAACCTTTTTTTGTGACCCGGCTCTCAGGAGCCGTTCTGCCGCTCTGTAAAATCTGTGTACACCAGTATTCTGCATTCAGTATTGTCAAGGCCATGACTGTCGTTTTAGTAAACTTGTTAAAATCAGATGCTGTCAGAGTTGTGTGTAGACACAGTGATGTCCCCCCTTCTGGTATACTTCATGTTTGATTAGTTCATTAAATGCACTGTTACCACGTCCGTTGAAATGATACCCAGTAGCTTTGAGCTCCACACTTAATTCTGGCCAGCAAGTTCACCATCAAGGACTTGCTCTCTCCTTTCTCTGCTGTCACTTTTGCCAATTAAAATCATGATCTGCTCCAAAATTACGGCCACGGAACAATAATAACAAACCTGGCAATTTTAGTTTTGGAAGTTTCTTTTCAGCACATTTGTTGTTTTGGGGTTTGGGGTTAAGGGTTGGATTCTTTTTTGGTTTTTGGCTTTGCCTTTTGTTTTGCTTTCTGTAAGTGGTTTTCATCCTTTTAGGCATATAGGAAAAATTGTTTTAACTGTTTGTAACAGAACAATTGTACGGTTACCCAAAAGCAAGCTGAAGTGGATCATGGATAATCTACACACGGCAGCAAACTTCCTTCCTCATCAGAGATCCTCTGAGCACATGGCCTCCCCACTCCTATCGGGGCCCCTCCCAGAGCTGCATGAGGAATTAGAAGATGGTTGCACTTTGGAGTCAGACCTGGGTTCAAATCCTAGGTCCTCACTTCCTTGTGACTGGGAGCAAGGCTTTGAAGCCTCTTGGAGCCTCTGTTTCCTAGGGTCAGAAGGTCCCCACATAGGGATTCTTGCCAACTCATGGGGCTATCATGAAGAGTCAGCTAAATAACCACTATAGACTAGATTTCCTAGCATAGGGTAGGCATTCAACATAGTTCCATCTTTCTTCCCTTCCTCTTCTTTCTTAGCTCTTGTATCCCTCTGTAACATTTTTTGGTGGATTCATCATTCTGAGATGGAAGGAAGGTGCTACTGAGTCCCAAAGAGATTGCCATGGTGATAGCCACACCAGTTTGCAAAGGCAAGCCTAAGGAGTTCCCCCAGGTGGTTCTCCCAAGCCCTTCCCCACTGGGAAGCAGACCTTCCCCCTGGTGCTAGAGCCCAAGGACTCTCATCTCCCATCTTGTCTGAGGCACAAATACCCACTCTCCCACTCTGGAGCCCAGTCCTGTGCCTTTCCTGCATTCCCCTGCCTTCAGGGCCTGTGTGTACTCTGTCTAGAGCAGCCCAGGCCCCAAGATTTCTCTAACACATGCCTAATAAAATATATGTTCTTTATGTGGCATGAGCCTCTTGAAACAGATTCAACAAATTGCAGTGGCTTTGGTTAAGAGCATCATTATACTACACTTGATTCTGGATGCCTAAAATATGAAGGCAGGACATGAGGAATTTGCCTTGTGCCCACCTTCTGCTAAGCACTTGCAAACACTGCCACCCTTCATTGTCACAAGCCCTTTGAGGTAGGCATTACAACCTCAAGTTTACACATGAGGACACTGAGACTTGAGGGTTTAACTTGCCCACAGTCATTGAGCAGGCAGGTGGCAGAGTGAAGAGGTAAATCCAAGCTTGAATGAGGACACAGTCTTGTTTCCTCTTCTCTAAGCCTCCTTGGCCCCCGCCTTCTGTGCAACACTTTGCATTTCAGAATGAACATTAACAGCCCTAGGGAAAAGGAGAGCTTAGTTGCCTGCGTGGAAACCTTTTGTAGCTCCTGCTTCATGAAGAAGAACACAACCGACCAGCTGAGAGTAGTGGCTGTCTTATGATTGAGCCAAGCCCAGTTCTCAGGCTGGAACTAATGCTCCTTTTCTAGAACTGCTATTCCAAGTCGGTGTAGAGCCTGTCTAGAGGGCCTGGCCACCTGGGGAGACGGGCTTGGGTGACAGAGACCCCAGTCTGGGAAGGCACCATCCCTAAACAATAGATCCCTAGCGGAAGAAGTTTGCCTGCACGTTGAGAGCAAGTCTGAAGCAGTGTGCTTCTGGGCTAAGGGCAGCTCTGGCGAGAGTGAGCCTGAAGATAAGATGAAAACCTTCCAGAAAGGACTCCAGCCTTCAGCCCATTGGAACGGCTCTGCTTCCCCTGTGCTGGGTGGCAGAGTAATGAAGCATTACCTGGTTCCAGTAACTTTTTTTGGCACAAGAGGGCATTCAAGTGCTGCCAAAGTCAACATGTTGGGCTTGTGGGCCCAGGGTGGAGCCTTCCTCAGGGTTCCCAGGAGGCACGTCTCTATCCAGCGTCGATACTTGCCATTGAGATAGCTCCAAAGTTAAACTCATCGCTGTGATTGAGGAGACTTGGCGGGCTGGTGTCTGGCTCCAGGAAAACTCTACACTCACCTTCATCTTCCCTTATTGCCTGGTTTCCTATTGGAGCTTCATGACACAAGGAGGTGTGATTCAGTGTGACAAGCTTCACTGAATAGGAGGAAACAGGCTCTGGCTGAGCTTTGTTGCCAGCATCTACATGTCCATGGATAGCTCACCTGTCCTGATGGGGCCTTTCAGCATCATGAGATTCTCCTGCACAGAGAGCTGTGACCAGACTGGACACTCCTCACTTTCTTAATGATGGCAACAGTGAGAAGCTCTGTTGGCCATTGGTGGGGGCTTCTCTCTGCCCTCTCATAAGTCTACAGGCTGCCTCCATCTACAGGCTGTGTGAACTTGAGCATGTTGCTTAACCTCTCTGAACCGTTGTTTCTTGGTCTATAAAATGAGGATAGAGCCTACTTCATAAGATTGTTTCACAATGTAATCAAATCATCCAGTTCTTGGCTTGTAAGTCCCTCTGAGTGTTACTGATGATGACAATGATGATGATTAGCTATTGGGGGATTTGCAGGAGTCCTCATTCTGGAATTATGGTAGGAATTTCTAAACTTCACAGTGGAGGATTGACCCTGATTAAAGTATGTTAATCACCAACTCCCAGGAGGCAGTCTTCAGGGTAACATTTACCTAGTTCCCCTGGCCCACTCTTCCTAACTGGACTTGAATCCTCAGTTGACAAACCAAGAAAGGTATTCCTAACCCTCCTCAGTGGAACTACTAGCAACTATGTGCTTTTCCGATGTGCACGAGTGCGTATTTTGTTCCTTCTCGCAAATTCTTGAGATAGCCTTGTTCTTGCTACATCTCCTTTACACTTGTACCCAATGAGGGTTGGCATTTTTGAGGATTTCTTTGTTGTTCCCTTTCCCCTATATGTGTTCATGTGTGCTTTTTAGTTTATTTAGTCAATGTAAAAACGCTCCACTGCAGCTTGGAGGAACCATCTGCATTTATTTTATCACCTTTGAACATGTGTTCAGAAATGAAATCTGTGTAGTCAGTTTATGGCTACCTAGAGATTTGTTTGGCTTCACCAGGAAGACGCATCCCCCAGACTTCAAGCTCTGACGGCCCTGGGTGTGCAAATCCAATGCCAGGTCCTCGATTAAGCTTGGCTTTGCCTCCCAGAACTCCAGCTCTGCTCAACCCCAGGGAGGGTGCTCTGAAGCCTGGAGAATAGCCAATAGCCTACAGCAGTCCCTCCTTCCACTCTAACCCCACCCGTGCCTCCGCCCCCCGACACTGTCTTCAACCCTGGCCCAAGGTCCTTGAATGTGCTCGGGGTTCCACAAACCCAGGACAAGCCACAGCCACTGCAGGCTAGAATCAGAAAGGTCCCTCAACTGGGACCTTCTTCAGACTAACCCCCAAATCTAAGGAGACCCAGACTCCTTACACATACCTTCTCAAGTTACACCGGGTGAGTGGATGTCTCAAAAGGCACACATGTTCACAACAAGCTGCAATGCAGGCACCTCAGTGTTGACTGGAACCTCTGGGTCTTTGGTTCCAGATGGAGGCTGGCCCAGCTGAGAAGAGCAGAACCACCGAGCAGGTCAAAAGCACTCTGAGGGGCAGTGGATTTGTTTCCTTCAGTCCTGGCCTATATTTGGCTACAGTATACAGAAGGCCAATGAAACAAGCACAGACGTGCCTGTGGTGGGAGCCAGGGGTGCAGACAAGCAAGGAAGTAGAAGGCAAAGAGATAACAGAAGCCTTTTCTAGAAGCTGGCTATCACTGAGGAGTTTGGCAGAGTTGTTACAGAGTTCAGTGAATGACATTGCCTGTCAATAATAGAGGTCTCTGTGGCAAGAAAGCATAAAAGTTTACTGGGAAATTGTGAAATACAGCCTGAAGAGTTAGATGGTTTTTCACAAGGAGATGCATGGAGGTGGATGGGCGTGTGTGCATGCATGCATTTGTGTGTGTGTGTGTGTGTGTGTGTGTGTGTGTGTGTATGTGTAGCTGCTTTGATATCCTAACCACTGATGTATTGCATTTTTTTAAGGGAAGGTAATGCTGGAAAAGAATGCCCTGGAACACAAGTTTAACCTTTAGGAGACTGAGCTGGTAGCCAGCTGGGGAGCATATGGAAAATGAACATTCTTGGGGCTAGAAAACAGGCTGATCAGGGTTGAGGATTTACAGACAGAAAAGGCATCAGGCATCCTCCACCAGCCAAAACAGAAGGATCTGGAATCGTGGGCTTTCTGATTTGGTAGGAAAACATTGGAAGCTGGTACTGGGCTTAGTGGGTGGAAGATAAGGACCAAAGAATAAATAATAGTAATGGTGATCATTTACTGGCTGATCTTTCTGTGTAAGGCACCGTGTGCACCTGGGAGTTTTAACTCTTTTGTGCAGTTGAGAACACTGGTTAAAAAAAGTTATCACTTGCCCAAGGCTGAACAGCTAGTAAGGGAAAGTACCCAGATAGGCACCCCGGAGGTCTGTGTAGTTTGGAGGCACAAGGCTTTTAACTGAGTAACACAGTAATGGAGAAGATGCTGAGTGCTTCAGGGAACCCTGATGGCTCAATCGCAATGGGGTGGGGGGCGTGAGGAAGATGGCATGTGCTTGGCACACAGGGGAGATTGAAGGGCTAAAGTACAGCGGAGATCCCCAACAATCGCTCCACCTGAAGGAGCTGCCAGACTCCTGCAGCAGCTCTCAGCAGCAGAGAATTTCAGTAGATTGGGGAACATGAGTGGCCCTCCTACCCCACACTTTCCCTCCCCCATCCAGCCGCTTAACAATCAACTGTGCTAGGGAGAAGGTGGTTGCGGCTTCCCCGTGAAGTATAAAGATCAGCATTGCTGTATTATTTCTCTGGGGACAGGAATTTCAAATTTAGTTAGAAACTCTCATCCTCCCTTCCAAGGCAAAAGTCTTTTGTTCATTCAGTCTTTTTCTTTTTAATTTGTGGAATTTCTATGAGATGTCGTGCACCCTGTCCAACCATATGGACTCAGCACAAGAGATGTCATCCTTCCCAGAAGAGCAGTGAGTGGAAAGGATGGGACCTTAAGGCATAGCAGCGTTGACTGGCCTTTATCATTTCCACATCTTTTCCATAAGCACCTCCTCTAATTATCTGATAGAAATCCATTCCCTATGTTGAAAGCCACATCCACAGATACATCTCTAACTAAATTGTCAACAAAAAGGCTACAAGAGCCCAGAAAATCGGCAACTAAGTGTAGCTTGGGACCGTTGAGGAAGGCTTCACTGAGGAGGTGACCTCTGAGCTGGCTCTTAGGAATGAGTAGGAGTTTGACCAGGAATAATGAGAGGATATTCCAGACAGAAGAATAGCCTATAAAAGTATGTGATGGTGAAGGGGTCTGACCTACATAGAGAAAAGTAAATAACTTGGGGTAACAAGAATTTTCAGGACTATAGGAAGTTGGAAGGAGAAGCTGGGACCAAATAACTCAAAGCCATGTGTGAAAGGCTATGAAATTTGTATTTGATTACTTGGGTACCCCCAACTTTAGCCCCAGAATAATCACCAAGAGGTCTTCTTAGAACTGACTGCTAGGTCCTGTCACCTGACTTTCTGATTCCTTAGCTCTGGGGTGGAGCCTGAGAATTTGCATTTCTAACAAGTTTCCAGGTGATGGTGCTGCACACTTTGAGAATCACTGGTTTGCTAAGCAATGAGGAGTCAATAAGGGCTTTTTCAGCTTTTTTTTTTTTCAAGAAGATGATTTGGTGGCAATATAACTGACAGACTGGAGATAGGTTGATAGAGTGCTAGCTGGAAGATCAGCAAATAAATAACCCAGGCTAAGGAGAAGGCAGTAGGACTGGGGAGAAACATCAGGTTGGAGAAGCATTTTTGAAATGCCATCAGTAAGATTTGGTAACCTATGGATGTGGAAGATGAGAGAGGAAGGTGTTAAGGAAGATGACCACAATGTTCTCAAGGCATTGTGGTTCTAAATTCAAGAGGACAGCAAGATGTGTGGGTTTGATGGCAGGAATGATAGTGAGTTTGAGGGGGCCATGGGACATCAAGGTCGAGAAAGCCAACAGAGAGTTGATTTTCAAGATAGCCTTATGCTTGGGGTTATAAAAGAACAATTCTTACTTATTGAGGAATAATCCAGCATAGATGAGCCATTTGTAAATGGGTCTAGTCAAAGCTCTGTGGATGGGTTGAAGCGCATCAGCAAATCAGGGTGTGGAATCTGGATTCTTCTGGGGATCTATAGTCAGGGCTCCATTGCATATGTTCTATTCCACCTGCCTCCTTTATCAATTTGAAAGCTGGACAGACATATTGGAGATGACTGCGGAGAAGCAAATGAACATGCTGAGGCCCAGGGCTGTGTCACTCCCTGGAGATGTGTCTTGGCAATCAGCTTGAGGATACTACCATCACAGACAATTCAGGGTACGTTTTAAAGGGAGAAGTCCGATCTTGGGAAGCTGAAATCTAAAGGTTCTGTCAAAAGAGGACTTATTGTGGTTTTATTTTCTGGGCCAGGACCTCTACCAATTGTTAACATGCCTCCTTGAAAGCCTCTTGGTCAATCAGGAAAATAAAAGATTTCTCTCAGTATTAGGAAAATCCTGGAAGGAGCCAAACACCCTCTGCTCTGGAGGTGCAGACATGTCATTCCTTCTGCCTTGAATGCTCTTCTTTTGTTCTCCCCTCCCTCGGTCTGATTCACTCTTGCTCAGTCTTCAGATCTCAGTTTGTAAATTCCTTTTCCCTGTGGGACCTTTCCTGAAATCCTCTCCTGAGTTCATCACCCAGCCCTCCCCACCGTTTTATGTTCCCATAGCACCCGGAATTTTATCCCCTACCACATTGCACAACCAAAATGAGCTACATAGTTATTTATGTGATCACTTGTCGGATATGTTGCCCATTTGGCTGTAATCTCTGTAGGTAGATACCAAACTGGTTTTACAGCCTATCCCAAACGCTGGGCACTATGCTCTCAGTAGGCATTCAATCAATATTTATAGTACAAACAAATGAAGGAGTCCCCTTCATAAACTGGGATCACAACAGGAAGAAGGATTTCAGTCAAACCTAAGGGAGAGTGGATTAGTATGGATGATGGTATTGCTCTTTAGTCATTTAGATGTTGATGATGAGTTAGGAAAATATGTTTGGGAGGCAAAAGTTCTAAATTTATTAATATCCAATATTCTGCAATCATAGTGTCTTTTTCAGTCCTAAGCTTTGAGACTCCATTATTCCATTGGTGGAAATGTTGGGATGAGAACCCGAGTTGGAAGAAAACTTTTAAATATAAATTAAGGGAAGCAAAACACAAGGGCATGAACCAGGGCTATGTTTACACTTCTTAAATTTTTTTTAGTTTTATTTTAGAGAGGGAGAGAGAGCATAAGCAGGGGAGCGGGATAGAGGGAAGGAGAGAGAGAAAATTTCAAGCAGGCTCCACGCTCAGCGAGGAACCCAATGTAGGGCTCGATCCCATGACCCCAGGATCATGACCTAAGCCAAAATCAAGAGTTAGAAGGAAGTTCAACTGAATGAGCCACCCAGGCGCCCCAACACTTTTTAAATAAAGCACAATCAGGTACCGGTTGAGCAGTCATTCAACCATTCAAGCACACATCCAGTCAACAGGTTTTCATAAAAACCTACCAACATGCCAGCTCTCCTCCTGGGCATTGATTAGTATAATGACAAACAAGCAGATGACGCCCATACCTTAGTGGAGCTTCCTTGTCTGGAGGGTGTGACAGAGAAAAAAGACAAAGAAATAAGCAAATACGTATATAAAATTGTTCCAGGCAGTGGTAACTGCTAAGAAGAAACACAAAACAGGCAAAGGATAGGAATGAACAGGGAGCAGGTGGGGCAGGGGGATGGTGGTCTCACACGCCATGCATTGTCATGATTAAAAAAGGCTTGCTGCTTGAACTTCAAGCCTCAAACATTGGTATACCTCAGGGAAGCCAAGCACATTTCCTAGATCCAAGCAATTAGTGGCCCTAATTGAAGCAGAGAATCTGTAACCAAAAGTCAAAAGTCAGGCTTTGGCAATAGAAGTGCAAACAGGGCCCAATGAATGAATCATCTCTGGGCAAAGCTTTTTATCAGAGACCTTAGGCACCCCATTCTCCTGTTTGCATAGTGTTGCTTTTCGCCAGAGGGTCTTCTTCAGCCTCCCCTCACTCTGAGGGACTTTTTACCCTGTCAAACCTGTTCCATTCCAGAGAAACAAGAGTCAGTCACTCCCTCCTGCCGCCAGGGAGGGCCCTCTGGTCCCCTTCCAGATGCTGAAAGTCCTGGGGTGGGGAACGCAGGGGGTGGGCAAGGCCACTCCCTCTGAACTTCTGTGCCTCTGGCTCCTGCTAGCAGGTCCCCAACCAGGGTGGGGGGAGAGGTTTGCCCCACCCAAGGATAGGTTTCTGGCTCTGGTACCCCAAGGGGGCTTTCTTTTCGTTTAAGTCATATTTCAAGACATCATCCCCATCACAGTGACTTTTCTTGAGACTGTAGTTGAGTCCTTTGTATTCTGCAACCCTCAGTTTTCCTTTCCTGAAAAGTGGGTATAAAAACATTCCTCATTCAATTATAAAATATCGTGGATGCTATGCCAGCCTACCTTAAAAATGAGTGGCTGGGGTAAGGATTTGAGTTTGCAAGAAGGAGAGGCAAGTGGGGAGGCCTCTGGGAAGCTCCAGAAAGGCCATTAGCACTACTTCCCTCCCCACCCTACTATGTCAGCTGGGCTCCAGAGAGGTTAGACAACCCGGCTAAGGTCACACAGCCAATATGCAGGGCAGAGCTAAAATGAGAACTAGATCTTCTGTCATCTTGTCCAGAAAACCCTCCACACTGCCTCAATAGGCTTCTTCTTGACCAAGCTGCAGGAGTGATGGATAGGAGCAGCCTAAAAGCTTCTACTGGGCCAGCAGAAAAGCATTTGCAAGATGTCATCCCAGCATCTGCCCTGCCAGCAGATGTTTCTGCTGTTTCCAGGAACTTCTCAGAGACCAGATTCTTCCACATGGAATCTTCCATCCATGGCTATCAGACCCTCCAGAGACTGCCCCTCAGATCTGTGGTGAGATGTGGGGACCCAAGTCCAGCCAACCTACGCTTGACCCCTGATCTCTCCACTCATAACCATGTGATCTTGGGCAAGTTCCCTGATCTCATTCAGTCTCAAGTTTCCTATAAAATGGAAACAGTGTAGGACCTGCCTCTTGGAAGAGAGTAAAGATGTCTGTGGCTGGAGCAGGCAGTGTGGACCAGCGGATGGCGGTAGACTGGAGCAGGGAGGCTGGGGGCCTTCCTGGATCTTCTCCGAGTGTTGGAGTAAAAGGAATTCCTGAGGACCCCAGAGGAAAGGTGGTGGGAGCTCCCTCGGGGGAACCTGGGGCAGCAGTTATTTCTAACTGGTGCAGAAGTCATTTGGTATTTTAACACCTGCCCTGCTGTATCGACACCTTCCAGCCTCACATCCACTCTGCCTCCCCCACTGGGAAGTTGTCAGGATGGAAGGCAAACATGGGAGGCACATGACAGCACGCTTGGTGTCCAGGATGCTCTCAGGAACACAGGCTTTCTCCCCCTGAGACCCAGGACCTGCACCTGCAGTTCCACAGATTGGGGATCCAGCTGGCCGCACCGCACAGAGGCACGTGTGAGGAGGACGCATCCTTCTGAGGATGGCACTCACTTCTGAGGAGGCATCTCTTTTTCTTGCCCAAATCCTTCAGGCTGCAGCTCAAGCCAATTCCAGTGCTTGTGATTTTTTTAGTCCAGACCATATCTGAAAGCTTTCTGAAGTCCTTGTAAAAAACACAAAACCATATATATATGTGTGTGTGTGTGTGTGTGTGTGTGTGTGTGTGTGTGTGTGTGTATGGCTCCAAAAGCCCAGTACCAACTGGATGAGGAGGTCATAAAGCAGAGGATTCCCCATTTCTCCTAATTTCTTTTGCAACATCTACCTTTTCTCCTCCTTGTGGTCTAGCAGACAGTAGCTCCACCAGGGCTCAGGTCTGACCCTGCTTCTGGTGAGACATCACCCTGTCCTGGTCCTTTCTGCTTAGCAAGAGGCGGGAGAAACACACACAGGTGAGAGCTCATGCGCCCATCAGGAGCTACAGATGTGAACCCTCCTACACTGGTCCCACCACAGGAACTCAGATGAGGCAAGGGTCTCTTGGCCACATCCATGCTCTTTTCTCTCAGGACCGGCTCTGTGTCAGGAACCCACCTGAGACTGCAGCACTCCTCTGGAGAGAGAGGCACAGATAGCAATGTGATCAATGTTTTGGTAGTCCATGGCAGACTGTGATTAGGCAAAGATAAGAGGCTCTTTGCCTCAAGCCAACCAATAGCTTTGTGTTGTTGGAACATAGTGAGGACAGCAAGGGTCCCATCATGGAGGCCAATTGTGCCATGTAAGGAACTTGAACCTAGTCCTACAGAAGAGGGGGAGTCTGTGTCTGTGGGAGCGAAGCAGAAGAATGGCCTTCAGTAGACAGGTTAAGAGGGGTCCAAGGGTCTCATTGTTCGAGAAGGGCCCTGAGCTTCGTCTCTCTACCCTCTGGTGCTCTGGACCACCTGAACCAGCTGTTTCACTGTATCCGTGCACACTCAGGCCTGCCTGGAGTGGGAGGAGCACATGTGGCCAGCCAGGTGGTAGCCCCAGTGTACATTACAGAATGGGCTATTACATCCTCTCTGGAGGAAAGACATGTTCAAAGTCAGGTTGAAGGGAAAGCCCCAGAGGCATCCTGGTGGGTTGAAAGCCAGGTTTGGAGAAAGGGGACGCAAGACTCCGCATATGGCAGGGCCACCGCATCACTCATGCCATCATCTGGCTCTGCACCATCACTCGGCATCCCGCGTGCATTCTCTAGTCCCCTTGTCCTGGTGGGAGGACCAGCTCTGGTTACTGCCCTTTGTGGTCTCCTGCAGCTGGAAGTCCAGATGCTGGGTCTCAGTCCCGGGATGATTACACTGTCCACATTGCTTCCTCTCCCTCTTATCCTGTCATGCTTCCTCCTGAACTTTTGACATGAACCCTGCTTCGTGTCAACCTGACAGTCAGCCCAGTGGAGCCAGCCTCCTCTGCCTCTGCAACCCACAGGCATGTTCCAGGCAGGCAAGCCACACTTCCCTTCTCAGCCTGCGGGTGGCAAGGCTATGATTCTTTAGAAGGGTAGGAAGACAGACAGCACAGTTCTGGTGGCCCTCAGAGCACAAGGCTCCTGGCTGCCCCATGGACTTCTTTGCATTGTGTATCCTGTGCTGCTGATCAAAAGAGGTAAGGTCTTACCGTGTCCAGCAGGAGCCCCGCGGCAGGGCCGGCTTTCCTCTCAGCTTTCAAAGGAGCTGAACGAGAGTATTCCCAGACATGAATTTTCATCAATTGTCACTTGCATCAGGTCTCACCCAAATGCTTCCAGGAGCTCCCCATTGCTAGAATCCAAGCTTCCTGGCTGGGCACTTGGGGTCACTGACAGTGCAGCCCAACCTCTTTTCTGGCTCTTTCTTTCTCTCACAGGCACTGGGATCAGCCCCGCTGATTGTCTCCCTGTTTCTCAGACCTGCGGTGCACATGCCCAACGCGGATCTTTCCCTGACATACAATGGTTCCCCCTCCCCACCCGCCCTGCTGCTCTGACTTGAACGTGATGCCTGGAAAAGGAGACGTGACACAGGTGTGAAGTACGGACTCTTGAATGTATGACTTTCTGCCTGAGACAGACGAGGATGCTGCACCCCAGGGAGGGTCAGTACCTCGCCCGCAGTCACAGTACGTGCAGGAGAGTGCTGGCACTTAGTCCTGCACCCTCCAACTCCAGAGCACAAGCCTCAGAATGCTCCCCATACAAAACTCATGTCCTCCAACTCATGAGGAGGGAGAGAGTTTTGGATTGCATACACAGTGCTCCCACGTGTCTTGCACGCACCGGACCCCTTCTGGATGTGGGGGACGCACTTTTTCTGAAGGGAAAACACTAGCCAGTATCAGGACAACTTGGCCATTGCCAGAAGCTGCTGCCATTTCCCTCCTCGGGACTGGGGACAGAATGTGCAGGGCCCGATGCAAAAGGCAAACATGGAGTCTCTTATTCATAAATGAGAAACAAATCTTAACCCTAAGCACAGAGCCCTTCTATAGACAGGGCCCTGCGTGACTGCCTGCGTGGAACCTTGTGAAGCCTGCAGGCTCCTGGTCTGGACTCCAGAGCACTGGGTTCTTCTCTCCCAGCACTCACCACCACTGGGGGCTGGGCAAGCAGGGCCTGTGGCTGTCCTTGCTGGAGCCCCAGTGTGAGCAGTGCCCACAGATAGTAGGTCCTCAATAAACATTACTGAATTGAAAAGACTTCTTGTGTGCAAGGGGTTATAAACTTCACAACAGGTGATTCTAAAAACAAAAGTGATACCCATATGTCCAGATCTCCTGGTTCTTGAAACTAGAGAAAATATATGAACCTCTTTCTTTTTTTTTTTTAAAGTTCATTTATTTTTGAGAGTGAGAGAGACAGAGAGCAAGTGGGGGAGGAGCAGAGAGAGAGGGAGACACAGAATCCAGGCTCCGAACTGTCGGGGCACCAACTCACAAACCGTGAGATCATGACCTGAGCTAAAGTCGCACGCTCAACCGTGTCACCCAGGTATCCCTGAAACCCTCTTTAAAAACAACAAAAGCCTGAGTAAAGGGACACCTGGGTGGCTCAGTCAGTTAAGCATCCGACTTTGGCTCAGGTCATGATCTCATGGCTCATGAGTTTGTGCCGCACATTGGGCTCTACGCTGACAGCTCAGAGCCTGGAGTCTGCTTCTGATCCTGTGTCTTCCTCTCTCTCTCTGCCCCTCCCCTGTTCACGCTCTGTCTCTCTCGCTCTCAAAAATAAATAAACTGAAAAAAAAAAGATTGAGTACCATAACAGACGTAATTATGCACACACCTCCCTCAGCCCCCAAAATCCAAAGTGTTAAAATCCTACCCCTAGTACCTCAGAATGTGATTGCATTTGGAGGTAGGGTCTTTAAAGAGGTAATGAAGTTAAAAGAGAGTCATTAGGGTGGGCTTGAATCCAATATGACTGGTGTCCTTATACGAAGAGGAGGTGAGGACACAGACACACATGGAAGGAAGACACACCGTGTGAAGACACAGAGAGAAGACCGCCATCTACAAGCCAAGGGGAGAGACCTGGAACAGCCCTTCCCCCAAGGCCCTCAGAAGAAACCAGCCCTGCCCACCCTTGGTCTTGGACTTCTAGCCCCCAGACCTGGGAGGCAGTATGTCCCATGGTGTAAGCCCCAGGCTGCATGTCTTTGCTATGGCAGCCCGAACAAACCAGCACAGGTTGTTAAAGAAGAAAAATAAATCACAACATATTATGAATGTTAAAGGTTGATAGGTACCATTAAACAATCAGAAAATATGAGAAGCCTAATACAAATAAACTCATTAATTGCCTATCAAGCTTCTATGATACTTTCTTTCCCATATTTTTGGTCTGAGTATTCTTCACATCTGGTCAGAGTTTCATCGTGTCATTTTCTAGAGAGAGACTAGTAAGAGAACTTGGCCTCGCTGGTAGCACGGGTGATCACATTTTGCTTTTTAATAGCGATATTCAGGAAAGTCTCCTCCAGGCTCACAATTTCTCCTTGGTAATGTCATGTACCTTTTAAGAAGTATCATCAAATTTTGGAAAACCCCTATTAGGTTTCTTTCACATATCAGCTGAAAAATGTCCATTTTTTAAAATACAGTGATTGATCTTACCTGCTCTCCGAATTGCCAACATTCATTAACCAGTCTATCATCCCATTGTGGTGTTATGTTATCTTTGTTAATGATGCTAGTTTTTGTTGAATCAGCATAAGAAAAGAAATCTCTCTCCCATGTGAGCATATAATTCATTCCTTTCCTTTAACTGGATTATGTAATAACCCAAGACCCGCTCATTACTCCTAACAGAAATCTATCATTTCTATTGGAAATTTGTCTTTCTCTTCATGAATTAATACTTTAATGTGATCTGAGGGATTTTGGTGGGGGGAGGGGTTTACAATTTGTTTCTTGATATCAGAATAACCATACTCACTTCCATCAGATTTTAAGAACTATGTCACATATGAAGGCATTTCAAGGGCGCCTCCCAGTCTTTGGAAGGGGCTGGAGCAAGTGAGGGAAACTGAAGCTTCATTAGCTTCCTGGTAAATCAGCTCTGGTCAAGGTCGAAGGCTGGGGCTCAGAAGAACTGAACCAACACACATCTCTGGCACACCCCACTCCCTAAGCCGGTCACTATCACTTGTCCCAGCCAGCAACAACGGTGTTCAGTCCCACAGTCTTAGGCTGCAGTGAATTTCTGTGAGATTAGGATGAATTGATGCACGTTTTCTGTGTTTGTGTGTAGACAAAGGGAAACAATTTCCTGAATCCAAAATGAAGGTGACTCTGAGGGCATTGTCTACTCTATTCATCTGGTCAACCAAAATAAGATTTTCTCTGGTTTCCCACGTAAGGGTGTGCTGTTTGTCCTTTTCAGCAGGATGAAAGGGTTTGGTTTTGTTATCCATTCCACATGGAACCGCTGCATTCCCTCCGGAGGAGGGACTTGTCAGAGGTGGGTGAGAGGGGTCCCATTGGTTGCCCAGCCTGTCCCTGTCCTTCGTGGTCCTCAAGGTAATTAACAGTGTGGTCTCTGGAGCCAGGCAGCTGCAACTCTGACATGAACTCCATCCTGTACTAGCTGTGCAACAGGGGCAAACTAACTCTTCTGATCCCTCCTTTCCTCACCTGTAAAATGGAGGGAAAGGTACCCAATAACACAGGATAGTTGTTACAGTGAGAAGTTAGTGAGTTACTGTTGCAGGTAAAGCACTTAGCACAGGGCCGGGCACTTCACAAGTGCCCACTACAGGATAGCTAATGTTTTTATTAAGAGAGTGATGGGGAACACCTGGCTCAGTTGGTTAAGCATCTGACTCTTGGTTTCGGCTCAGGTCATGATCTCACAGTTCGTGAGTTCAAGCTCTGCATTGGGCTCTGCACTACAGTGCAGAGCCTACTTGGGATTCTCCCTGTATCTCTCTCTCTCTCTCTCTCTCTCTCTCTCTGCCCCTCCCCTCTCTCTCTCTCAGAATAAACTTTAAAAATAAGGGTGTGATAGGGAGAATCAGGGAAAACTCATAGTGCGGACAGACCCTGTCCCTGCTCCAGGGGATCTACCCATTCCCCTTCCTTAGGCCCCATTGAAAACTGCACCCTCTGCTCTTCTGCCCTGGGGAACAGCCACACCTCTTGTCTCCCAGTCTCTATCAGGCCCAGTGTGTGAGGTTATATGCCCCAAAAAGGCCAGATGACAAACACTGAGTATTCCAGACAGGCTGTAATCCCCAGCCCATCCCTGCTTGACGAGAGCTCACTGCAAAACCTGACCCATCAACCACTAGAAAGGCAGGCCCGCTGCTTCTTCCAAGAAGTCTTTCTGGCTTTTACTCTCTTTCGTTGAATTCTGGTCATAGCCTGTATCTGCTCTAACCCTGGACCCAGTTTATTCAAGAGTTGTCCCTTACTGTCATGTATAGTGTTTCTGAAACTGTGCATTAAAATCAAATATTCGCAAGCATGATCATAGACTTACATGGCCTAGGTGAGCATTTTCCTAAGGATCTAAAAAAGAATGTAACATCTTGATTACACCTCACCTTTTTTTGCAATATTTTGCAATATGCTACCCATATTTTGAACATATTTGCTAATTTGTTTCCTTTACAATGCTACATGCACAATGAAATGTCAATATGAAAAAAAAAAAAAAAATGGTGTCTTAGGGACCAGACACCAGTCTAGGTATTTGGGATATATCTTTCATGGGTGGAGACAGATAATAAAAAGGGCACATAATAAATAAGTCAGTGTGTTAGATGGTGCTAAGTGTCATGGGGAGTGGGAGAGAGAAAGCAGAACAGAGTAAAAAGAGGTCCCAGAAGGCAGGGGAGGGTGGGCAGGAGGGTCCAGAAGCCTCATTGATATGCCGAGCTCTGAGCAAAGACTTGCAAGGTTGGTGAGGGTGAGCTCCCTGCGGAAGGTCAGGGGAGGAGCATTCTGGGTAGAAGGCCTACAATGGGAACACATCTGGCTTCCACTGGAACACAGTGCGTCGTCTTAATCGGGGTGAGCTCCTAAGGGTCGTTTCTTTGCTCTTCCTTGAACATGCCCCACGATGCCTCTCTGTCTCATCTGTTATGTTTGGGAGACTCACGTGTCCTTCCCCTAATCTCCGCGGCTCTATTTTTACAAAGCAGTAAGTTCAAAATTGAATTAAATATGTAAAATTACTGCACAAACTCTGAAGCAGAGGGTGCGGCGGACCCTGAACTGCGGGCTGGCACGCTGCGCCCCCACGTGGAAGCTTGCGAGGTTTGGCCCCTAGGCGTGGAAGCTCCAGTCTGGCACTCGGAAGGAAGTCCGTGGGTTATCAGTGCACGGTGACCAAACGTGCATGCTGAGTACAAGAGAAATTTATGAAAGTCAAGGACTTCTTGCTGCATTAAAGAACGGCAGGGCAGAAACAGGGTGTGGGGGAGGGGTGCTCGATGCTGGTGGAATGTGGGCCACACCCACGCTCCTCTCAGAGTCAGGGAGGACTTTCCTGTCCTTGAACCAGAGAGCAGACAGTCCCCCTGAGGCAGCTGTGTGTGTGGGGGGCGGGGTGCTGGGGTTCTGGGAGGGGGTGTGGTGCCAAGGAGGGTGCCCTGCTGGATGGCCCGCGATGCAAAAGTGCACTTTGTACTTCTTGGCAGAGGTCCTTGTGTTTACTGGATAGGCATGGCTTTCTTCTCCACCAGCATGCTCAGGGCCAAGACCTTCTGGGGCACCCAGGCCGCAGTTCCCAGAGGCTTAAGGACAGGCTGTGGGACATGTGGACGTCTGGGCTGGTGAGCCTGGGAATCGGGGAGGGGGTGTCTGTGCAGGGAATCTGGCCCACCCCAGTCATAAATGCCATCCTCTTAGGGACACGCAGGAGTATTTTATTGTTTCATTGAAAACTGAGCCCCCAGTGCAGCTGTTCCTCCCAGGAATTCCAGGGGGCAGGGATGGTGCGGGAAGTGGGGAGAGGGCTCACTTGTCAAATACATGAGATCTTGTTACTGGGGTTGGGGGAAATTGGATGCGGTTCCAGGGCTCAAATCTTTCTTGCCCCACACACCAGGGCGCTGGCTCCACTAAAGGCGATCAAGGCACAAGGGCCGTGTGTTTATTCCCCATCAGGCGAGCAAATGGTTTCTGAGCCAATTCTGACAGCCTGTTTTCAAATAGGAAAAGGGTTTTAAGAAAAAAAAAAAAAAACTCTTTGTTTAGAGACCAAAACTTGGTCCCTGTTAGAGGTGACAGTTCAGGCTATGCTGCAGACAGGACCTTCCCTTGCCGGTTGGCTCACGGAAGGTCTTGCACTAGCTGGTCTGTCTGCCTGGAATGCTCTTTCCTTGGATTTCCACTTGCCATCGCCTTCTTGTCTTTCAGATGGCAACTTTAAAGGTCACCTTTCCAAGGATACCTTCCCTGCGCTCCGTCTCTGTCCTGCCGTACCCCCTCCTGGCACCTGTCTCCGCCTGGTATTCTTGTGCCCACAAGAATACAAGCACCTTGAGAACAGGGTCTGTCTCTTCTTTCTGCTGCGACATTATTAGCACCTGTAAGAATACCCAGCACATGGCAGACATTCAAGAAATATACTTTGTTATGTGAAATAAGCATTTTGTTTCGATGAAGAGATGGAGAGAATATAACACGGTAGAGCAGAGGAGAAGATAAGGAGAGGGACTTGAATCAGGAACGAAAAATAATACTGATTTTTTTTTTCTTCAAAGGTCACCTGCTCCTTGAGATCAGATGCCCTTTTGATTCCTGCCAGGCTGCTCAGAGGCACCGGATGGTGTCCTGATGTCATCTTCACTTGATGGTGACATCAAGACCCCAGTTTTGTCTCCCTTTGTCAATCACACCCCTATCCTATAGGGTCCTGAAATCCCTTTCTCATTTCTAAAATGCTTTCCTGAAACCTAATGACTTTAACTTCCTCCCTCACTTTGGAATGGGTTGTCATTTCACATTACAAAAGCTAAAAAAAGAAAAAAAGGAAACAAACAAAAACCCCACTTCCAGTCCCTCCAAACACACCTGGATTCTCCTGGAGCCAGCAGTAGTTGTGTGACCTTGATCAAATCACTTCCCTCTCTGGGCCTCAGTTTTCTCTTAAGGAAGGGGAAGTTAGAAAGTAGTGAGTTTCTGATGCCCATGCCCAGATAACATCCACAAAGAGGGCTGCTTCTTCAATGAAAGCCTCACTTCCTAGCATCTCAGCATCTCTGGGAATTATAGGAAGCAGAGGACATCCTTCCTGGTGCCCGGACCCCCTGCCTACTACCCCCTGCATCTGTCTTTCCTTGGACACACAACGCATCATGAGGACCCAATATATTTGACAAGAAACAAGAAGCAGAGTTGCCTCCCTGCAAAAATGGCCCCAGTTCTCCACACCCTACCCTGTATCCAACTCCTTTGCAATGCGAGTTCATATTTTTCTCATCTAGACGTGGTGCCTGTGTTCCTTAAATCTGGACTGGCTTTGTGGCCGCTTTGGCCAAAACAATGCCCTAGAAGTATCGATCAGTAAATCTGGAGCATTTTCAAGAGGCTTTGCACAATTCCTTTCTCCTTCCTGGACTCCTGGAGCTGCCATGCTAGGCTAGCCTATTGGAGGGTGGGACACATGAATGACCCCATGCCACCATCAGAAGAACTGACTAGCCAAGCCCGGCAAACATCAGCCAAGATTAGCCAAGCCTGATTCTGATCAGCAGAATCATGCACCTGACCCACAGACTTGTGAGTGATGATAAATGGTCCTTGCACGGTGGCTGATAGATGATACACCGAGACTCATCCCCCACAGCATCCCAACTCTCCCTAGTGTTGCACCCGTGGCCATCCTTGTACATGAGCTTCCCTTTCTGCCTCTGCAATGACTGCTTTATTTCTTAAAAATACAATTTCCCACCCCAGAGTTCAGCTTTATGTATAAAGGCATACAGACAACTGTCTACATGATGTAATTTTATTTTTCAAGGTCTCGGAAAAACTGAGTGGCATAGAGTATCAGCCACTTGGACCAGCCATGGTATCTGAAGCTATGGTCTGAGGAATCCGTCTCTTGAATTACCATAGAGATTTTTCACATCATGTAGATGAACACACAGCCCACCTCGGTCTCAGTGGCAGGAGCTCGCAGGTGAGGAGGGAATGAGATGCAGGAATTACTACTTCTGTGGTTGGGAAGGGCTCCTGTCAGGGCTGTAGATTTGGCTGGGTGTCCCAGTAAAGGCCTCCATAGGGTCACTGGAACTAAGCAGGCCGAAAAAGCAGGAGTGCTCATAGCTTTGCTGTGGATTGACCCTGTTTTGGTACAAGCATTCCATTTCCCTTCTGAGTTTAATTACCATTTGTTAGAAGTCTAACCTAAAGCAGGTAGATACTGGGCTAAGCCCAGGAGATGACAAAAATAAATAAAGCAGAGTCCTTGGCCTTAAGGAGCTTGCTAGTTCATAATCAGAAAAGCCCTAGGAGTATATGCCAATATATCACTAGGTTCAGATTTAGTTCTTCCTTCTAAAAGTCTGGCGATAAAGCCAAATCAATGATCAGCAATTAGAAAGATCAATTAGTAGGACATTTGTATTACTTTTGAGTTTAGAGTTCTTTAAATTATACTCAAACTGCATTTCTCTATGCATATGCTATTAATACTCAGAGGCAAACTCTTGATTTCCAGCCCTCTCCCAAAACCCATCTCCCACATCTTTACCCACCTCTGTAAGTGATTCCTCTGTTCATCTACTTGCTCAGGCCAAAAATAGAGGGGCATCATGTATAAATAAAGCAAAACCATATATATTTGTGTATAAAATCTATTATTCTTCCTTTTGCACTGTATCTTATCCACTGTAAGTGCCATAATTCTTGGCTCCTTGGTGGCTCAGTCAGTGAGGCATCTGACTCTTGATACCTGCTCAGGTTGTGATCTCATGGTGGTGAGATCGAACCTGGAGTCAGGCTCTGCACTGAGCGTGGAGCCTGATTGGGATTCTCTCTCTTTCTCTCTCTGTCCCTCTCCTGCTCTCTCAGAGGAAATAAATAAATGTAAAAAAATAAAAATGAATAAATGCTATAACTCTACCCTCACAATGTACACCAAAGCCAGCCACTCCCCACTATCTCCACCACTACCACCCTGGTACAAGCCATCAACACCTGTCCCCTGGACTTCCGCACAAATCTAACTGGTCTTCCTACTTCCATCTTCTCTTACTCTTACCTCCATCCTTACTTACTCTTGTAACCAGAGGGCCAAAAGATCCCATTCAAACAAAAGTCCAACTATGTTAGCTCTCAATTCAAAACGCCCCAGTGACTTCCAACCACACTTACAATAAAATCCAAACTTCTCATCAGAGCCTACCAGTTCCCAGATGACCTGGCCCTGACTACCTCTCTTACCACATCCCCCCATCACTCTCCCCCTAGAGCCAGCCCTGCTCTAGTCACTTGGGCAGTACTGCTTTTCCTTACGTCTGCCAAATATTCCTACCTCAGGGCCTTTGCACTACCTGTTCCCTCTGCCTGGGACCCTGCTGACCCAGCTTTCTTCATGGACTGTTTTTTATGACATTTCCATCTCTACTCAATTTCTACCTCTTCAGAAAGAACTCCCTTGATCACCAGCGCTAAAACCCACCATCCCCACTACCCA
This sequence comes from Panthera uncia, assembly GCF_023721935.1. NCBI lineage: Eukaryota > Metazoa > Chordata > Mammalia > Carnivora > Felidae > Panthera > Panthera uncia. The sequence goes on from NC_064809.1 coordinate 39,462,347, forward strand.
TTCCTCTTCTGCAATGCCCTTCATTTGCTATCCCTTTGAACAGTGTTTACCACCATATTAATGTTGTATTTGTACTTGTTTACTTCCTGATTGGATGCTGAATGTGGGCCACCTGGCACAGCGGTCCCAACTGCCTTGCGTCTCTCCATATCCCAGCACCATGAATAGTACCTTGTCCTTCCTAACTGCACGATAGGCATTTATGGAATGGATGCCCATGGGTTCACATTCATTCTTTTAATCTTTCTAGATGTTTTGATTTGTAAAATAATCATTAACTGAATGGGCAAGTCTCCAGCATAACTCAAACATTACTCTTGGAATTCAGAAGGTGTGAATTAAATCCCATTGCCTCTCTGTTTGTTTTTCTTTCTTCAAATCATGCCTTCCTCCCTCCCTTCCTAAGAGACACTGTCATTACTTCCATTTTACCAAGGAGGTAAGTCAGCCTTAGTCTTTGCTTCCTCAATAGGGCGAGCCTCTAGAAGACAAATTCTGTCCCAAAATTGTGGCCAGAGAAAGTCACTCTGAGACTCCCTTCTAAGGCACCACTTTGTGTCCTCAACACCTGCAACACGGGAAGGGCCCCTTGCCCAGGAGCTGCCTCTGTCCAGCTATCCCCGCCCCTCATAGGGCGGGCTGAGACTTGCTTGTGTCTGGGAACAAGCACCAGGCATGTGGGTCTCTGGTTTCTAGGAGCACTGCCAGTCTCCAGGAGCCCCAAGGCTATGCTCTCCAGCGCCTTCCTGTCAGGGGCAAATAACCAGTTGTTAATGTCTTCCTGGGCGTATGCGCTTGATGTCGTCACAAGGATCTCTGCAATTGGCACAGGCTGGGGTGCAGACACCCAAGGCCTTCAGGCTGATAGCTGCATGGGGTCATTTTCAATTAGAGGATGAGTTAGAAAAGAACAAAAAGTCTAGTGTGGAATCTCCTCCTGAAGTCTGCCTGCCTGAGGCCTGGGGACTCCCAGGTGGAGGACGAACAGCCCAAGCCAGCAGTGTGGCCCACGAAGGAAGCGGGGGACACAGCTTCTGCAATCCTGCCCTGGCACGGGCTGCGCTTCCAGACAGGAAAAGAAAGCACAGGTGCCTCCATAGGCTAGCTGTCTCCTGGACAGCCTCCCGTTTTCCAAGTCCTCCTTCCAACGACAGACTCCACACAGCACAGGGCAGTGGGCAAGAACTCTGGAGTCATACAGAATCGAATTTGAACCCTGGTTTTGCTACCTGCTAGCTGTGCAACCTTGGGCAAATTCCTTGACCTTGCTGTATTAGCCAGGACTCCAGCAGGAAGCAGAGGAACAGTCAAATTGGATAATTTGAAGAGAATTGTATTAAGGGATGAGAGATGGTGCAGCATGCCTGGGCTGGGAACAGTGGGGCACCGTCCAGGGCGGACCGGACGAGTGTGAGCATGTGAAGGGACACCGAACAACTCAGAAATCAGACAATATCTTAAAGCAATAGCTTTTCAAATTAAGGTCAACATAGAAAATCCATGGTAAGGGGTGCCTGGGTGGTTCAATCAGTTAAGCATCTGACTCTTGATTTGGGCTCAGGTCATGATCTCATGGTTTGTGAGTTGGAGCCCCATGTTGGGCTCTGTGCTGACAGTGCAGAGCCAGCTTGGGATTCTCTCTCTTCCTCTCTCTCTGCCCCTCCCCCAGTTGTACGTGCACATGCTCTCTCTCTGTCTCTCTCAAAAATAAGTAAATGAGCATTTTTAAAAAACCCATAGTGAACAAAATATCAAAATCCCTAAATAAAACCAAGCTCCAGCGATGCCATGCTGAGCCATGATGAAAGACCAAGGCAGAAGGAAATGTGCACACCTATAGATACATGTCTCTGTGTATTTATAATGGTTAAGTTTTCCCAGAGCATATTGTTTTTAAAATACTGAAAATTAAAAGTAAGTAGATATAACTCAGCATTCTTTGAAACTTAAATATTTTATTCACATCAAACCAGATTGCATCATATTTTTACTTCCCTGGCTTAAAATGAAAGCAACTTCATCAGTAATGTTTTCAGAGCCTACTTGTTGATTTATGTCATTTTCAATTCAGAGAATTACTGTGTTTGACAGTATCTGCTAACCAAGTGACTATTTTAAATAACTTTCAGTTAATTTCAGCTCACCAAAATGTCTCTTGCAGGGCAACACTAACTGGGATGGCTTAAAATAAAATTCTCAGGGGGAACCTGGGTGGCTCAGTTGGTTAAACATCCAACTCTTGATTTTGGCTCAGGTCATGATCTCATGGTTTGTGTGAATTTGAGCCCCACATTGGGCTCTGCACTGACAGTGTGGAGATTGCTTGAGATTCTCTCTCTCTCTCTCTCTCTCTCTCTGCCCCTCCCCCATTTGCTCGCATGCGTGCTCACTCTCTCTCTCTCTCAAAATAAATAAATAAATATTAAAAAAAAAGTTCAAGGCCACTGTTCCAAATTTGGAAAAGACTGCACTATGCAAAATGTGTGAATCAGTTTTAGAAGATCCAAATACAATGCCAATACAAATTTCATATTGTCAATGATTGATATATTATGTTAGTTAAAACTATCCCAGATGAAATTTCTATAATGCTCATATCATCAGTATGTTTAAGAACTAAACCAATGACTTCCTTTTGTAAATCAGATCCTGTTATGGAAAATTACTTTTTATAGTTAAAAATTTGAAATCCAAAGATTCATTGTAGATAACTTTCATATCTCCATTTCAAATGTAGAAGTAAGACATCTAAAATTTTAAGTTCTATTTAATATGCACTGACCTCATCCTAACTGATAGTCTGATCTGTGATGCATACATTTCCAATTTCCTTAGTTCTTATTTCCTTTCTTCCTAAATTCAGAAAGCATGTTTATATGTGCTGATAAAGTCTTATATTCGTCAAACATATATCCCAAGTCATTTCCTCTTATTTGTTGTAACTCACAACTCTCAATTAAAAATAAGATAAGCCAAGAAATAGATTTTCGAAATATTAATGATGAGCTTCTTCCATTCAAACTTGGGAAATAAAATTAGAATACATTCAGTGTGGTGTATAAATAAAATATTTAAAATATATGAAAATAACATGAGTTTTGATACATCCACTTCTCAATTTTTCAGTATTTTTCAGCTAATGTTCTAGAAAAAATAACCATTAAAAACAATATAAAAGTATGTATATAAGGGCCCTTAGTTCTCCTGAGACCTCAGGCTCCAATGTGGCTGTGCAGGACACGACCATGCCCATCCCCTGGCCTGGAGGGGAAAGTTAGGAGGGGCTTCCTGGAAGCTGCAGATAGAGTGGACAGGACTAATTGACAGGAGCTGGGACCTCAACAAGGAAAAGCGAGGAAAGCATCCCAACCTCCTTCTCCTCTGACATCTCCTGCCGGTGTTCTGCATGGACTGGACCCAACTACGTGCTGGTGGGCAAGGGAGCCCATTGGTGTGGTCCTTGTGTGCCCCTGTGGGTCAGCCCTGTAGCATAGGATGGAGAAGAGGTTGGAAGGGGCACGTGGAAAGTCTATAGGACATTCTTTCCTTCTCAGTGTATTTGCTCCAAAATACAAGGTTTTCATATGGGAAAAATAAGAATGTGTATAAATTGCCCAAGTTTTGGCAGCCCCAATCCTTGAGCCAATATTAGAGCTGTAGTGGAAGTAACCACTGCTGGCAGCAGAGCAAGGAACTTCCAGATCACAGAGGGGTAGTGGTAGGGTCCTGAGGCCACACGGGACTACATAGCAGGACTGGCCCCAGAGGATCAGCCCTGCCTTTGGAGAAACACAGTGATTGGATGGCCTCTGTTTCCTCCACAGAGTCTGATGGTGATAGAACATACCTATCTTACAGGATTTTGATAGATAATGCATGTGAAAGCATTTTGTAAACTCTGAAACCTGCTGATTTTTCAGTTAGGGTAGAAGGGCTGATGCTTTTTTCATCCTCAAAACAAAAAACCACATAAAAGCCATGTGGACATATTGTCTTCTTTACTGTGAAATCAGATGCAGAAAATATTTCCCTTACTTTAGGATGCCATGTGAATTGTCCATGTTTGACAGAATACTAGCATCCAGAAGTAAGGAATTAAAAGATTCCAGTACCAACTTTCTCCTGTGTTACTGAGATGTTTTGAATCCGTGCCCCCTCGTTGTTCCTCAACCTCCCTGCATGCCAAGGAGGAGCTTTGGTGCTCAAGTAAGTGTTTTATGCTTTGGAGAAGAGAAGTGAGTGAGTCACCTTGACAATTCAAGGCTTTGTCAGCCTGAGTGGCCTGTTCTAAGAGGAATATGTATTCTATGGTAGAGTTCAAAAATAATGAGGAAGTGGGCACATCTAAAATGTTCCAAAATTGGAATGGCACAGAAGATTATTTTCGATGGCCTATTCTCCTGGAGGCAAAATGAGTTGGAAAGATCACATAATTGGACCCCCGAGGCGGAGCCCAATCCCAGTCTCCCTGGACAGGATCAGAGGAGAGTAGAAAGTACATGCCTGCCCCCACCCCCTGTTTACAGATGAAAGATGGGATGCACAGCTGCGATGTGACCTCAGGGCCCAGCACCATGGCCACAGGCACACCTATACATAGGAATACCCAGCAAGCTGAGGGGGGGGGGCAATAGGGATGGGATCGTGTGATAGCCAGAGGACCCCTCAGGGGTCTGTCCAGTCCTGCCGTGCTTGGCTCTGACCCTGAGCCAGCCACCTCACCCCTCAGCCTCATTCCTCAGTTGTGTGATGAGGGAATAGGGGTGGGCCAGGGTTACTATAGTCTGGGTGTTTGGAAGAATACCTGGGAGTTTTTAAAAATACATTCTCTTGGACTTTTGCCCCTAGAGATTCTGAGTCAGTAGACTTGTAGCACAATCCCAGAGTCTATAATTTTTCAGATACCTACAGTGGCTTTGAGAAGAAGCCAAACTTGGGAACCATGAGTCCCCATGGTCCCCTGGATCCCACCAGCCCTTTTAGTGTGTGGGTAGAAGCTATAGAGACAGTAGGTTTGGAGCATAATGTCATGGAAAGCATGGAGGGAGAGAGCTTCCCTGGCTGGGGATGGGGCAGGGATGACTACAGTAGGTGCAAAGGCCCGGACCTCTTTTAGCCTACGTTGAGTCCTGGGTGGGTTTTACTGTTATCACCATGTGAAATCAGCACACTTTCCTGACTATTTCCTTGCCTCAGATACCACAATTTCCCATATCACCCCCATAAAATCCAACCTTAATTGATCTAAAAAGGTTATAATAATAGCAAACCCCAAACACTACATTTACCTTCTTGATCTTTGCTGGCGATTCCTCTGCATCCTGAAAATAACTTGCAAGGCACTGTGCCCGGTTCTAGATTCCTCCTCAGACTGGCTGTTTGGTAGATAAGCAGGCGCCTCCAGGGGCCGCATCTTTTCACGAGGAGTGGTCAGCCGGCCACACAGTAAGAGCTGGCAGTAGAGGAGCCAACAGGAGACTGGGCCAAGTGACTAGTGCCACAGAGGCAAGCAGAGACCCAGATAGTGGGTCTGGGTGTTGGGGGTATGGCAATGGAATGGCCCTACCAGGCAGGGCAGGCCACGGGCCTGAAGCTGGGGTAGGGGCTGGATGCCACAGAGCCCCCAGAGGCACTAAGATGGCTTAAACATGAAGCCTGAGGCACACATGAGCTGGGCTGTATCCCAGAGAGAAGGTAGGGACAGAACCTCCAAGCAGCAGGCAGTGCTAGGTGGTCCACAGTCCCAGGTGCTCCACCCAGAGCCCTGGGCAATGGCTGGACACTAGGTTCCAAGGCTGGGCAGGAATGTAGGGGAGGATGGGGGGGGACTAGTAAGAGGGGCTACCCATCACCAGTCTTACCTTATGCCAGCTACTATGCCACATTCCTTTAGACCTTATGACACTCGGAAGTCATCTGATCCCCATTTTACAGGGGGGGGAACTGAGACTTATAGAGTGTCAAGGACATGGCTGATGGGTGGCAGAGTTGGTATTTAACCCGGTTCTGTGTGACTACCAAGCCTGTGCTCTTTGCCAGGAGGCCAATCAGAAGCCGGGAAGAGGAGGCCGGTTGAAACCAGTCCATGGAATGTGCCCCAGAAAGAGTCGGTGTGAGGGGTGAGGACCACGCAGGTGCTCACTGGATCCCCACAGCCTTCCAGACCCTGGGCAAGGTTGGTTACACCGAAGGCTGGGAGGTTGGGTGAGGGGCCGGGTTGGCACTGGCTCTCTATTCTCTCTCCAGCAACCTTGGTGGGTAGGTCACCAAGGGAACGGAGGTCAGAGCCAGGGTGAGGGCATAGGACAATAGATTCATCCAGCCCAACCAGTCTGCAAGAAAACTGAGGCCCAAGAGCTGCCCAAGACTCCACCTGGCATCCGTCAACAACCCAGTGTCTGCAGGGAATTTTATAGTAAAGACAAGTGTGGTCTGCAATGAACCTAGATACAAGGAGGTTTCTGGAAAAGAGCAATCATGACAATGTTGTTGAGAGGTGATCAAGGCCTCCAAGTTGGAGAAGGACATGCCTGGCAAATAGACAGAGGGAAGACATTTCGGATTGGGGCAAGAATGGTGTGTGGGATGGCTCGGAGCTGGTGCAACACCTGTGCTGAATTCGGGCAGAGTGGTTCAAATCCCAGGCTGCCACTTGACCAGTGGGGTGGCCATGGGCCAATCCATGAGTTATCCGGGTCTCCACTTGCCTCCCATAATGATGGCAGGAATAACACAAACCTCTAGAGATTGTGGTTTTGAGGAATAAGATCACGTGTGTAAAGCATTCAGCAGAGTGCTCAGCCTGTGCTGGGGCACCAGGAACGGAGTTACACCTGGGTAATTGCTGATGGTACCAAAATTCCTGGTAGCTAAAATGGGAGGAGAGAGGAGGCACGATGATGCTGAGGGGGGAGTTGACGTGAGGTCACCTCAAGACTCAGCTGACCATAACTGATATCACAGACGAGGGGCCTGGGGGCTTCCCCACAGAACACAGAGGGAGCAGAGCACAGGGCTGGTGGCCAGGTTTGCAGAACTTGGTTTTAAAACCCAAGAGCACATGGTTGATGGTGCTGCCTGGGGTTGTGGCTGCTCTGTGCTGAGGGGCTTGAGATACCCACCTGCCTAGGCTCCTTGGACAGCTTCCAGAATGCCAGGCAGCCAGACGTGAGGTCATGTGTTTACTATAGGGAGCGTGCAGCTGGGGTGGAGAGGAGGGAAGGGAGGGGGCAGCAAGGCAGGAGCCGGCTGCTCCTGTGTTTCTGTTGAGAGAAACTGGATCAGAGGCCCTTACGCAAAGCATGCATTGGTGGAGGGGTGGGAGGGAAGGGTCCTGCATCCCTGCCCTCCCCACCCCTACCCTTGTTTCCTTTACACTGTCCTGGGCCCGGAGCTTGGTGGCAGGTGTTGGTACAGGTCTGACAGGCACCCCTTAAGAGCACAGGTTGCTCAGGTCACCTTTCAGTCACTGCCCCAACACCTCAGGCAATTGAAACTCCCCAGGAAATGGCTCTGGTGGAGAGGAGAATGTGAGCCCTCACCCACAAAAGCCACTGGATGGGGTTATAAAGGGAGGTTAATGAAGTCAGAGCACTGGAAGGGCTTCAGAGGCCATCTGACCCAGGCCTCACACTTCACAAATGGGGAAACTGAGGCCCAGAGAAAGGAAGTAGACTTCTCCAACAACATGAGAAATTAGAGGTTGTCAAAGGCTGAAAAATGCTACCCCTCCTCCCAGAAGATATGCACGTCCTAAGATATGGAACCTGTGAATGTTGCCTGATAATGAGCCAGGGGAGTCTTTGCAGAAGTGATCAAAACAAAGATTTTGAGATGGAGAGATTATACTGGATTCCCTGGATAGACCCTAAATGCAATTACATATATCCTGATAAGAGAGAGGCAGAGGGAGACTTGATAGAGCCCATGTCAGGGAGAAGGCGATGTGAAGATGAGCAGAGAGAGAGAGAAGATGCTGACCCTGAAGAGGAGAGGGATGTACCTGCAAATCACCAGACCCTGGAAGACCCCAGAACAGATTCTCCCCCACAGCCTCCAGAAGGAGGCGGCCTTGCAGACACATTGATTTGGGCCTGGCGAAACTGATTCCGGACCTCTGGGCCCAGAACTGGGAGACCACACATTTCTGTTGTCTTAAGCCCCTGAGTTGTGATTTGTTACAGCAGCCACCAGAAACGAGTGAACTAAAGTGACCAGGCTCCACCCCTGGGACCGTACTTTTGCCTATCGTCGGCTGCAAGGACAGAGGAGGGATGATGGGGGCCGGGGAGGCGGGGGACCCAGTTTTCATCAGGAGCTCTCCCCAGTCCTGCTGTGTGCCAAGGAATAGGGACAGAGACACACTACTTGGGCAGGCAGGCCAGCAAGCGTGTTCACTCTGTCCTGCGTGTGAGCAGAAAACCAGCCAGAGCAGGATGGAGGCAGGGCCCCAGACCAGCCTCCTGCTGCTAACCAGGCTTTAATGCTGTCTAAACACAATTTGGGATATTTACAGTTGAAATTGCTACTGTGTGGCACTGAGCATTTGGAGTCTCACTCGCCGTCTCCCTGCAGCCCAAGGGGGAGCTCCTGGGATTGATTAGGAGGAGAGCCATTTGGGGAAAGAAGTGTTAGAGCTGGGTAGCATTCCCTCCCTGCAGGCCAAGGTGGTCATGAAAGAGTCTTGCTTCTGCAGAGCAAGACAGGCCAGAAGGCTGGGCCCAAACTCCAATGCAGAGCCACTGTGCATTCCACTAGAGAAAAAGGCAGCAGCTCATCTGAAAATCCGGGAGGTGGGTGCAGATGATTGGGAATCCAGTCTGCTCTGGCAGCCTGGAGACCCACGGCTTTGGGTGAGGTGCTGGGCCTCCTGGAGGTTGTAACAGTTAAATGGGGAAGTGTCTGTGAAAGGGCTTTTGTGAGCTGCTAGAGGTCCCGACTCCCAGAGATTGTTAATTCTAACCCCTTAGCTCTACTGGTTTTCTTAATCGGGTCCTACTGCACCCTGGTCAAGAAGGCCCAATTGGAGGAGGGAAGGCTGTGATGCCACAGTACGCCTGACCCAGGGCCAGTCCATCCCACCCCTGAAAAATAGCAGAGCAAACATTACCATAGGGCACACACATACACATTTTCAAGGACCTGGGGGATGGGACAAGCTTGGGTTCTTGAAAGCCCTCAGTCTGGCAGGGGACACTAAATGCGTACATGGGAAATGACCTTAAAAGAAGGCAACACATCTAAAAGTGCCAAGTGACACAGCCCAGACAGATGCAAAAATGCTGAAAGCCCACGTAGCTGGAACCCAGGGACAAGGCTGGCCTGAGGTGTACCTGGCACTCCCCTGCAGCCTGGTACTAAGAGCTTCGAGGCCCAGTGCCAGACCCCCGTGCATGCCAAGGAGTGGGAAGAGGATGGGGCCATCTGGGAGAAGTGTGGCTTGGGGCAAAAGGCAGGAAGGGCATCTTCCCTTGTGTTACTGGGGTGACATGGAAAAAAGGAGATTCTGGGTCAGGAACACTGTGGTCCCATGAGCCTGGCAGAGGCTGGCAGTACCCAGGACAGGGATTCTGGTAGGAGGACCTGTGAACATAGCAGTAGGTGGGTGGGAGGGAGTAAGTAGGCTGAGCCTTGTCCAGGAGGAGCCTTGTCAGGGGAACAAGGGCTCTCCTGAAGTGCCACCTCACCGGGACAGAGTTCCGTGTAAGTGCCACTGAGAGTCGGAAGCCCAGCCACAGGCATAAGGTCTGGACATGACCGAAATTCCATGTTCTAGGACCTACACAGAGAGTGAAAGCTGGGGTCTCATAGAGGCAAGTCCGAGTTCTGCCACAGCGATCAGGCAGAACCCCCAGTTCAGGCTGTTTAGGGGCAGGAGGTCTCTGGACAGGTGGACTTGCCGGGCCGTGAGTGTGCAGCACTAAGTAGAGAAGAGAGAGCCAATCACCTTCCTCGGATGGTGGTAGCCTGTGACTGTGCACAGCTCCCACCACTGCTGTTTTCATTTATTCCTCTACGTCCTCGATCCGCAATCCTCTCGCCACCCCCTCGATGCGTTTGATACAAATCCTTAATAGAAATGGACTCTAAAACACATTTTAAATACATTGTGTTTGTGTGTTTAATCTACACAAATGACATCATGCTGTGGACTTTCCGCCGTTTCCTCTCTTTTTTAACTTAAAAGTACGTTTTTAAGATCTGCCCATGCTGCTAAGTCTTAGTGTTCCATGGAGCACCCCCACCCCTTTTCACTTAGCCGGACCCCTGGGGATGAGTCCTAGCCTACACCTGACTGTGCTCATGTCCTGTCGTGACCGGGCTTCAGTCACTACGTAAAGGCAGACTCTCTTAAACATTCCAGGTTTGTCTCCAGAACCTCGGCACCAGCAGCACAGGCAGGAAGCCAGACTGGTCCTCACCCTTGTCCTTACCATCATTGTTGACACTCTGATGAAAGCAAGTTCAGGGTTTTGTGGTAGTTAAGAGTCTGGGTTCAGATCTTCATTCCATCACTTACTAGTTATATGACCTTGGGTAAGACACTCCTCTATGCCTCTGTTTTTGCTTCTGTAAGATGGGGATAGTGATACCATTACTTCATGGCATTAATATGAGGAGTAAATGAGCTAGTAAAAGTGTGGTGCATATTTAAGTGTTTAGTAATTACTACATTACTAGTACACTACTTGCTGCTATTAGTATTAGAACTTCTAGTGAGATTTATCATCTCTTTATATACTTCTTGGCCACTTGCGTTTCCCCCTATTGTGGATTGCCTATTCATACATTTTCCCCCCATTATTCCATTGGGAACCTATGTATTTCCTGCTTATTTGAGTTTGCTGAACATCCTAGATTTTTTATTTTTGTAAACACCTCCCAATTTGTTACTGACTTATTATCCTTGACAGTGATGTCTTTTGTTGAACAAAAATTCTGTTAAAAGTCAGATGTATCATTTTTTAAATTTTTTTGTGGTTTGTGCTTTTGGAGTTTCATTTAATAAATACTTTCCTACAGGAAAATTGAAAATATATTATTTCTTTCTTTTATTGTGTTATAATTTTACTTTTCATATGTAGATCATTAGTCTTTCAAAAAATCACATTTATGCTTGGTAAGGTAGGTATAGAATTTATTTTCCTCCAATATAATTCTTTTCTTCATGATTTTGTAGTTATTCATACATATATATTCAGGAAAGGAATATATATGAATATAATGAGTGTTTTTAGCACCGATTTCTATTGCATTGATCTCCTTGGTATCCCTGCACCAAAATCACCTTGCTTTTATCATTACATCATGATAGGTTCATAGTATTTTCATATTTTATGAGTAAGATGACTATCCTTAGTTTCTCTTTACGAAGTTTAATTAGCAATTTGTGAATCTATATTCTTTGATACACATTTGGAACAAGTTTATGTCTCCAAAAAAATCCTTATGATATTTAAATTGGAATTAAAATGACTTTGTAGATTCTCTGGAGAGAATTGAAATATTTACAATGTTAGATTGACCATTCATTAATAAGATACATTTCTTCATTTATTTCTGCTTCATTTTTATTTTCTATTTCCTTTAATTCTTTGGGTTTACTCAATTTCTCTTTTTCTACCTTCTTGAGTTGGAAACTTAGCTCATTTGTTTTTGTTCTTTCTTGCTTTGTGATCAATGTATTTAAAGCTGTAAAATTCTCTCAAAGAAGTGATTTAGTTGTGCCCTACATATTTTGACACATGGCACTTTTATTCTGTTCAGTTAAGTACTTCATACTTTCCCCTCTGATTTCCTCTTTAACCAAAGCGTTATTCAATAGCATGCTCTTTAGTTTCCAGGCATACGGATTTTTAAAAACTATCCTTTTGTTATGAAGTCTTCACTATATAGCATTATAGTCAGAGTATGGTTTGTGCAATGCTTGTTCTTGGGAATTTATTGAGGCTCCTTTTGTCACTCAAGTTTAATGCTGACTTTTGTGAATATTCCATGTGTTCTTGAAAAGCGTGTGCAGTTTATATTTATTAGGTGTGAAATATATATGTATTAGTTCAGGCTTATTCATTGCATAGTTGTATAATTCATATCTAGCATATCTTTTCTTTTCTTTTTTTGTCAGTTTCGTTGATTAGTTTCATGATGGAATGTGTTAAAATCACCAGCTACAAAAATCAAGCCTCGATTTTATCTCCTAAAGTGTAGCAAAGGTATTTATTTTATTTCTATATCTGATTATGCCAATATCCAAAGCATTAACGGGTGTGCTCTTTTTTCTGGGTCTACAGATTAATAAAGGGAGAGGATATCAGTTTGCTCTGTGAAATTACAACAGAGGAATACACACACTTCTGGAATGGGGTTCTAGCTATGGAGGTGGAAGGGCTAATCCCAGCAGCCAAGCTTGAATAGAGACCCAAGTCCCCAAGTCAGAATTTCCTGTCCCTCTCTCTTTCTATCTACTCCCCCTCCATGATATGTACCTTGAAAAGCACAAAATGGGCAGGTCATTTATCTCATGCCACTGGGCCATGGCGTTCTCATCTTCTGATGGATAACCCAGGAAGAAATGATATTAATACAGTGTGGGATTAATATCCTTTTCTATTTGTAGCCACATGTGGAAGAAGTTTGTCACCTTCATGCTGAATGCATCCTACCAGTATCCTTAGAGCCACATAGAGAAATATTACATTCTTAACCTCCGCTTGCGAAGGCAGACAGGCAGCAGACAGAATCAGAGCTGGGAGAGAAGAGGATTTTGTAGAGGGGAGCCCATCCTAAATGAGAATCATAAGCAAACCTTATTAACTACCCAACAGTTACTTCTCCTTTATCCCTCCCGAAGAAACCCTGACATTTCTCAGGTATCCACTTCCAGAAGACAGAGACTTCAGGGGAGGCTGTGTTGGTTTCTTCATTCTTAAGGAGAGAAGCAAGAAAGAGCTGGCCATTGTTCTTCCATTGGGCATTATCATGTGTGGATGAGATGCCTGGGACTGCCATAGCCAACTTGTGACCTTGAGGGGAATCAGCCTGAAGATGAAGCCACCCTGTGGAAGAGGACAGAGGAAGAGAACCACAGGAGTGAGGAACCAGAGCCCTGACCTATTAAGCTGGCTCTGCTTGTGTCTTCTCATATGAGATATGAATGAGATATCTCATTTAAGATATGATTGCTTAAAACTTGAATCAAGGTCATCCATAATTTGTAACCAAAACATCCTAAATGAATCCAAGGTAAGAGAGAGCATTTCAAAACTATAGTCACAGAATAGAAAAGAGCTAGGAGGGTGTCTAATGCCCCCCAAACCTCTCATGGAAGAAGGCTGAGACCTGGGTCCATGCTAACTCCTGTAAGGGCAGTGACTGGAAATTCAGGCCTCTTTGTCCTGAATCACAGCCATTTTATCAATGACTGACTGGCCAACTAGCATTTGCCACAGTTCCCAAGAAGTAGACACCTATTTATTCCTGTTCCAAATCCCATTTTTATTGGAATTTACCCTATTCCATGTGATTCTGATGGGATTGTCAATCCAGAGGCACCATCAGAGGGAGAAACATGTGGCCTATGCTAGCCAACAAGACTTTGTTCTTACTCTGACCAGTATGTTTGGGGATGAACATGTGACCCCAAGTCTGGCCAGTCAGAATACTTTTCAAGCATTGTTGAACTGTTGCATGTTCTAGGAGGGACACGGGCCAAACCCTTTTCCCTCCCCTCAGGATTTTAGGAGACACCTGAGATTCTTTACATGACTGTCTTTTAGACCTGAAATGAAATGCCACTTTGCTGACACTCCAAGATAAAGGAATCTAACCAAGTAGTGGATCTCCTCATGCTGCTCTATTTTCTTCATGGTTTTTTCCATTATCTAGTTTTTTTTTTTTAATTTATTGTTTGGTCTCCTTTTACATTCTCTCACACCCCCCACCATCATCAAGAATTTGGTAATTCCATGAAAGCAAGGACCTTGTTTGTATTGTTCTTTGCTGTATTTTCAGTGCCCAGAACAGAGCCTGGCACAAAATAGATGTTCAATAAATGTTCATTGTGGTAGACAGTAGTATTCTCTAAAATATTTGCTCCCTTCAGTACCAGATCCTTCCCTGTGGGTCCCTTTATGAGGTTTATCCCTATAGGAATGTATTTCCCACCACCGCTGATACCATACTTGACCTATTTTGGCCAATAGAAACCATTATTGGTATTTGACTAATGCAGGCTGAAGTGATATATACTACCACGGAGCAGAAGCTTAAAGAACTAATGGACAGTTTTATTACTGCTTTTTTACTCCTTCACAAGACCAAGAAAGATGGCACATTCTCAATGTGACCCAGTAATGAAGTCTGTGTCTTTCTTACCCTATGAAGGATGTATAACTTGAGTAACAAATAAACTTTTGTAAATTTAAGACACTGAGATTTGGAAAGTAGTTGTTACTGCAGCAAAATCTAGGTAAAACTGATTAATACATTAGTTAAATCAATTAATAAGCTAATAAATTATTTTTCCTTGAACTAGTTTTTATACAGTATTTATTTTATCTTATACAGTAAAAGTTACATTTTTGGCTTCCAGTTCTATGACTTTTAGCCCTTGAAAAAATTTGTGTAACCACATCACAATCAGGTTACAAAACAATCCCATAACTTCCTCAACCCCCGTAAACTTCTTCCATGGTCACAGTCTCTCCAACTCAAACCTCAGAAACTACTGACCTGTTCTTCATCACTATCGTTTTTTCTTTTCAAGAATATCATATTAAGGCAATCACACAGTAAGTAATGTTTTGATACTGTCTCTTTCACTCAGCATAATGCTTTTGACATTGATCCAAGTTGTTGCATGTATAAATAGTGCATTCCTTTTTATTGCTGAGTAGTATTTCATTGTGTGGATACACCAGTTATCTGTTTATCCAGCTGAGCAAACATTTGAATTGAAGGATGTTTGACTCCTTCCAATTTTTGATGATTATGAATAGAGCTGCTATAAGCATTCATGTACAAGAGTGGGATTGCTGGACCCTATGATAAGGACATGTTTAATGTTATAAGAAACTACCAAAGTATTTTCCAGAGTACCTATACTATTTGCATTCCAGCCAGCAAACGTATGAGAGCTGTTCATACATCTTACCAGTTGTCCCACATCTCCATCAGCACTTATCATTGTCAGTATTTTTATTTTAGCTATTCTAATATGTA
The DNA here is from genome assembly GCF_023721935.1 of Panthera uncia. NCBI lineage: Eukaryota > Metazoa > Chordata > Mammalia > Carnivora > Felidae > Panthera > Panthera uncia. The sequence goes on from NC_064809.1 coordinate 39,477,566, forward strand.
TGCAGTGGTATCTAATTATGGTTTTTATTTGCATTTTTCTAATGGCTAAAGGTATGGAACATCTTTTCATGTGCTTATATTCCACCTGTATCTCCTCTTTGCTGTCTGTTCAAGTCTTCTGCGCATTTTCTTTTTTTAAATCATTTTATTTGCTGTATTTATCATAAATGTGCTCTTTAATCCCCATTCTCTATATCTCCCATCCCCCCCCACACACACACCTCCCCTCTGCTAATCATCAGTTTTTTCTCTACACTGAAGAGTCTATTTCTTGGTTTGCCTCTCTCTCTCTCCTTTTTTTTTCCTTTTCTCGTTTGCTTTGTTTCTTTTTAAATTTTTTTTTCAACATTTTTTATTTATTTTTGGGACAGAGAGAGACAGAGCATGAACGGGGGAGGGGCAGAGAGAGGGAGACACAGAATCGGAAACAGGCTCCAGGCTCCGAGCCATCAGCCCAGAGCCTGACGCGGGGCTCGAACTCACGGACCGCGAGATCGTGACCTGGCTGAAGTCGGACGCTTAACCGACTGCGCCACCCAGGCGCCCCTCGTTTGCTTTGTTTCTTAAGTTTCACATGTGAGTGACTTAATATGGTATCTGTCTTTCTCTGACTGACTTATTTCACTTACCATTATACTTTCTAGCTCTATGTTATTATAAATGGCAAGATTTCATTCTTTTTATGGCTGAATAATATTCCTATATATATATATATAGAGAGAGAGAGAGAGAGGCAAACCTCCACACTCCAAAGTGTGAGGAGAGACATCATCTTATCCATCATTGTACCTTCAGGGCCAAGGATAGTATTTTCTCATTATGTATCTATGCTTTTATTACTTGGTCCTTGCCTTTATAGACAAGCCATTCAAGTTGGAGACAGGGGAGGGAACTTTCAGGCCTCAGAAGCTCCAAATTAGGGATATTCTTTTTTTTTTTTAATATATGAAATTTATTGTCAAATTGGTTTCCATACAGCACCCAGTGCTCATCCCAAAAGTGCCCTCCTCAATACCCATCACCCACCCTCCCCTCCCTCCCACCCCCCATCAACCCTCAGTTTGTTCTCAGTTTTTAACAGTCTCTTATGCTTTGGCTCTCTCCCACTCTAACCTCTTTTTTTTCCCCCCCTTCCCCTCCCCCATGGGTTTCTGTTAAGTTTCTCAAGATCCACATAAGAGTGAAACCATATGGTATCTGTCTTTCTCTGTATGGCTTATTTCACTTAGCATCACACTCTCCAGTTCCATCCACGTTGCTACAAAAGGCCATATTTCATTCTTTCCCATTGCCACGTAGTATTCCATTGTGTATATAAACCACAATTTCTTTATCCATTCATCAGTTGATGGACATGTAGGCTCTTTCCATAATTTGGCTATTGTTGAGAGTGCTGCTATAAACATTGAGGTACAAGTGCCCCTATGCATCAGTACTCCTGTATCCAAATTAGGGATATTCTTGATCAATTCTTTTTTTTTTTCCTAGTTTATTTTATTTTTTTTTATTTTTATTTTTTAAAATTTTTTAATATATGAAATTTACTGTCAAATTGGTTTCCATACAACACCCAGTGCTCATCTCAAAAGGTGCCCTCCTCAATACCCATCACCCACCCTCCCCTCCCTCCCACCCCCCATCAACCCTCAGTTTGTTCTCAGTTTTTAACAGTCTCTTATGCTTTGGCTCTCTCCCACTCTAACCTCTTTTTTTTTTTTCCTTCCCCTCCCCCATGGGTTTCTGTTACGTTTCTCAGGATCCACATAAGAGTGAAACCATATGGTATCTGTCTTTCTCTGTATGGCTTATTTCACTTAGCATCACACTCTCCAGTTCCATCCATGTTGCTACAAAAGGCCATATTTCATTTTTTCTCATTGCCACGTAGTATTCCATTGTGTATATAAACCACAATTTCTTTATCCATTCATCAGTTGATGGACATTTAGGCTCTTTCCATAATTTGGCTATTGTTGAGAGTGCTGCTATAAACATTGGGGTACAAGTGCCCCTATGCATCAGTACTCCTGTATCCCTTGGATAAATTCCTAGCAGTGCTATTGCTGGGTCATAGGGTAGGTCTATTTTTAATTTTCTGAGGAACCTCCACACTGCTTTCCAGAGCGGCTGCACCAATTTGCATTCCCACCAACAGTGCAAGAGGGTTCCTGTTTCTCCACATCCTCTCCAGCATCTATAGTCTCCTGATATGTTCATTTTGGCCACTCTCACTGGCGTGAGGTGGTATCTGAGTGTGGTTTTGATTTGTATTTCCCTGATAAGGAGCGACGTTGAACATCTTTTCATGTGCCTGTTGGCCATCCGGATGTCTTCTTTAGAGAAGTGTCTATTCATGTTTTCTGCCCATTTCTTCACTGGGTTATTTGTTTTTCGGGTGTGGAGTTTGATGAGCTCTTTATAGATTTTGGATACTAGCCCTTTGTCCGATGTGTCATTTGCAAATATCTTTTCCCATTCCGTTGGTTGCCTTTTAGTTTTGTTGGTTGTTTCCTTTGCTGTGCAGAAGCTTTTTATCTTCATAAGGTCCCAGTAATTCACTTTTGCTTTTAATTCCCTTGCCTTTGGGGATGTGCCGAGTAAGAGATTGCTACGGCTGAGGTCAGAGAGGTCTTTTCCTGCTTTCTCCTCTAAGGTTTTGATGGTTTCCTGTCTCACATTCAGGTCCTTTATCCATTTTGAGTTTATTTTTGTGAATGGTGTGAGAAAGTGGTCTAGTTTCAACCTTCTGCATGTTGCTGTCCAGTTCTCCCAGCACCATTTGTTAAAGAGACTGTCTTTTTTCCATTGGATGTTCTTTCCTGCTTTGTCAAAGATGAGTTGGCCATACGTTTGTGGGTCTAGTTCTGGGGTTTCTATTCTATTCCATTGGTCTATGTGTCTGTTTTTATGCCAATACCATGCTGTCTTGATGATGACAGCTTTGTAGTAGAGGCTAAAGTCTGGGATTGTGATGCCTCCTGCTTTGGTCTTCTTCTTCAAAATTACTTTGGCTATTCGGGGCCTTTTGTGGTTCCATATGAATTTTAGGATTGCTTGTTCTAGTTTCGAGAAGAATGCTGGTGCAATTTTGATTGGGATTGCATTGAATGTGTAGATAGCTTTGGGTAGTATTGACATTTTGACAATATTTATTCTTCCAATCCATGAGCAGGGAATGTCTTTCCATTTCTTTATATCTTCTTCAATTACCTGCATAAGCTTTCTATAGTTTTCAGCATACAGATCTTTTACATCTTTGGTTAGATTTATTCCTAGGTATTTTATGCTTCTTGGTGCAATTGTGAATGGGATCAGTTTCTTCATTTGTCTTTCTGTTGCTTCATTGTTAGTGTATAAGAATCTTGATCAATTCTTAACACTCCACTCTGCCATCTGTTTTATGTCCTCTGACCTAACCTATCTCATTAAAATGAAAGAACAGCAAAGTGGCTCTCCAGGTGTTTTTAGACCAAGGAGTCTTGCCAATGTGGCTAGAGAATTAACAAAGTTTTATGGGCTACTCTGAAGCTCCTATCTCTTTATGTGGGGACCTGACAATTTACTAATTTTCAGCTGATGGTACTTTATTTTGTTTTTCTTAGTAGAGTGAAGTTTTTGGAGATAAAAAAGAAGCTCAAATCTTCTGTGAATAACAGATGGGGAAAGATGAGAAAGTTCAGGAAGGTAATCCGTGCCAGTGTGGTCCCAGGTGGAGGGAGGATGCCAGGGCTGGGAGATTAGGTGTAGGAATAAGGAGCCCATTGACCCAACCAATCACCTGTGAGAGGAGACAGCTCCAGGTGACTTCACTGTGGTGTGGGGAAGACTAGTTTCAGATGATAGGTAGCTAGTCTCCCTTCCTACTGACACCAGGTAACCCAGTTTTATGGCAGGAACAAAGGATCAGAGTTTGACATGGAAGAAAGTGTTCCTGAAATTAATATTGATAGTTTACTGCTGGGTCAGGAACATAAACACATTTATGCGTGCTTGTGTATATATACACACACACACGCAAGACCCAACACAACATATATCTGTCTCTTCCAAATGGTTTAGAGAAGAGTTTTGAGTGAGGTGGTATAGAGAAGGGTCTGGAGCCATGGATCACTCTGGCAGTCTGTTAAGCCCATAGCCACTTCTCAGAATAATGTTTTTTAAAAACTTAGAATACCATAAAACACATACTATTACAAATTAAACCAATGGTATTGAAACACAGATATCAAAATATGACAAAAACATGATGAAATGCCTTTAGTAATGCAATAAATAACAACATACTGCAGTAATTCCAAAAACTACCATTATTCCAAAGCAGTAATGAGTACGATGTTATTTCATGACATCTGTAACAACTAGGACATGATATGAAACTATGCATTCTGTTGGTGACAAAGTCACTAGAACCACTATTAGTAATGTGATTTGGCACCTATACTCAAAATAGATGGATGTGCTACAATTCAGTTAGAGGTTAGTAAAATAAACATATATTTTTTTCCCATCCAAGCTCTTGGGTGAATTCTATCCAAACATATCTTGGAAGTCACTGAATCTTGGATAAGAACCCTTCTTTCAGAGATAGGCCACTGACTTAAAAGAAAGAGATGTAGCATCTTCTTGGGATCCCATCCTGCCCTGTCGATTCAGATCTAAATGACCCAGTTACTCGGTGTTTGACTCAAAGAAGCAAGCTGTGTACCTGCTTTGTTGTTCTGCCCCATTGTGCCAGGGAACCAGACTGGGCTTTGAATATGCATAATCTGGGGTAGTGCTTGTCACTTCTCCCAGATCATCACAGAAGGCCTAGTGGCACAGATGGGGCCTGCTCTGTGCCCTCCAACTCAGCAGCCTGGAGCCATCTCAGCAAGAGCAATGGCACCAATTCCTGCCCTCACCCCTTTCTCCAGCCCATGCCCGAATCTATGTGCCCCACCTACTCATGCATCCTTGAAGCTGCATGTCCATCTGAAGACCACCACACCCCTGAAGTGACATGAGAAAAAAAAGGGGGAGGGAACCAAGTCAGTAAGCCTAATGTGTGTGGGGCAGTATGGCAAGCACTTTGCATACATACCCTGTCAACACAGCCCTGTGACATGGGTGATATTACCCCATCTTGCAGATGAGAACACAGAGACCCTGAGAGGTTGAGTTGCATCATTTGAGGCCCAGATTGGTGGAAGCCTCATTTCCCAACATAATGCACAGAGTCCCCAGATTGAGATCACACCATCTCTTTGAAATAGTTCATTTCTCCCATGGGTAACTCTGATCCCACATAGTTTTTCCTTATACTGAGCTTTAGTCTGAGGGTTGGTTGGTACTAATTATTAATTTTATTTAATGACAGACTGTTCATTTATTCATTCATTTAACAATGTCATTGAGTTCCTACCAGTTGTAGGCACTAGAGATGCAGCAGAAAGAAAAACAAATCCTTTCCCTCTTGAAATTCACATTCCAGTAAAGAGAAAAGCTATCAAAATAAGTAAATATCAGGTATATCAGATTATTGAGAGAACTCTGGAGAATGACACGGGAGATACAGGTGATCACGATGGGCTCCTCGGAGGAAAGGAAATTCCAGCCAAGGTTAGTCCCAAGAGTAAGGTGACGACTCACATGCAGGGGAGCATCCACACTGGAATGCCTGGCACACATCAGTAGAGCTTAGCATGGCAGGAGTGGAGTGAACAGGAAGAAAATGTGGCAGGAGCGTTGCTGATGTTCAGCTAACATATACCGATATGGCAGTACTGATGATGAAGATACTGAAAACCTTCTAACCTGGTTGGTAAACAACCTCACTTCCAAACTCTCAAGTACCACCTCAGCGTTACTCTAGCCCCATAGACCTGCCCTCCCTCTTGGAACTCCTCGAATCCAGCAACTAGGGGATAATGCCTGGCAGAGCAGGGAATCATCAGGCCCTTCCTCCAGTCCTGTGGTGGGCACCAGCTCAGACTGGTCAGTGCCCACATGGGCACCCTTTTGTGCCATTTAATAGTCTGAATATCACCCTGTGACACAAAGTTGAAGAAAGAGCAGGGTCCAGATCAGGTAGTTAAGACTTTATTTACTTTGGATGGGAAGGGAGCCCCCTTTGTAGTTCTGAGCAGAGGAAAGGCATGGGCAGTTGACAGGTTTAAATACCTGACCTGACTGCAAGGTGGAGAATGCTGAAAACAGATTGTTAAGAAAGCAAGGCCTGAGGCAGGGAGCCCAGGAGACTATGGTCACAATCCTGCAGAGGTGGCAATGGTTTGGTGTGGTGCAGCTGGCAAGAAGTGGTCTGATTCCAGACATAGTTTTAAAGATCTGACAAATGTGGGTCATGAAAGAGGGAGAGGGGGTAAGGATGATGCCAAAGGTTTTGATCTGAGCAGCTGGAAGAATGGAGTTTCCATCACCAGAGATGAGCGAGACTGTGGGTGGCACTCGGATGAAAGACTGACTCTTTGGACTAAGACACCAGGGGGTTGAGACCACGAAAGGTTTTTAACCTGAGCAATTGGAAAGCAGAATCTCTATATACTGGGATGGAAATCCTGCAAGAGGAATCTGGTTTGGGAGATAGTAAGTGTGAGATAATATTAGATATTCATATAATCCAATATGCAGTTAGAGATCGATGTTTGCAATTTGCATTTAAAACCCAACACTACATAAGAAATAATGATGTAAGGGTAGGGAAAGGGAAAAGAAAGATCCAAGGAGTAAACTCTGGGACAGATGTAAAACAAACAAAACAAAACCAAGGAAAGAAACAGTGAAGCAGGGGGAAGATCCAGAGGGAGGGGTGCCCTGTAGCCCCGTGAGGAACAGCATCAAGGAGAATGTAACCATCTGTAGCAGGTGCTGTGGGTTCTCAACAAGATAAAGACTGAGAATATCTCTGGATGGCGCAGCATGGAGGTGTTTGGAAGTGGCAACAAAAGCCAGATGGTGAGGGCTCAAGGGGGAATAGGAGAACATTCCTCCCAGTGGAGACCACTGAGATTTAAAAGTCTTTTGAGGAATTTTGCTCTAAAGGAGAGCAGGTAAATGGAACAGTAATTGGAGGGAGACGTTTTTCTGTTTTTGTCTTAATATGGGAGATATTATAGCTTGTTTGTGCTGATGGGAATGATCCCAGAGAAATAGGTGCAGGAGGGGCCCGGACAGGAGAGTGCTGGAGGGCAGATGTGCAAGCTCAAGGCCAGCAGGCTGGAGGGCAGAGGTCCGCCTCTAATGGCTCCTACCTTCTCAGTGAGAGAGAGAGGGTGAGGAGGGATCCACTGACGATCTGCAGGGAGAAAAGAGACAATGAAATAGTTACCCAGCAAAGCGGGAGAGTGAATGGCCTGGGAGAAGATGTCACCAAGCAGCAAGCAGCATTGCCACCCTCCATAGGCTTGGGAGGACTGAACCATTCCGTTTCCAGTTTCTTTGAGGAGACCATTTGAGTCTCATACAGAAAGAACGGAGGGTGAAGCAGAGAGCTTCCCAGGTGGTGTCCAGAGCTCCTTGAAGACAAGGACAGGCCGTGCCTCTAGCACCTCCACAGGCTGAGGGCACAATGTAGAGCAGCACTCACTGCTGCTGCTGATGGTTGATGACCCCCTGTCCTAAAGTACCACAGCCACCAATTGCCAGTGTCTGCAACCCTGATTTAAAGCTTCCTTTTTATCTGAACATTTTATGATTATAATAAAGCACACCTTCAAGAAGGTACATAAATCTGAAGCACATGAAACCACCACTCAAGTCAAAGGCATAGAACATTCCAGGCACTGAGAAGACTCCTTCCTGGCCTCAGAAGCTTATCTCTTGCTCTCCCAGTCAGTGACTTCCAAAATAACCCATACTCTTGTTTTTTATAAATTTTTTTTGCCTGTTTTCGAACCCTGTATAAATGGATTCATACTTTGAATATTTTTTACATATGGCTTTTTTTGCTCAATATTATGTCTGCAAGATTCGTGTTGTTGCTTATAGTAGAGTTTGTATTTTTTCTCTGCTGCATTGTATCCATTGTATGTGAATTTATCACAGTCTATTTATAGTCCATGTACTATTGATGGGCATGAAATTTGTTTCCAGTTTGGGGCTATTACAAATAATGTTATGAGCATTCTTTTATAGTCTTTTTATTTTCACAAGTATATGCATATCTGCCAGTTATATTTGTAGGTGTGGACCCTGGTGGGTCCTTGGGAATGTGTGTGTTAGCTTTCAAACAGCACACAATTTCCCAAAGTAGTTACACCAATTTGGGTTATACAGCTACAGTAATTCCTTCTCTTGAGCCTTAGATATTTTTCCAGTCTTTAGAAGCTCCTTCTTAGATCCCTTTTATTTCTTTTTTTTAATGTTTATTTATTTATGAGAGAGAGAGAGAGGCAGAGCACGAACAGGGGAGGGGCAGAGAAAAAGGGAGACACAGAATCAGAAGCAGGCTCCAGGCTCCAAGCTGTCAGCACAGAGTCTGACGTGGGGCTTGAACTGATGAACCGTGAGATCATGACCAGAGCCAAAGTTGGACACTTAACTGACTGAGCCACCCAGGTGCCCTTCCTTTTGTTTCTTCTTAAGAAGAGAAACGATTTAAGTCTGGGAAGTGAACATCGTATACATGCTTACCTGGGACCAGGAATAGAATATTGATGGTTCTGGGTGACAGTGGGGAGAAGCTCAGGATCAGCTGTGGTTGGGATGGGGAAGTGAGAGGGCATTAGAGTGAAGCTGTCATGATCGGCCAAGGCTGGCCCTGTACAGAAGCAAGCAGACCCTCTTCTGGGTCTGGAGGGCCTGCAGCATCCAAGGACATGGAGCCCTAGCACACTCACCGCACCCCCATTACCCTCTCACCCACTCGTGTGCTTTATATCCCTTCTCCTTATGATCCACTCTGATTCATTACCAATGTTATGCCTTTTGGAGGGGCGGGGGGGGGGCGGGGATGGCTCAAATGTTTTTTGGAAAGCTGCATAATGCAAATAGTGTCTTAAATTATGAAGCTGTATTAAATTTTTTGTAATCAAGGATCTGGCAAAAAATCAAAGATTATAGAATCTCCTTCAGTGACAGGCCAGGATCTCCCATGAGTAGGTCTGTAGGAGAGCAAGTCGGGTGAGCACATGATCTCTCTAGGTTATTGTGAGTCCGAAGGGAAAAGAGAGTGGGAAGGAGCAGGAGATTGGCACATGAAGGAAACAGAGAGAGTCAGAATACCTTAAGGAACAAATTCAATCATTTCAACTTAAGCTCCAACTCTGTAGATCTCCGTGTAAATCCCGTTGTATGTCCTTGGCTCTAGAATGGAGTCCCAGAAAATGCTATTCAGGGATTATCTGACTGATTTCCTTACAGGATAGAAGAGCTAAGAAAGCACCAGCTGCTGTAATAAGTAAATCCCAACATGTCAGTAGCTTGACACAATAAGGTATACTTCTGCCTCCCATAACAGTCCAGTGTAAGTGTCCTGATTAGAAAGATTCCAGCTCAGGGACTCAGACTCCTTCTGTTTGTGGCTCTGCATCCAACATGTGGATGGAGATAGCAGTGGAGAAGGCACACTCTTTCTTGTAAAAGACTTTCAGGTCATTCACATTCATCCACTAGTGAGAATTGGTTATCTAGCCACACCAGAATGCAATAGGAAACATGGACATCTGGTCTATCGTGGCCATCTCTGGGACAAACTCATAGCTTTTGTCTGATTTATGCAGATCCACTTCATTATGTCAAATGTCCTTTTCTCTATTCTATGTTTTAGTATCAGGGCCCAGATCATGTCTGATACTTTTCTGAGCCACCAGCCCCCTGAGCATACTGGAGGAACTCTGTAACTGATGAATGATTGGTTGCTTTTAGCCCCTTCTAGAGTTTTACAAAGGACCAAGCCCTAATTCTTATTTTGTTTGTTGTCTACTTACACCTCCTACTTCCTGAACAACCATAACCTCCCCACCCCTTTTTCTATCTGTAGAAAAACAATCATTCTCCTTGACTCAGTTCAAATGGTGCCTCAACAGCTAATCCTTCCCCGTCTACCAAAAGTTTTTTGTTCACAAATTTAGCACTTGACACTGCTTCTTGAGAATGTTGTGCTCTCAAGTGCATCTAACAAATTGCCCTTCTAAATTCTAGTATTTCCATGCCTCTGAATCCCTCTTAACACTTTGTTCTGAAACAGGCAAGGAGAAAATTCTCAGTGTAAGCTTGCCAACTAGTGGGTCAACAAGATGAGATTCTCACACTCCCCCAAAATATCCCCTGGACCAACTGCCTTGTACCTGCCTGTATCAGCACATAACTCAATAAAAGCTGAACTCTTTTACACAGTCAGGCAGTGCAGGCAGCAATATTAGAATGCAGCTTCACCTCTACCTCACTCCCCTTATCTCCTCCTTGTCATCACAAGTGAAACTCACAAAAAAACATCTGAGCAGAGAGAAAATTTGGAAGAAAGGAATATATGATCCCTGTGGCATGAGCTTAAGTGTGTGTAAATGTTGTGGTAGGGAAAAAGGCAGAATCCTAGGGAAAGTGCCTTCCACACCCAGTCTGCTGAGTGTCAGAGGGAATCAGCTGGCCCCAGGATCAGTTGTCTCTGAGGTTGGGGAGAAGGCAAAGAGCACACATCAGATCCTCTCCCCAGGGGTCTTCTTATCTAGGCAGGGTTGGGTCATATAGTTTCCTGGCTAAAACCATGAGGCAATGTGCTTTGGGAGAGGAAACAGTGGATATGGTGGTCAAGGAGGCCAGCTCTCTACTTACTGTAATGAGGTAGGCCCTTACACTTCATCTGTGAAATGGACATGATAACTTTCTGCCACCATCAGATCCACAGAGGCATGGAAAGGCAGCTTCCATGATCCAGTGATCAAACTTGCCAACAAAGGGCTTTACACTAGGTATAACCAATAAGTATATTCCAAACAAATATCCCAGAGTATTATAATCAACTCTCCCAAGACCTCAGCATCCTGGAGCCACAGATTACAAACACTGGAAGGAACTTGTAAAGTTGGGCTAGCCACCTTCTTCTAGAACTACCTTCTCATTTTCTAGATGACCTATGTTTCATTCCTAAACACTCAGATCAATTGCTGGAAACTGACTAAGCCCTGGACAACAAGCTGTAAACCTAAGTTATAGAGTGGGGCTTCCAGAAAGCTCCTAAGAAAAGTAAGCCCTTTTAATCCTTTTTTACTTAGGATACAGTGATGGCTGGAACAGAGGCCATTGCAGCTCTGAGATGACCTTGAGGAGAGAAGCCTGCATGAGTCCTCTGGATCCTGCAAAGGAAGCCTTGTGTTTGTTCTGGCCATCTGCCAGCCATGCCCCTCCCCTTGCAACAAGGAATGTCCTCTTCTGGACCACTTTGCTAATATTCAAGACCCCAGAATTTTCAGACTAAATCATCCCAAGCCCACTCCCAGGACAATGTGTCCTCTTCTGTGGGTCTGTCCTCCCAAGCATGGAATATGTCACCAGTGTTGGCACCCCTAAGTGTCTGGATGTATGGTGGTCAAGAAGGCCTCTCTGAGGAAGTAATGATTGAACAGTGACTTGAATAAAGTAAGGGGACAAGGAATGTGAGAACCTCAGGCACAGGAACCTCAAGTACAGAGGCTTTAGGTGAGAAAAGACTCATGTGTTTCATGAAGCTGTGGGACCTGACTCTCTGGAAAGTGGCACCACAACGTTCACCTCAGAACCCATGAAAGCCAGTCTGTGCCACCAGGGTGTACCTCATGGCAGCTGTGTAATTCCATCTCCTAAAAACAATTTGAGTCAGGTAAATTCTGAATTTAAGTTCTACATAAATTAGTCTTTTGCCCCCTTTCAAATGTTCTGTACACCATTCTCACATTTACCAAGGCTGTAATGACACCAGCTTGTGGTTGGCCACCTCTGGCCATGGGCAATATGGCACCAGAAGGCTGGTCTGTATTATCTGTTCCAGTTGCCATTCTCATTCTTGGAACATGGTTTCCTTTTCTTGGACTAATTTCTTCCAGGCCCTGGGCTCTTTTGCCCATTTGGTCTTTGACATACCCGTCTGGGATGAGTTTGATATGGTTCCTGGCCTGGAGGCAGGGGGATGAAGGAGGTGACCTCCAGAGGAATCCACAAGCCACAGGAATTATCAGTGTGTGTCTGAGTCATGTCACCACCAACTAGGCCAGAGTTTGGCCCATTTTAGCATTTGAGAGTTCTTTCTCAGCAGGAGGGAGAGAAGGGAAGGAAATGAATTAAGTGTAGGCAGGGAGAATTGTGTGAGCACTGTCCTCTCCTGCAAAAGATTTATTGCACGGAGAAGATAGCAGGTGTTCATTAAACTAGGTTTCTTTGTGTTTAAATCTATTATCTGGTGTTGAGAAAACACAAGTTGCTTTCAATGCAAATGCATCTTAGCCACTCAAGTCGCCCTTGGAAAGGATGCCAACTGACTCAGAGTACATTCACCAGGATATAATAAAGGCAGAGACTCTTCAGGGCTTTGGGGATGTGATGCAGGGCCAGCTGTGATTAATACACGTCCTGAGATTGGATTAGAAATGATAATTAACTCTTCCTTTAGGAAGAGACTAGGATTTGGGGAGGCACAGGAGGGACACGAAGAATTGGAGACATAAAAAACCTTGACTTCACTACAGTCTCTTCAGGAAATCTGGAAGGTCCAATGTTTCTTGATAAGATTTCCACAGAGAAGCCAACTTGATAGACGCCAAAGGTTTTCCCGTCTTGGATTTCACTTACGTTCTGGAGCGAAGGCAAAGGTAGGCAGCTACCCGCTTGTTTCCTTTGGAATGAACTCAGGCAAATTCCTCAGGGTTTGTTTATGTTGGCTGTCTGCAGGGACTTAAGAGCCTAGAGGCAAGAGAGGGCAACCTCCACTCAGAGTATCTGAGCAAATTCCAGTGATCTTAAGCTTCTGGAAGGAAGTTTCTGGGTGGGGTGGGGTGGGGTGGGGTGGGGTGGAGGGCAAATGGAAAGTGAGGAGACTTCCAGGACTAGACACCCAGGAATTGGTACTTCTTTGCAGAGATATTCAAACATTTTATACTTGGAACAGTCTGGACAACTACAGAGTGCTGAAGTCCCTTGGCGTGACAAGCATCGCTCCTTTATTTACTTCCAGGATCATAGGGAGGACCAGGAGGCCTCCAGGGAGTAGCTGAGGTGGCCTGGAGGTACCCTTGGGGGACTTTGGGTCAGGAGCAGGCAGAGGCTATTTATAATCTCGTAGAAAATTATATGAATATTTTAGTCCTCAGTCTGGACTTGCTTGTGTGTCAGTGAAGTATGGGCTCTGCTCCTCTGCAATGTGGCTGTGGAGAGTGCAGCAATGAGACATGGAAAGGGAAGGGAAGTGGTGGGTTATTGTTGCTTTCCAATGAAATCCTCCTTGCTGACCACCTTCTAAATACCTACTCCAGTCCCACATTGCTTCTTACCTGCCACCCTCCTTCCTTACAGCAACCAACCTTCACTGAGTGCAGACTATGTGTCCAGAGACTGTGCAAGGCTTTGGATCCTAGAGATATTAACATGTGCCCTTTTTCCTTCAGGGAAGTCAAGCCCACGGGTGAGTTGTACCTATCCTAACACCAGGCCCACTGCTGCACAAGCACATTTGTAGTGGTTTTGTGACAGAAGAGTGAGGAGTTGGGGACTGGAGAGAGGTCTGTCTGAAAAACAGTGTAGAGAAAAAGCTGACCCTTTGGTGTGTGCACCCTTGAATGGGAACCAAAGGTCAGGTGTAAAACCATGGGTTTTCTGGCAGCACACCAGAAATGAGCATTCCAGATGTAGCAAAAGCCTAGGAAAAGAACATGGGAATATATAAGAGACCACAACAGATTGGTTTGGCAAAAGTAGAAAGTTTATATAATTAAATAATGGGTGGGGGGTGGGGGGAAGGCTGGAGAAAAAACCTAATGGCAGCATGGCAGAAGAAATAGCATAGTCTTTAAGAGACACCTGGTTGGCACCTGGGTGGCTTAGCCAGTTGAGTTCTGCTCAGGTCATGAACTCACAGTTAGTGAGTTCAACCCACATTGGGCTCGCTGCTGTCAGCATGGAGCCCGCTTTGGATCTTCTGTCCCTTTCTCTCTCTTCCCCTCCCTTGTTCATGCTATCTCTCTTTCAAAAATAAACAAACATTAAAAAAAAAAAGACCTGGGTTTACTTGTGGCTCATGAATGTATTAGCTAGGTGTCCTTAAGTTAATTAGAGAGTGTCTTAGGGCACCAGGTTTTTTATCCATTAATGGGATCATTGTTATGGGTCTTTGTGAGGATTACAAATAATGACTCCAATGTGCCCGGTCCAAAATAGTCTTAATGAGTGGTTGTTCCATATGTGCATATCCATCCCCCTCACTTTCCCTAAACCCCTTTGGATCCCAGACCCACCATGTGTACGTAATCCCCCTTGCAGAGTAAAGGAGGTAATTGTAAAGTGTTTGTGGAGGGAGGTGGTGGAATGGTAAGCCTGGGCCAGGTGGCCACGACCATGGTGGGCCAGGAGTCTCCTGACCTGTCCTAAGAAGTGTCATGGAAGGGCATGCCCAGGGACGAGGGATGAGGTTGATGTAAGCTTGCAGGAGGATCCCTGGGCATGAGAACTGAGGGAAGGGCAGAGAGCTCAGCCTGGTGAGAATGGCATAGGTGAAGAGAAAGGTCAGGCCCTGTCTGGGCACCCCATAGAATCATGGGGCATGTGGAGGGTCAGGCAGCTGGGAGCCACAGCCTGTCTGACCATTGTTCCTGCTCAAACAGTACGGATCACGTAACTTGAGGAGTCCAGTTAGATACTCAGTGAAGCTTTGCAGCCTCTGTTGTTGTAGTAGTTGAATGAATTGATAATCCTCGTGTTGTCCATTACCTGACACCCCCTGCATGTACTTTCTCACCCCTCTCACCCTCCCTACTTTAATCCCCTTTTGTATATAATAACAGCTTCAAATCTCTCTTCAGAGTGGGTAATCTATAAAGAAATAGACATATCTTCTCTTTTTAAAAATCTCTTTACCAGTGAGACATGCTTTTATCTGATCCCTTGCTTTCCAAATGGCATGCCACTGCCCACATGCCTCGCCTATAAGGGGCAGAGAAATGGCTACATAATATCTTTCCAATATAAACTCTGATGTGAGTGAGCACTCTTCAATGTGCATCTGATTCTTCATTTCTGACCTTACTGAAAATAGATTCAAGAATGCAGACTTGCACTGATAGACGGTAGACACTTTTCAGAAAGCCCATTCTTGGTTGCCAGTTCTCTGAAGGTCCTTTGGGATTTTCTGATTTCGTGATCCTGGAAAATAATTGCCTCCATGTGGCATCCTGAACAGGAGATAGTGTAACGAGAGTCACCATGTTGGATTCTAGATGTGCCGTGATGCTATGAAGTAATCATCCAAAGATCAGTAGAAAAGCCAGTTTTCTTCTGAGGGGATTTCAGTCTTGATGATGAAGCATTTCAATCCAGAAGTCTACCCTGCTCCCACAATAAACTCTCTTTTCTTTGGTAGACGTTTATAAGGAACCACTCAAGGAAACCACAAAAACCATGAAAAATTAGTTTAGATTAATGCATTTTCTGAAAATCATGGCCTAGCGACTGAAGCTTATACTTGGGTATCACTTGATATGTTTCTAATGGAGTTGGTGCAATGTTTTCAGAAAACCACGACATACTTATTCGACGTCAAAGCAAGGCATTTGTTTTAAAAGCCAAGGCACATTAACAGGAGTGGGGAATAAAGACAATAATTCTTTAGTGCATCCTGGCTAGTGACATTGCATTTGAGGTCTCCCTCAATAGTTTACTCATCTGGAAACCCAGCCTGGAATGGAGTTTAGCAAACGTGCTGATGTCAAGAATGCTAACCAGCCAGTGCCGGGTACTCTGCAGAGATCATCCCAGCACGCAAATACTCCATTTCCTGGCATCTGTGCCACCCTCTTGGAACCTGGACATTAGGTTTATTGTTGGCCACAATAGTCTTTACCAATGGGTTTTATACTGGGCATATATTTGTCTTAGCCATTGATGATGATGTTTTTCTTCTTAGAAATGTAGGTGTTTGTTACAATATCACTCCTTGATATAAATCTCATGATCTGCAGTCCTGAGAAGGATGCAGGGCAGGTATCATTTCTATGCTCCAGATGGAGAAAGAGCTCAGAGAAGTTGGAGTTCGCCCCACTAAGAGAGTGGGCTCTAGAACCAAGTCTGGCTCCAAAACAGAGTGCATTTTCCATTAGAGTACATTGTCTCAGCATCATATGAGTCTCTGTCCCCCAAAAGGCTTTACCCAAACACAGACAACTGAGAAATGTGCCTTCTTGCTTCTCACCAATGAGTGGTTTGGAGGGGTGGCAGACTGCAATTCATTCCAGCTTGGCCACTTCCTCACTTTTGTACTCTCTAGCAGAGGCAACACTTCTTTGAGCCTTGAATTCTGCATCTGTGTGTGACAGAGTGCCAGAATCCCCTGCCGTGACCCCACATACCATCTCTGCCAGGTAAGATTAGAGGCTCTAGATTCAGTGAAGGCTGACACAAAGATTTCCTTCTGTGTGACAAGGGATTCCACAGAGTGGAAGGAAACTAGAAGCTTCTGTAGCCTTAGAGAGGCAAACCCTTAGATTCAGCTTGGGCTAGAGGCAAGATTTTTCAACCCTCCAAGACCCCCAACTGAAAATCCCAAATTGGCATTTATCAGAGTGGATCAGTGTGGCAAGAAAGACCCCAGGGCCTTAGACGGGATGTCCCTGTGTGGAAGTGGTGTTCTCGGTGGTGAACTTGACTTAATGCCAAGATCCAGCCATTCCTGGGGAAGGGCCGAGCCTGGTACATATGTGATGAGGCTGAAAGCCCTTGGGGATCCAGCCCCCTGTGGCACAGTGAGGCCATACCTTGTAGCAAGTGTAGGCCATGACTTTGTTATGATCAGAAATCTGTTCAGCAAGGGTGCCCATGTTGAGGGGCAAATTCTCCAATGGCGCCCTTTGTGCACGTTAGCCAAAGAGGAGAGAATACACCTCTGTCATCCCTTTAAGGGGTCCCTGAAAGCCCCCTTGGGGTGGAGTATGCTCTGGGAACTTGGAGGAATCAAAGGTAAGTGGCCTCAGGAAGGAGATATCGATGGTCTCTCATTCTAGCTTTATTAAAAATTATGTGGGCACTCAAGTGATTAATGGGGAAAACAGAGACATGCAACTGAGTGTGGCAGTGTGACTCACCTGGTTAAGTGTAAGATGGGGAATAAAAACACTTTGAAGGAGGTTGTAAAGATTAAGCAAGGTGATGAGTGTACAGTTCTTATCACGACTGGCTCCTAGTGAATGCTCCTTGGGTGGTGATTATCATTACTGTCACTATGAGTACTGTCACTATGATTATGTGACTCCACGGGCCTCAGGCAGAGCACCCGGGGCCAATGGACTTCTGAGGGAGGTGTCATGATGCCGAAGAAACACAGGCTGGAGTTTGAACCCCAGGATTAAAGCCCCCATAGCTTCAGTTTCAGAGGCCAGTGATAAGAGGCAACTTTAGAGTGAGATTCCTTCCAAGGGAGCCCAGGATCTATGGAAAGACTTCTGAAATGTATGGAAAAGTGTTTCATATCTTAGAGCTTATATATGAAAGAAACTTGAGAGAAGCGTTCCCAAATTTGGCAATAGTCTTAACATTCAGATGAAATCACCAATAAGCTGTGGAACTGAAAACAACTTTCTAGGTTCTTATTTTCTATCAGAAATAAAAAGCATGGTCCGAGGCACTTTAAGGGCCATAGGCTTCCATGCAGATATGCCAAGTCCAAGAACCACACCACTCACAACCAGTCACAAAAATGGCACAGGAATGGCATTAAGAAACCCCACTTAGAAAGATATTAATCTCTTGACGGGTAAGCCCTGAGTTCTTGAGGAATGTGCACTTTGCCAAGAAGCACAAGAAGGGCCTGAAGAAGGTTCAGGACAACAATGCCAAGGCCAAGAGTGCATGTGTCGAGGCTATCAAGGCCCGCAACAAGACCAAAGAGGTCAAGCCCAAGATCCCAAAGGGAGGAACCACAAGTTTGCCTATATCGCTCATCCCATGCTGGGGAAACGTGGTCATGCCTGCATTGCCAAGGGTCTCAGGCTCTGTGGCCCAAAGTCTAAGGCCAAGGCTCAAACCAAGACAGCTCTGGCTCCAGCTCCTGCTGTGGCTCAGGCTCCCAAAGGTGCACAGGACCACCCCCACCTCCGCTGCCCCTCCGCCACCAAAGGCTCCAGCATAGAGGCTTCTGTCTGCCAGCGTGAGGACAGAGGGACTGGCATGACCCCTTGGCTTCTATCTGCAGGGGTTGGTGTCCTCCTGTCCCATTGGTACAAATACACCTGTGTGTGGCAGGATCTGTCTAAAAAAAAAAAAAGCAAAAGCAAATGTTGATTGACTTTGCTAGGGGAAAGAGTGAATTAACTTTCTCTTTCCTAATTGAAAACCTTGTTATGAAAAGCAATCAAAAAGCACATGACTAAAGATGTTGAGGGAGCAGTACTGTAATATAAAGGCAAGCAAGTCAGTTCATTAATACAAAATAAAACCATTTGTCATAGATTTTGTCATGTTTCTGGTTTAGACTAAAATTTGTATTTTGGAACTTTTCTTTTCATGTTAAATATTCACTTTTGTACCTGATTTTATTTTATAATTTTGAGTATGTTTTCTTGAAGAGGATCCCTAAAATTGTAGAAGCTTCTGGGCCCACAAAACCAGGATCTGCCCAATGTTAATCACACTACTTTTAACATAACGATATTGAAAAGTGCTCTACATATGCTACACATCGACGCAGAGAGGAGCTTCAGGGAGCTTTCTGGAAGGAGGTGGAACCATTGAGAAGACAGATAAAGAAGGAAAACCTTGCTCTGTGAAAAGATACTGAGTGATCAAAAGAGACAGGTGGAGTACAGTGAAGTCAGAGGTGAGGCAGTTGAGAAAATTTAAAGGGTTAAGGCAGACACTGAGAAAAGTTTCTGAGTGTAGTAGGAATGAGGCCCATAGAAAAGGGTGGAAGAGGCCTATTTTAGGGGCCTCATCTGTTTCTCAACTAGCAGCTTCACTCAGACCAAGCAGATGTGGTTCTTGATAGAAGTTGACACATGCTCTCTGAAGAATTAGATGCAGGCCAACCAGAGTCCATCATGCTGGGAGAAAACTAGGAGCAGGTTATTATGTGGGACCCTTGTCAAAAGTCTGCCTCCTTCCCTTAGGGCCTATGGCTTCATTCCCCTAATTGAGGAAGACATCTTGGCTTGGAAGCCTCAGTCCTCAGCTCCTTACTCTGTTAGACAGACAGGAAGTGAGACAAAGGTGGGGCAATAAAGCATGAAGGTTCCTGAACTCATATGTAGAGCTGTCTTTTTGAATTCCCATCTGGCTTTCACCTTGCACTTCCTTTCTGCAGATAAAGCTGCATGTGCCATGGGAAGTGCAGAAGAATAAGTGGGTTCAACTGCCTGTGAGTCCTGGTGAGGCATCTGTCTTCTAGCCTGGTTTGGAAGGGGTCTGGTTCTTGGGGCACTGCCATTTCCTGCTGTACAGAACAGGGAAGGGGAGCAAGAGGTTAGCCAGATGTGTAAATAGGGCTGCATTCTGAAGAAACATCTGCTCTGTCTTCCAGAACTTGCGGCTAAGCCTTCAAGGGTGGGTTCTGCTCTCTGGCGCCCTCTGCTGTGGCTGAGCAGAACGGATACTACTGTGGGTTGGGACAAGAGTAGAAATTCCAAGAAACTCTTCCCTGGGCTGAATTGGGTTAGGTTATCCAAGACACAGATGGCCAGGGCTTGGGTTGTGAAAGGCGAGTAGAATGGTAACACGGAAGATAAGACTGACTATGCTCTTCATGTTTGCCGTACCATGGTGATCCTGTAGAACTGTACATGTCAACACATGGATGTGAATGGATGTTAGTGCTTGTCCAGTCCAACCTCTTCATTTACTAGCAAGGAGCATATCTTGGAAAATACATGCAGCAGGTAAAGGTCTGGCCATCAGTAGAACAGGAAATTCAGAAGAGTAGGGTATGGGGGGATGAGGAGACATCTTCACCTCTCCCAGATTATCCATGAAGGATCATACAAGTGAGAGCTTGGAAACTGCTAGAATAATATGTTTGAGATTATAGGTGGGTTGCTTCTGAGGGGAGGAGGCAAAAAATAACATGGTACTCCAGGAAGGGCATGCTTCTGAAATATGGAGGATCAGGACTAGAAGAAACATGCTGAGAAAAAGATGGTGGCCATGAAGATAAAACACTGGAAAGGTGATCCAAACCTTCAGTGTTTCCTTAAAGTAATCAAAACAGTTGGAATGGCTACACTAGACTCTGTTCCTGTACTAGAAGAGTACCTTCCAGAGCCGAGAAAGAAGTGATATGCAGACTGAATGTGGCCACAACATTTCAGGCCTGTTAAATAATGAAACCCGCATCAAGGCACATTCCGGTGAAATTTTTGAATTCCAAGAATACATTTTAAAGCCCTATATGCACGAAGGCAGGAGAAAAAAAGAAAGGTACAAAGGAATATCGATCAGGCTTATGCCAGAGGTTTTCCCTCTGAAACCCTGGAAGACCATGAATTAATTGCCACAGCCATAATGTTTTGCAAGAAAGGATGGTGACCCAAGAAAGGTAAATCCAGCCAAATCACCCTTCCAACAAAAGCAAATGCTCCATGTCTTTGGTCAGGTCCCCTGGGATGGGAACTGCATACCTGGCCTGCAGGAGGTTGACTGGGAAGTGTGTTCCAGAAGCACACCTGCCGAAGTGGTGGGCAGGGGGAGGGGTGAGGTAAGCAGACCAGGGCAGCCAGAAGAGCTGAGCTGCAATACATTTTGGCCAATTCCATATGGAGCTCTGGAGCTGAGGAAGCCCTTTAGAATTATCTCGAATTGAGCCAAGGGGGGGGCCTCCTCCACCTACAGAGATGAGAGGCTGCCCCCAGCAGAAAAGTGGCCCTGGTCCAGGCAGCCTCCTTTCACTTAGAGCAGTTGTGAGAGGGGCTTCAAACTGTGACCATCAGAAGCTAGGGAGTGAGCACCTCAATCCTGAAGGGATCTGGGTAGAATCTTTAACACCACATTGTTAAAAAAAACATATTACCTGAAGGTATACTCTGGACACCTAAGGGAAGACTGTGGCAATATAAAAAGACAGGAGCATTTTCCTAAATTATTTTTAACCTCAAACCCTATTTGGCTACATATTTCAAACAACCATGGGGCACACTGGTCCCTGAGTTTTCCCAACTCATTCTTGTCCTTACTTCTAGAATGCCTTCCACAGCCAGGTGGAATCTCCTACCACAATTTATGTCCGCTTAGAAAAGCACCTGGTAGGTTTCTCTCCCGTGTTTCTTAACAAGGATTCATCTGTTTACAAGGTTAGAATGTTATTTTGGGTGCATTAGCAAACCCAAAGGCTTTCATTCGCCTGGCAGAAAAGCAAAGTTCCATATGGCAAAACAACAGCCATTTTATTGAGTTAATGATGATTTTCTGCATCTTTAAAATCCTTGCCGAGAATAGCACCTTTCCCCCACCCCCAAGCAGTATTGTCCTAGACAGGGCTGCTCTGGAAAGGCTATGAGAGGGGAGAGAGGGAAGGGAAGTCCACCTTTTATTCCATGCTCTTTTCTTTACAATGAGTACATCAAGGAAATAGCCATCAAGATTATTTACGTAGGGGCGCCTGGGTGGCTCACTCAGTTAAGCATCTAACTCTTGATTTCAGCTCCAGTCATGATGTCACAATTGTGAGATTAAGCCCAGCGTCAGTCTCCATGCTGACAGCGTGGAGCCTGCTTGGGATTCTTTCTCTCCCTCCCTCTCTCTCTCTGGCCCTCCCCTGTTCACTATCTCTCTCTCAAAATAAATAAACATTTTTTTAAAAAGATTATTTCAGTAAATCAGCCATCAAGCGGATTCCATTTCTTTTTATTCTTAGTAAGGAAAAAACTGATGAACCCAATGGTAAATACTGTTTGCCGCCATGACCTCCATCTAGAGCTTATGGCTGTTTCTCTTGGAGTTAAAAATTCAGATGATTTAAACTATTTTATTTACATTTTACATTTTTTTTGCATTTTCTAAATCTTCAATGAGTATATGTCACTTTTATACTAAACAAAATAGATGCTATTCCAGATCAATGTAAGTGACCACACATATACCATGAGACCACAAATGAAGTCAAAGTAAACTCAGACATTAACTGTTATTATTTCTAGAGAAAAGGTGTAGGAAAAGGAGTGATATTTTTTTCATTTCTTCAGTGTTACAGATGTTTGCTCATAATTAATTTTCTTTTGTATTTTACAGTGAAATGTCAAAGTTTATAATTTCCTTAAAGAGCAGAGGGTGGGGGGTGCTGTTTGGCTCAGTCGGTTAAGCATCCAACTTCATCTCATGTCATAATCTCACATGAGTTCAAGCCCCGAGTCAGGCTTTGTGCTGACAGCTCAGAGCCTGGAGCCTGCTTCTGATTCTGTGTCTCCCTCTCTCTCTCTGCCCCTCCCCCACTTGTGCTCTGTCTCACTGTCAGAAATGAATAAATGTTTAAAAAAATAAATAAAAAAGCAGAGGGTAGGTTTCATTGTTTGTTTTAAATTAGGACTGGGGATGACTGGGTGGCTCAGCTGGTTAAGGGTCTGACTCTTGATTTTGGCTCAGGTCATGATCTCATGGTTCATGGGATTGAGTTCCAAGTTGGGCTCTGTGTTGAGTGTGGAGCTTACTTGGGATTCTCTCTCTCCCTCTCTCTGTTGCTTCCCTGCTTGCGCACTCTCTCTCACTCTACCTCTTTCTCTCTCTCTCTCTCTCAAAATAAGTAAGTAAACATTAAAAATAAATAAATTAGGATGCACCTACCATCTCTCTACCCAGACTAACAAATCCTTTGGAAAATTCTTAGCCTACATCCCAGTTGCTGCCCTGTTGGGCAGGCACTTCTGGTGGTCACGCTGGTAAGGCAGGTGCTGAGATGATCTTAGCCTGGGGATGGGGGCAAATTACAAAATTCCTAATTCATTTGTAGTGAGAGAGAGGGAGAAAGTGGAGTCCTTTCAGGGTGGAAATGTATATCTGGGCAGATGGAATCTCCCTTCCTCTCCATCTAGATCTCCCTGGGAGGTGCTGTCTGGCCTAATCACTAGAGTGTGGGCTTTGGCCACCACAGGCTTCCACACCCAATCTGCAATCCCTTAACAGGAAGGGGTGGGGCAGGAAACAAAACAAAAACGCCCATTATGCAATGGAAATTAAAATGGAGCCTCTACCCCTGCTACCAATCCCCTCTACCTTGCTTGACTTTTTTTCTCCATAGCACTTATTACCCCCTAAGACACTATACAGTTTATTTTCATTGTTTATTGTGTCATCCTGACTCACCTACAAGAAGGCAGGAATCATTGTGTTGAGTGATGTATCCCAAGTGCCCAATATGGAGCCTAGTACATGGTAGTTGTTCGGTACATACTTTTGAATAACATTCAAGACAACTGAGGGGCGCCTGGGTGACTCAGTCAATCGAGTGTCCGACTTCAGCTCAGGTCATGATCTCAAGGTCCACGAGTCTGAGCCCCGCGTCGGGCTCGTGGTTACAGTTTGGAGCCTGGAGCCTGCTTAGGATTCTGTCTCCCTCTCTCTCTCTGCCCCTCCTCCACTCACTCTCTCTTTCTCAAAAATAAATAAACATTAAAAAATTGACAACAAACTTATGGGATAAAGGGATTGATAAGCTACATGAAGCAGAAGAAGAAAGCAAGATAGCATATACTGCATATTTGCAACCAAAAATACAGATGCGCTTGAGAGGGAATGACAGTCTGGAAGGAAACACAGCAATTGTTGATGTTGATTACAAATTTGAGGACTGTGAGTGATTTCATTTTCTTCTTCTTTGTGTGTGTGTGTGTGTGTGTGTGTGTGTGTGTGTTTGAGAACAGGGGAGAGAGAGTGTGCATGGCAGAGAAGCAGGGGGAGAGAGAGAGAGAGAGAGAGAGAGAGAGAGAGAGAGAGAGAGAATCCTAAGCAGGCTCTATGCCCAGTGTGGAGCCCAATTCGAGGCTTGATCCCACAATCCTGGGATCATCACCTGAGCCAAAATCAAGAGTTGGATGCTTAACCTACTGAGCCACCCAGGTGCCCCTTGTTTTTTAGATCATCTGACTCTTGGTGTGCAAGTTCCACCTCTCTGATCACACAAAAGTGTGTACTTGAAAAAAGGAAAAGAGGTGGGGTCCTGAGCCAGCCACAGTCCATGCAATGTGGGTGTCTTGGTGCTGGAGGTGGCCCCTGACCATCAGAATGGACCATCACTGCTTGCAGGAAATACCAACCCCACCCACACCCATAGGAGTCCTGGGGACATCCTCCTCCTTTTTATGGGCCTGGAATCTCCCTGTCATTTGTGCCCCTGAAGTGAAATTTTTCTCTTATTGGCCACTTCCCTCCCCGCTGAGTTAGCTGAAGCCTGTTGTAAGATGATGCAGTGTTTTGGTAATACTGTAGTTTGAATCTAGGCTAACATGGTAAGTTTGAACATTAAAGCGTGAAGTGGTTAAAATTTATTGTAGGACTACTGGTATGTGAGCGGCGTGGGACAGGATTGTCTGCTGCTCCTTCTAAAGCTGTATCTATGCCCTGGAGTCCCCATGAAAGAAGGAGCTACTTTCCAGAGCAAGAGTTGGCAGGGCAGTGCAATCCTGCACGTGGCCAGGAGGACACAGAAGCCATGGGGAGCGGCAAGGATGACCAGCCCGGCACCCCAGGCCCTCGAATTACCAGGTGTGCTGAAACATGAGAACACTCATGTCTTCTCTGGAGTGTGGCCCTCCTCAAAGCTTCTATGCAGACACTGAGAATGACCTGGGAGGAACTGGGGCCGGGTCCCGAGGAAGAGGACTGTGCAACAGGTTTCTGGACAGTGTGTGGGGCTGAAGTGTGCAAAGGACGGTGATGAATGGTGTTTGGCCTTTGCTTCCAACTCTACTTGAAAATCTGGCCCCCCAGCTCTGGGAGGAAAGATGTAACCTCAGAACCATCTCGGGTCTGTCACTGATTTGTATATAAAATGGTAAGCCCCTTACCTCTCCAGCTTTCACATTTCCTGCCTTCTTTATCCCTTGTATTTCTCCAGAGCCCTTATTACTAGCTAAAATCCTGTCTCTCCCCAGAAAGTGAGCTCCATGAGTCAGATATTTTATCTCTTCTACTCTGCTTATCTCTCATCTCAGAGACCATCTGGGAAGCAGTTGGTCCTCAATAAATATTGGTATGAAGTGACAGAAAGAGAGAGAGCCACAGACAAGGAGACGCATCTTTATAAAGAATGTTTTGATTTATTTTATTACTTTAAATCTGAACCTGCATAAAGTGATGGTTAGTTCACAAGCTCAAAGCATCCCCATGACATGGAGACAAGCTCAGGTTGGGACCTCTGCCACTCACCATCAAGTCCTGTGGCCACAGCCATCAGCCCTGTGACTTAATTTGTACCCACTGAGGCTGTGACAGTCCCAGCTGCAAGCGACTCAGAGGGGTCTGCTTGGGGAGCTGGTGGGAAGGGGAGAGGGATCGCTCAGGAGGGGGGCTTGCTCCTCTCACAGACTGTGACCACGTGAGAGGGGACACCTGAGGAAACGCAAGGAAGGTGCATGGCGTCTGGGAGCTCTGGGGTAGAGATACCCAGTTCTTGCACCGGGTGACTCAAAATGGGGTGCTGATCCCCCAAAAGGATACAAAGAGGACCTAAAAGGAACTTAAGCTTGAAGTTTCTGAGAAGCAGCTCCAGTTCTCTTCCTGCTTGTGCTTGCTCGCTCGCTCGCTCTAACCCCTCTTTCTTTGCACAAATGCACCTTTGCAAAGACCCCCCTGAGGCCGGGCCCTGGCAGACGCCAGCCAGCCCTCCCATGCAGGTGCACAGGCATGCTCCGTGAGGTCCCCTGCCACTGTGGCAGCCCCCGTGGTGGGGTCGACTCGCTCACACGTTGGTGTGCTGTGAGGCAGAAGATGCAATGCTGCCTGGCTGGCTTCGGCCCGAGGGTGCCGAGCTGGCTGCCCGGCTCCTGCTCCGACGCCCCCCTCCCAGGCTCCTTGGGGCTGGCTCATCCGTCAGCTTGAGTTTCTCGTGCTCCTCCTTCAGGAAGAAGTCCACCAACAGGCCCTTTTCTTTCTTGATCTGGTCGCTGATGTCCGTGGGGATATCTGGGATCATCCAATCCACGAGGACACTCAGGAACATCACGAGGTTCTGCCAAAAAGAAAGGAGAAGGGTTGCGAGGAGAGGCCCAGCCCAGTGGGTCAGAGTGAGGGTCTCAGCAGCGGGGCTGGCAGTGTGATGCCATGGTGGCAGTGGTGGAGAGCACAGATCCAGGGGCAGGATACCTCCGTGTTCCTCTGGCTCTTCTGCTTACTGGCAGGTGGTCTTAACCAATGAGCAGAAGTGTCTGTCCCGCAGGGTGCCCATGGAGAAAGTAGAACAGTAACAGCACCTGCCTCCCAGAGTTGTTGCAAGGATTAAGTAAGTCAATACCTTGCACTCAGTGGAGCTTGAGAAGTGTCACCTATTGCTTTTTCCCCTCCAGTTCTTCCCGCCTGGCTTCTCAGCCTCCAGGTCCCCTGCTCCAGAGCCTTCTAGGAAATGGGCACAGAGCCTGCTGGCCTCTCCAGGGCTTCTGCTGGGCCAGCGGCTCCTCTCTTGCTTCCTGCTTGCCTTCTGTCCTCCATATCAGAGCCAGTCCTTTGGTTTCTGTGCTGAATTCTGGTTTCAGCAAACCTCACACTCATCCTGCTCTCTCTTCCTGCTAAGGTAAGTCACACTGGCCCAGCTAGGGTCCCTGCCCCTAGCTTACCCTTCTCCTTTCTAAGCTTCTGTGCACACTTGGAATTGGCTTCCTTCTTCCACCTGTGGAGCCCCATCCCTTCCCTTGGAAACGCAGGTAAGACAGGACTACCTTACCCTGCAGCATTTTCCACTGAAGCGGTAAATATATCACAACAGTGCCAGCATGGCCCAATCCCCACCCAGTTCCCAGGCCATGCTCTGCCCAGTATGCTGCTCCAGTGGTGGCCTTCTCTGCCTGCCAATCACGTGCTTGCTCTGAGATCTGGGCACAAGATCATAAGGGTATGGCTGTCTTCCAGGCTCCAAACCTAGTCCCACCTTGACCTTGAACCTCGCTTGCACCCAGGGGCCCAGAGGAGGGCCCCGGGACCAGCTGCTGTTTCCAGAGGCTCCTGGGTGCATTCGTGCTCTAAAGCTGCTTCAAGTCACACTCTTCTCTTAAGCCAACTTTCACATTGCCAACAAATGTTACAGGTGAGCTGTGGGAAAGCCAGGGGACACCTGCAGGGGGGCATCGGAGTGGTTTTTCTAACAGACCGCCCCATCTCCCCAGAGGAAGAATGGCTATCTTCTTTAGGTGAAAGACTAGCCGAGGGGCTTCTCCACTTCCTGGGCCAGGGGCAAAGCCAGATATCTTAGAGCCCTCCAGAGATCTGCCTTCAGGGAATACAAAAGCCTGAGGGAGTGGAAGAGAAAAGGATCTTGAAGGCCGGCAGGACCCCAAGTGGGAGCTGGGGCCATGCACTTGGCGGATCTCTGCCGTGCAACCGGAGCTGCGGCCATTGTCAGAGATAGCAATCACGGGGCTCGAGTTTGCTATTCACCGAGGCATGGCCGGATGGCTCTGGGGCCCTCTCCGCCAGATGTCTCAGGGGCTGAGGCACCCTAACAAAGGAGGGGCCAGCCGAGAGCTAGAAGAATGATTCAGAACTTGAGCCCTTTCTTGGGCTGCAGAGACCAGGCGGGACTGTTTGTCTGCATCGGGGATGAGATTCTGGTTTCCACTGCTCTTCTCACTTCCTGTCTTGTCTTACGTCTGAACGGGACTCTATCTCCACCCTGCAACTTACTCCACATCTGTCTTGTAACCTTACTCTGTGTTCTATTCTCTTGCTGCAAATCCATCCATGAATGGAAGCCCTCTCAAGAGTGCTTCCTGCTTCCTCTGGGGAGGCACTCACTTCTGCCTGCCACATGCAGACACCCCTAGGTCACAGCGCCATTAAAACCTGCAGATGAGGAGCAGGTGAAGAGCCATGTGGTCTTTACCCCTGCAGCCTGGATTCTAACTGGCTACTCTTTATCTGAACAACTCACCTGGAAGATTATGACAAAAGCCAGACGGGCAGACAGAATGGACCAGTACTGTTTGGAAAACTCATACGGGTTTGGGGCCCACGGCGGCTCTCGGTAATCCTTAAACCTGCCCAGAGAGAAATGTGGTGTTAAGATTGGGATAAGGTAGAGGGTGGTTCTCCAGGGGGAAACCTCAAGGTTGAGAGCAGCAGGCAAGCCCCTGCCTCCCCAATTTGGGAAGTAGCAGGAAGCAGGGAGGAACAAATGTCTGTGGAACTTAAGCCATGTGGACAGATCATAACGTGGTCAGAAGAGAATACTGACCAACCGTGGAATAAACCAACAAGTGTCCATGGAATAAAAGTACCAAAGTCCAAAACAACCAGTCTTGGCCTTGATATGTCTTTTTCCAACACTCTCTCCAACAGCCCCCACAGCTTCCTCTGGTGTCTGGATTCTTCTTCCAGAGGAGCCCAAGGCAGTGGATCCATGTTGGCTCCATGAGCTTGAGAAGGGAGGGGAGATGCCCAGAAACCTTGGACAGTTCTCTGCAGTCCAGGGGCTCAGGGAGAACACAAGCACCTGTGGACAATCCTAGGCTTCCTTTCTGGCTAGCTGTTTCAGGACCACAGCCATAGAGGGGCTGGCCTTGCTTGGTAGCTGCATTCTTGCACCCCAAGGAAGGCTGACTCAGACCAAGCTCAAGGCTGAGTGAATTTGGGGGGGGGGGGTGGCAGTAATAGTTGCTATTGGTCAGTATCTTCTTCTACTGACCATATTTATGATCTGTCCATGTGGCTTAAGAAACAAAATGTCAGGAGTGCCTTAGTGGCTCAGTCAGTTAAGCATCCAACTCTTGATTTCAGCTCAGGTCATGATCTCATGGTCAGTTGTGAGACAGAACCTGGCATTGGGTTCTGAGCTGGGCAGGGAGCCTGCTTGAGATTCTCTCCCCCCCCCATCCCCCCAACGCGTGTGCACGCACATGCTCTCTCTCTCTCTCTCTCAAAAAAAGGAAAAGAAAAGAAAAAGAAAGGAAAGGAAAGAAAAGAAACACAATGTCAGTGCGTGATGTAAACTCGTGCCTCTTTCTCAGACCCGTGGAACCATCTAGGGCTTTTCCTCACCGCTGCCTTTTCACCCCCATTCTGTGATGACTCATGTTAAAAATGGCTCATTTTTTCAGACTCACTTTTTTCTAAGCCTGGAAAAGTGACAAGAGCTGGTACCAGAAGAATTATAACGCTTCGTGGAACTGTTTTCTCCCTGGAATTCAATAGATCTTTGACGTTGAGTAAAAGCAAAACAAGCCCCGGGCTGGGGGAAGGAGTAGGGTGGCATGAGGCCACCAAGTGGGGTGCATGGCTGCCAAGGAAGGCAGGGGCAGGCAGGGTACTCTGCCCGAGGAGGGGCCACAAAGGAACATGCAGAATGTGCCAATCCCTGAGCAAGGAGCTTTACTGGAAGTTTTCCCCATTGGATCTCCACCACAACATCCTTGGACAGGCACTGATATCCACATGACACAGGAGGAAACTGAGGCTCAGGGAAAGTCAATTACTTGCCAAGGTCTCTCTCATGGCCAGCAAGAAGCAGAGTCAAGGTGAGACCCCAAGTCTGGCTGAAGGCAGGCCTTTTCTCTATTGTCACAAAGCACCTCACCAACAGCTGCGGTTTGAGGCGGGGGATTCAGAAATGGGTGCTTTCTGTCCCTTCCCTGCCCTGAACGAGCCAGCTGCCCTAAAAGATCCAGGAAAAAGCACGGTGGCTTCCCACTGTCCAAGGAGAGATGCAAGAAGAAGAGAAGGAAAAAAAGAGGAAGAGGAAAAGAGATACACACACACACACACACACACACACACACACAC
This sequence comes from Panthera uncia, assembly GCF_023721935.1. Lineage (NCBI taxonomy): Eukaryota > Metazoa > Chordata > Mammalia > Carnivora > Felidae > Panthera > Panthera uncia. The sequence continues at coordinate 39,507,635 of NC_064809.1, forward strand.
ACACCCCAGAAAGAAAAAGGCACAGCGGCAGAGTCAGCAACAGAGACAGAGGCTGATACTAAGCAGTCAACTAGGGTTGGGCAGGAGGCCAGGAGCTGCCCCTTCCCCACCCCCACTTCCCACAGCTGATCACAGCTGTTGCAGGCTCACTTTGCCATCCGGATGAAAAGCAAAGCTAACTGCAGCCCAGCAAAACACCACAGGATTCAGCATATCCATCCATGGCTGAGGACAGAAGCACGGCCAACCCCAGATTATGCTTGTTGACGGGAGACAGGGAGAGCATGGCTTAAAGGACAGGGACACTTTGGAGTGGGAAAAACCCCGGCTCGCCCGCCCTCCTGCTGCTCCCCCCACCAAAGGATCTCACGGCAAAAGGGGATTTCTCTACTCTTCCCAAGACCTCAGGAGGTGGGACATATGCCCATTTTGTACCACAGGCACATCCCTCCCCAGGTCCAGCCCATCCCTCCTGCTACAATCAAAGTCTGTTTGTCTTGTTCTCTAGCTCCATCTAGGAAGGGACAGCTGCTCACTGGCCTTGGTGTAGGGGCCACTGCTCACCCCTCTTTTTCCCAGTCTGAAAAGAATCCCTAAATAATCTAATTCTGGTCCCACTTCTGCTCCTCACTCACCACAGCTTTTGGAAATGTCACTTTGCCCTCCTCGAGTGTCCAAGACGTTTTAAAAAGCTAACAAGTACATCCATTTAATCAAAGATCTGAGGAAAGACTAACACAGATATTTCCAGAAAGCTTTACTTGGAAATACCCCTACGCCAATGGGCTAGAGGGAGCCCTGTTGGGAATGACAGGACAAACTACCCACAGACAAGAACAAGACACAATTTAATGAGTTCTGCATCTGTTCACGTTTCCCTTTCCAAAGCTAACTTTAAAAAAAAAAAAACTGTGACCTACATTACTAAGAAATACATTACATTAATTTTACATTAATGCACACATAAGTACATGTCAAGGCAATAAAAACTACACAAAACATGCTTACCCTGGCTGTGTGCACTGATATTTTCTGATTCTATCCTATCCTATCTTATCCTATTCTAGTCTTTCAAATGCTGACCATGATCTGCTAAGATGATTTCATAACCTGCTAATGAACAATGACTCATAGTTTGAAAAATATGATTTCAGTAAGCCTCTGCCACCAGGTAAATGATTGGTTGTTTACATTCCAATAGAAGTTCAGATTTCATAATTGTTTAAAGTGGCATCCTAAGAAGTCAAGCTTATCAAATGTTTTCCCTGAGCAAGAAGAAGACGCTAATTAAACAAGGAGATAATTAAGACTAGAAATGGCCACAAAAAATGGACTTAACTGCGTCCACAGCAGTGACGGTTGTCTGCTAGGTCTGTTTGGCTTCTAAGCCCAGGGCACGGCACTGGCAAAGGCATGGGCTTTGGAGTCACCAGGTGAGGGCTTGATGTCTTCTCTACCACTTTAGTTCTATGTCCTCTAAAAAGTTACCCGATGTGCTGATGGCCATGATGCTGGTCTATGGAGTAGCCTCAATGCTCCAGCTCCCAGGTGGCACGTAATGAGGAGGAAAGGTCAATGAGGAGCACCCGACAGCACCTGGCCTATCAGGTACATGCCCAATACACACTAGCTATTCTTTCTCCCTCCACTGAAGGCACATTATGGAATACGCCTCTTTCTTTAAGAGGACAGAGCACATGTGCCCCTCTTCCCGGCTCCCCCTGGCATTCCAGGGGGATTTCTGAGCACTCGGGCGCAGATGCTCCAAGTTTCCCATCGTGCTGATATGAATGAGAAAGTCAGCCACTGCCACATCTGCAAGGGGCTTCTCTCAGGATCTCTGTCCAGGGAAATGGCACAAAATAGGTAAGCCTCAGGCCTGTGGGAAGTAGAACTTCTGCTCTGTTCTCATCAGCTCAAAGGCCTTCCCAAACCAGATACTTCACCCCGGTTGAGGGAGTACGTCTCCCAAAGTCCCTGTGAGTGGCCAAGCACTGGGTGACCTCCATAGCGGGTCACCTCCTGCACCTGCTGGCTGGGACTTAAGCTCGGAAGTATGATTTTAGGAGCCATTCCTTTCTCACCCTCACCCCTCCAAGGCTCTCCTTATTCTGAGCCTTAACATTGTTTTTGAGAGTTCCCTGGAGTCTCATAATAATGAGAGGCTTGTAATTACAAACAACTAGAGTGTCTAATGAGCTAGTGTGCCCTGGGAGTGGCTCTGTCACTTACTAACTGTAAGACCCCATGAAACGTATTTCCTACCCCTGAACCTCAGCATTCTGATCTGTTAAGTGGGGCTAGTGAAATGTGCTGAGTACAGAGAAGTGCTCCAGCTCTCTCCCACCAGCCACAAATAAATGAACACATGTGTGTGTACATTAAATGTTAAAGGAAAGCACAGTGAAAAGTAAGACAATGCATGTGAATGTGATTTCTGGAGGCTTCCACAGAGAATAAACAGGATGGTTTCGACAATGACTGGGGTGGGGGCTAAGGAGAGAGTCTTTTCCTTTTGTGTATATACCTATGTATACAGAATTACTTCTATGATAGCAAAAAAGTTCATAATTTCAAAAGAATATAATTAACGGTGATATTCTGTTCCGTGCATTTTTATACTAAGCTTTCAGGACCTAAATTATAGTGTTAACTGAGACAGACTCACACACAGTAAGTGAAACTGGTACAAAAATCATTATATCTTAGCTTTAAGTTACTTTAAGATTATATCGAGATTGTTCTAACACTATGAAAAATCACATTGAGTTGTATTTATACACTACCTAAAGAAAGAAGGTTCCCATGAATTCAAAATGTATTTCACTATTATAAAACAAAGCCATGAAACACCCTAAAGGTTCTATGAGTTCACTTGATGATGATGCATGGAGAAATGTCTGAGAAAGACTCACACAAAGGTGTGACTGAGATTACTGTTGGAAAAGTGCCCAGGACTGGGCAGAGGTTAGGGTGGAGGTAGGACAGAGTTAGAGATGTTGCTTGTAATGTTTAGAGTTTTTATAGACTCTATAGAACAGATTAATATATTACATGTATCATGAAATACTAATTTTTTAGGAACAGAAAAGAATCTTTGGAGATTATTAATTCCAAGTTCCCATTTTTATAGATGGGGAAACTGAGATGTGGAGAAGGAAGAGAGACTCCTGGCTCAGATGTCCCCCCACCATCCTCACTTGCAGGAGTGACCAGTGACCATGACACCTGCCACAATTCATCATAATACAAAATCACCGTGGGCAGGAAGAGGACATACCGAAGTAACAGAGGAGTTAGACATCAACACTCAGGAATGGCTTTTTCCAAAAATGAGGTTTTAGTTACACTATGAATCAATTAGTAAATACATCTCTCAACTCCAACCACGGTATGTTAATTGTTTTAATAGTCCCGATGGAAATTAATGTCATGTTAATGCTAAACACAATTACATACAATATTTTCATACCATCTGAGCTACTTCAAACTGCCTTCCGAAACTGGCCTTTGACAAGGGAAAACACTATAGGCAATTAGGAACTAATGAGAACCACGTTAATCCAGTGGTTGATAAAGATCAGGAAAGGCAACACCCGGAAAAGCTGAGTCTCCCTCTGGTTTCAGCGAGGAACAGATGAGAGGCAGCCATGTACTGAAGAGAACTTGCCTCTTCAAAGACTTTTCACATGACTTTGGGATATGAAAGAACTCGGGCCCTGCAAAGAAACCTAGCAGGGGCCACCAAGGATGCTGTTTCTGGATGTTCAGCACCTCTAAGCAGACCCATTGGGTTAGCCATGCCCAAGTAGGCTCCCCAAGCTCCCGGACCCAGATCCCCAGCCAGGCTCTCTCCCATACTGACCCTCTGCTCCCTTCCAGTGGAGCCAGAAGCCTGAGCCACCACCCACCGTACAGGACATGGTAGCCCTTCAACCCTGTCGATAGTCACTAATCATGCCTGCTTCCTGACGTCGCCGGACTGTTTCTGGAGCAGCCCCCTGCTGGAGCAGCTAGAGGCCTGAAGAAAATGTTGCTCCAAAAATGCTGGGAATGCATCTCAAATGGGCAGCTGGAGACTTGTCCTAACTTTTACTGCTATTTTTAAGATACCTCTATCCCTGGCGAGGCTGGGCTGGAGCCCGAGACCTCAGTTTTATTTGACCACATTTATCTCCAGAGGTCACTGAAAGCTAAGAATAAGAAGGGTCATAGAGTTCCCAACACTATTTGCCAGAAAACCAGGGCAAACTTTTCATTTCCCACCATGGAAGCAGTTTTAAACATTGGCTTTGGGGCTAGCTCTAGGGTTGTCTCTGTTTCTCACAATCTCTCTCTCCTTCTCTCCTTGTCTCTCATCCTCTCTCCCTCCCTCTCTTCCTCCCCATCCTGCCCCCCCCAACTCTCCTTCATTTCTATTTTGTACAGCCACTGACGACTCCTGGCTTACAAAGACATCAGCAGGTTAAGCCACCACTCCCAAACTCCTGGGCCAGACAAGTTCACATAGCATGCAGTGAGTAGAGCATTCCGAGGCAGAGATTTCCATCAACAATTATTACCCATCTAGGAAAGGTAGCCCTAAAGTACACCTATGTGATATGCTGTATCTAGATAATATGCTGACGCCACTCTCTGGACACCTGCTTACACTGTAGAGTAGAGCATCTCTTTATTGCACATGTAACCCACTGCTCTTCACACTGCAGCCAGAGAGAACACTAATGAGAAGTAGGATCTCATCCCTGCTCCCTGTGGCTCCCCACTGCCCTAAGATGAAGTCCACACACCTCCATATGCCCACCACATTCTTCACGGTCTGGCTTCTGTTTTTTCTTCCCACCTCACCTCTCAGAGCCTATCCTCTACTCGAGCTCCCACCACCGAGCACTGAGTAGCCCATCTACCGGGATACATCATTCTCCCTACCATTATTTTAATTGATGTGATTGGAATAAAATTCATCATATTTACCATAAAATTGGATTCTCTTAGCATCTTCCCCATCCCTGTCAATGGACCTACCATGCCCGGTCCTCTGACTTCAGCCCAATCTTGGGAGGTATCTTTGCCTTGGGCTCCCTCTTCTGTCCCTTGTCACCAATGCTGTCAGGTATTCTAGTAAACAGCTCATCTTCTCACTTCCCCTTCCGCCACTCTGGTCTATGTTCACCAAGGTTCATGGCTGGTGACGGCAGCAACTCAGCCACCCTCCTGGAGTTATCTCAATTCTAGTCCATCCTTCTCTCTGAGACTAGATTAATTCTCCTACACATACACTTTATCTATCATTCCTGGCTCTAAAAAGGTAACTTCCTATTACATCATGTTACAATGCCTGCAGTATTTCAAGACTTCCCATTACCTACTTCATCTACCTATTCAAATTCAACAATGCTTTGGCTTATACTATCCTAGGAGTTTTGATATATTGTATTTCCTATATTATTCCTTACTGTGATCTTCTAAGCACTCTCCTTGCTAATTACATCACCTAGCCCCTAAGTGTTCATCTAACACCCCAAATTCATCCCCACCCCATGACTTAGCCCATGCCGACTCCCCACCTAGCATACTCTTTCTGTCTTAAGACTCCTCAGGCCCTACAGGAAGCCTACCCTTCCCATTCTAGCCCCCACCGATCTTTCTCTCTTCTGAACACCCACAGTGCTCATGTTCCACACTAGATATAATCCCTGAATAGCCTGCTATGTCTTATCCACTCTGTTTATTTCTTCCAACCAGCCCATAAACCTCTTCATGGTAAGGACAAGGCTATATACTTCTTTGCTCCATAGTGTCTAGCAAAAGGCACTCAATAAACATTTATTGATGCACTGAAATTGATTTATAGTTATTCGGAAGGTTCAGGGCAGGGGAAAGATGGAGAGGAGAGTGATATCAATCTAGATATTCCAGATAATTACTTGGATATACCACATCCGGTCATCTGCTGCCCTCCTCCTCCCGAGTTCTTTACCTGCAGAACTGAACTTCCTGGTCAAACTGTGAGTTTTCTGGTTGTGTTCCCTCCTTCAGCTGGCTGACGTTGAAAAAGGAGAGGGTGTGGTTGACAAAGCCGTGCAGGGTCCCGTTGTGACTATAGGCATACTGGTACACGAGACGGGGGATGAAGTCAGAGGTGATGGCAATGACAAAAGCCTGCAGGACAGAGCACACGCACTTGAGGAGTGGTCAGGATGGATGCTATCAGGTGGAACAGGGTCCTTCTGGCTGACAGACTGCTGCCCCTTGGGTTCCCCATCCAGAGGCACTGCTCTGGCTGATACAGAAGTCCTTATCTCTGAGCTCCTGCGGCTTTTCCATCTTTGCTATGTGTAAGGGAATCCACAGACAGTGGCTGTCAGGAGGGTGAATTACAATCCCTGATGCAAAGGATGCTAAGCCAGTGTGGATCATTTGGTTCTGGAGAGAATGAGCCACCTCTGGTCTGAATTGACACTGGTGTTAGCCAAGTCAAAGCAGAGTAGAAGATATTCTGAGAAAATTACTGACGTTGATTAGAGTGTCACTTAAGTGCAATGTGCAAGGACACTGAATGGCCATGTACATCTGCCTCTGAGTGACACCAGAAAACCAGGAATACCAAGGATATGGGTCCACAGTTCCCCCAATTTGACCATTGCCTCTTGACACTTTTCAGCACAGCATGTAACGCAAGTTGTTCTTTCAACCAAAGAAAGCAGCGAGTCTTGCCCGATCGAACCACACGTACCTAACATACTATCTGGCATATTTAAGTGTTCTATAAATGTCTACGGAGCAAACCAAACACCAAGTGAGTGATTGCATGTTTGAATGTGGAGGTACTTTCTGCAAAGAAAACCTTAAATCTTTTTGGCAGGTGTTTATACTGTATTCTGCACTAACAATTAAAGCCCTTTTAAAAATGTAGTTTAGGCGTTGTTTTCTAAATGTATATATGAGTGCGGATGGCCATACCATATTTGAGAATGAGTAATGTGCTTACAATCACCACAGCTACAACTTACTGAGCACTTGCTACATGTCCTTTCATCTTCCCATTTAATTTCCAGAATGATCCTATTTGGTGGGTAATCTTATGCTCTCTCATGTTTACAGATAGGTAAAGAAGACAGAAACCCAGGGAAGTAAGATTTCTTGTCATTCTGTCATATGATAGAAAGTACCTAGAACGCAGGGCCTCTTTTCCAGTAGACACAACCCCAAAGGGGCTACTGATCTGTTTTCAAATTGCACCTCATTTCTCAGCCACAAGATGTGCGCTTCCTACATTGAACATTCACAGTGCAGTGAGCTGATTCTCTCTGCCTTTCCTCCTGCCTCTCCAGGCCTTTAATGTGTTCTTAATAGGCAACCAAGTCACAGAATCAATGTTTCTCTCCCAGGGGAAAATGGGTGGTGGCTTTCTTGGGAGGTGCCAAGCTGGGGGTCTTTTCTTGGGAGGTAGGACAGGAGGCCCTGCCTAGCCACCATCCATACAAAAGGCAGAAGCAAAAGTTGCTATTGGCTTGGGCCCATCAGGATTTCCTCTGAAATGTGGACATGTCTGGCAAGGCAGTTAAAGAGGTCACAACAGGTAGGACCCCTCTTCTTGCATGTCCTATCTTAACCTACGCGGTGCCAGAGTCCATGGGAATAATTAGGACTTCGCATTGACAGCTTGGAGGAACCGTAATTAGGAACCACTGCCCGGGCAATGCTCCAGGTATTGTTTAGCTCAGGAGGAGAAAAAGAAAGGAAAGAGATGGATAGATATGCGGAATTCTTTCCTCATTATTCTTGGCTCCGAGGAAAGATCAGATTTTGACTCTTAAGGCCACGGTATGCACTCTGGTGGGTAATTACCTTCCTTTCTCTCTGTGAAATTAACGATATGGTAGCGCGGCTCTGGCCAATGGCACCACGTATGCACTACTAACCAGGGGGCTGCCTTTAACAAAGCTCCAGAAGGAAAAGGCTGGGAGGTAACGAGGGCTGGTATGCTGCTCTGAAGACCTCAGCTCCTGTGGAAAGCCCTTCCCACAGGGCTAGGGTGTCACGAATTTAACACTTACGTTGCTGATAACAGAGAACTTGCCGATTCCGGAGAGAATGTCAAACCAAATCCCTGTAAGACAGAAAGAAGGGCATCTGGCTCATTCCCACCCTTGGCCTGGTGACAACAAGGCTGCAGCTCAGGGTGATGCTCCACAGGCACATTACCAGTGGAGGTTTGCTAGGTCCCCCAGAAATGGGCTTGCCTACAAAGCCTTAGGTGTCCCCCTCCACCGTCTGGAAAGTAGGGGGACAAGTAGGGGTGGATAAAGGTCTCCCAGAGCCTGAAGATATGAGGATGAGGACCTCCAAGGGCTTCCCCCAGCCCTCTTGATTCCAGACGTGGTGTGATGGTGGTGGCAGGTCATGGCAGGGAGACTGAGGGGACAGACAGAGGCAGAGGGCCTGCCATGGTCTCTAAGCAGGGGACATACCAATATCTTTGGTTCTCACGGCATCTGGCCGTCTCAGCTCAGTCACAAACTTCTTTGCATCAAGCCGCACTTCAATGACATTGTTGAGGAGGGCAAACACAGGTGCCAGAGGGAAGGAGGCCACAAAGAGGGTGACAAAGCCAAACTGGATGACTACGAGAGAGAAGAGGAGGAGAAGCATCGCTGGGAAGTAAGAGCTAGATAAACTTTGCCTTGCAGCTATGGCCCCTTGGCTTTTTCTTATGGGGTCTCTTTCCCACCTTGATCTCCCAGGCTCCCTTTTTCTCCTGCCCACAGTCATGGGTCTTTCTCTCTCAGTATCTGCAGGCCCACCAGCCAAGGCTGTCACCCAGGAGCAAAGCTCTGCATTAGGCATAGTGAGAAGACGTGAGAAAAGGAATCTTTCCTTTCCATCACTCTATGTCCAGTCACTAATCCTGGTCCTCTAACTCACAGGTTGATCACCTTTCTCAGCAAGGGTCCAGAGAGTAAATATTTTTGTATTTGCAGGCCACATAGACTTGTCACAATGACTTAACTCCGCCATTGTAGAGTGAAAGCAGCTAGAGACAAAACGTAGACAAATGGGCTTCCAATAAAACTTTATTTACAAAGGCAGTACATAAACTGAGCTGGATTTGGCCCATGGGACATAGTTTGCCATCCCCTGATGTAACATAAAAAAAATCACCTCCCAAATTTGGCCTCTTCTTTCCATACCCATTGTCCCTGCCTTTATTTAGAAAGTTTATTCATTCATCACACATTTATTGAGAGCTCACTGAGGGTCAGGCACCTTGCCAAGTATTTAAGGAGGCGAAGGTCTGGTCCTACTTTCAGGGAGCTGGGTGTTAAAGCAGAAGAGAGAAATGTACACAAAGATGTGCTGCAAGATTTTATGTGTGCCAAGAGAGCCTCCATATCAAACACCTAAGCTTAGTCCTGAAAGGTAGGCCTGGATTAAAGAGAGCATCCCAAGCCATGGAAGCAGTGTGAGCAAAGGAAAGGAGGCAGGTTGTGCCAATCAGATGGCCATGTGGAGCCCAGCTCCTCATCCCTTCCACCTGGACAATTTCAAGAGCCTCCTAACTGCTTCCCTTGTCACCAGTCTTCCCAGAACCTCCAGCAGTCTGATCCTGTCACTTACCTCCTCCCGAAAATGTCTGCTGGCTCCCTTGTGTTCACTGGGTATAGGCCAAATTACTCATGTTGGGATGCAAGTACCTTATAATCTGCTCCCGACCACCCTCCAGCCCTGTCTCTCAACATCTCCCCCCAGCCATCATGGCTGTGGCTTCTGGCACTGAGCTTCTGCCCCTCCGGATCCTCTCTGATCCTGTCAGGTGCTCCTATACACTTGTGGACAAGCACTCGTTCACCAGCTAGCAATGTCCATGCACCCTCGAGACAGTTCAAATACTATCTCTTTGGAGAAGCCTGCTCCTCCTGCTCTATCCTTGCGCCACCACCTTTGTGCCTGCCTCTGTTATGGCCATCGTCATGTACTATTGTGATTGATCTACTCACATGTCTTCCTTTCCCACTAGAAAGGCAAGGGTTCTGTCCAACCCTAGGGGCTCAGCACCCACAGTCCTGAGCCCCAGGAAAACCAGTCTAATAGGACACCCGTACATACCAAGGGCAAGTTATTTACTTTTCTGTGTCTTAGTAACTTCAACTATAAATTGAGGATGATAATACCCACCTAGGTTGTCACAAAGGTAAATGATACTGTACAAATAAAGTGCTTATAACAATGTCTGGCACCTAATAATTGTTCAGTAATATTACCTGTTACGTATATTTTTACTCTTGTTGGAATAAATATCAATACTTACAGATGGCTGCCATGTATATTGCACACTTACATGTTAAACAGACACAAACTTTTTTTAAAAAATGTTTATTTATTTATTTTTGAGAGAGAGAGAACACAAGCAGGTAAGGAGCAGAAAGAGAGAGAGGGAAACAGAATCTGAAGTAGGCTCCAGGCTCTGAGCTGTCAGCGAAGATCGTGGAACAGGGCTCGAACCCACGAACTGTGAGATCATGACCTGAGCTTAAGTAGGACGCTTAACCAACTGAGCCACCCACATGCCCCTAAACAGACACAAATTTAAGCACTAACTGAGAGTCAGGAGGCCTAACCTCTAGCCCTGGATATGTTTCTCACTAGCCGTATGTCTCTGGGCAATTTACTCTATTTCAATGGACTTCAGTATCTCCATTGATAAATTCCAAAGAGACTGGCTTAAATTCCTTTCAGGTCTGATTTGTAACGATGCTGTGGTTCTCATTCTCTTGGACAAGCTTCAAGATTCTAGAATATCCAAATAAAGAATGAAAAACAGGATCCAAACTAAAAAAATAATAAAAAAAAGAAAAAAATAAACGTTCACAGAGGGATATGCCTAAACTTGGTCGAAGTTTCGAGAAAGAGAACATGCGTGGAACTTCACCCAGCACACCTGCTTTTGATTTGGCAGCTTGATCGGACCCACAGTTGTGGTTTACTGCTCTTGCTGATACAAGTCTGTCACTGCCATGGCCCTTGATGCCCAGTGGATTCTCAGCTGGCCCTGGGAGACCGGCAGGTGCCAGTTGGTGGCAAGATGCACCAGAAGGCTCGGATTTGTTAAGGTTGGGCCCTTGGAAGGATGACTGCCAAGCTGGCTGGCCAAAGGGGTTGGGGTGGTGGGGAGGGAAAGATAAATCTTCAAAAACAAGCTCTGGGAGCTGGTTCAAAATGCAGGGTCTATGGCATCTTTTAAATCAGGCTTTGCTGAGGAATTCGCTTTAGAGTTGGGGGTGGGGGTGGGGGCAGAGAGAGTGGAATTAACAAGGAAAGCAAAACAGATGTTAGACTAGTTTTCTAAAACCTGTAAAATGCATGTCTGTATTTAAGTGCATATATATGAACCTGTCTTTATTTATGGACTTCTAAATTGGTCTTCTTGATTCTAATGAGCTCAGTTCTACAGGGCAAATGTTCTTCGTCTTGTAAGTGACTTCCTCTCACAGAACTGTGTAAACTCTCCAAAGCCCCAACAAGGGCCAGGCAAGGAGACTGACAGGAAAAGGAAGGGGCAGGTTACTTCTGAGTGACTATAAATGTAGACAGCCTGCCCTCACCATACTCCTAGCAGCGGCACTACACATCCAGTGTCTTCTGGGCTATAGGAAAATAGGACTCTCTACTTACTCTCCTTTCCTTCACGTCATCTCCAGAGGCAGATATGAGACCTCTCCCAGGGGTTGCCCTGACAGTTTGCTTTCTTACCTTCATAAGCTCTCCAGACACACAGGCTCCCTTCGATTTCTCTTCTGTTGGCACAAAGGACTGCCAGTGGCAGCTCAGTGCTATCAGTGCTCATGAATTACCTCAAGCCCATGATATGGTTCTTGTCTTTCTCCTTGCCATGTAAGCCTGTGTGTCCAGCACTGGATAGCCTCAAGGGGTTGGGCTCAGCACAGGCCAGTGGAGCTGTCCCCCTTCCAGTGTTACCTGGGGTACTTAGGCTGAGAGAAGCCACTCTCTGTAGATGCTCCATTTCTGCAGGTGCTGCCTGCTTGGATGGGGCATACTACACATATCTAGGAATCAACCCAAAGAGGCAGAAACAAATAGGAAGCTTTGGTTTATCTCGGGGAGAAAAAAATATATCAAACTATAGCCTTCTAGCATACAAATTCCAAATCCAAGACTTTTTTCTTTTTAGTCAAAGGCCTAACTGCTGTATCAGATGGGCGTCCTTCTGGGTTCACTTCAGAGGACACGATGATACCGGCCTTCACCAACACCAAGATTTGCTTCTAAAAACAGCCAGCCTCCACTGGGAGAAGAACAACGCCAGGAACCCTCATTGCACTACATAATAGAAGCCAGCTTGGCTTGACCAACAACAGATTATAAACCTGGCCAAGCCAATTACGGAGGAATCCATAAGTTGATTTTCAACTAAATCTTTACAAAGCCTGCTGTGAAGTGCTCCAGAAATGCTGAGCTGGAAGCAGAAAGATTGGAAACATTCCGAGGCCCAAACTCCATCAGTTTTCTCATCTCAGTCTCTAGGACCTTTTAAAATAACCACCAGCCCTATACTACCTAGTGCTGGAGACAATTAAAATCTTGGCCTTGGTTACCTGGGCTTAGGTTAAAATAACAAGGAGGAGTGTATTAAATTAAACAAGATGGCTTCCAGCAAGGACATTCCAGGACAATGTGCTTAAAGAAGAAAAATAGTACATTAGGTAGAATAGATTGGCCAGGATTGGTGGAAAAGCTCTTGATGGAACATAGTTTTTACTCATTTATTTAAAATTCTTCAGTGAAAATATCCACCCTCCCCTTACACATGCGCACATGTGTACACACACACACACACACACACACACACACACACACACACACAGATCCTTGTCATGGCATTCAAAACCCTTTGTGATCTAACCCTAATTTATTTTTACACACACATCTCCTCACCCATGCTCTGTGCTCAGCATTAACACTTAGCTGGTATGCTTGAAGACCAACTTTGCCTGCTTTCCAACCATTTCAAAACCATTTGTACTTCTTCAAACTCACCATGTTTTCCATGTCTCTGAGCCTTCGTACATCCTGCTACTCTCTGTAATTATCCTTCTCTTTTTGTCTGCTGAATGAATCACCATCTACATTTCAGATCCAACTCACATCTAACCTTCTCTATGGAGACTCTCCTACACCCCAGTCCTATCTCCTCACCCACCTCCTCACTCCATAAAGTCTTGTTCTATTTGTCTGTCTAACTTGCTCCCTAGATGGGAAACCCCTTGAGACCATGGCCATATCTGATTCATTTCTGAGTCCCCACAATTTTGTGTGGTGCCTATCCCACAACAGATGTTCAGAGATTATTTATTTCATAAATACAAACTTCCCTTTTTTACCAGCTGTAAACACAAAACAGATACAAAAAGAGGCAGCTTCTAAACTGTGGGAATGGAAGTCACTGCACTTAGTGATGGTGAGGTGAGATGGGGCATAAATGCTAACACCTCCACACAGCAGTTTTTAGTGCTATAAACTTGCACAGGGGACTTTGAGGAAAGTGGTGTAAAACCAGTCAGTTAGGAGAGTCTAAATCTAATGAAAATAATTATAGCATTTTCCCCCTCAACTCTCGATAGCTTAGTAAAAGCAACACAGTCTGCTTAAGGGGATTAAAACCTGGGGGCTTGAGAATTTTCCCTTTTATGAACCACTAACAAGAAGCAATGCAAGGAAATTATCGAGGGACACACTGATGTGAGCTTGTCTTCTCACTCAGGAAGCAGTTACTAAAAACTACAAACAGCCCATTAACATAAGCGCTTACGTGAAAACACAGTAAGGGTACGTCATCACTGTTGATTTCATCAGCCCCTATTTCAAGGCTGCAACCCAGTGATGCCCTCCTCCTGAGGGCAAGGGAAGCCAACTGTGCTCAGCACTGAGAGTATCTGTTGTAAAAAAGAATTGCAAATGTTGGTTGATGATTAAATAGAAAGAGATGCTGAGAAGGGCGTGAGCTGGTTCTCAGCCTGGGCCTGTACTGCTTAGGAAAACAGTTAAAAGCCCTGAAAGAATATAAGAAGGTTCTCAATGCCCATCATTCACCATTCATTCACCCATCCAGCAATCATTTATTGAGCACATTCTATACATTGGGCACCATGTTTGTTGCTAGGAAACAAAGATGAACAGATTACTATGTCATCCTTCCAAGAGCTCACAGTATGCAGTGGAGAAGCTGGCCATGAAAACAAACACTGCTGGTGTCACAGAGTTGAACTCCAATGGCAGCATTAATAGAGCACCAGGGCAGGAATAACTCACATTCACCAGCAGATCCATGAAGGCTTCACAGATTCACAACCACTGGGCTTGACTTGAAGAACAAAGTAAAAGAGGCATTTGAAGGTTGGCTATATGGTTGGTAGTTAAGATCTATCCTGAAAATCCACAGATCCGGGGCGCCTGGGTGGCTCAGTCAGTTAAGGGTCCAACTTCAGCTCAGGTCATGATCTCACGGTTGGTGAGTTCAAGCCCCACATCGGGCTCTGTGCTGACAGCTCAGAGGCTGGAACCTACTTGGATTCTGTGTCTCCCTCTCTCTCTTTGCTCCTTCCCCACTCACACTGTCTCTCTCTCTCTCAAAAATAAATAAACATTAAAAAAATTGTTTAAAAAAAAAGAAAATCCACAGATCCAAGTTTACAAATGAACTACTTAGGAAATAAAGACAGTCAGTGGAATTCCTTTGCAGTATGTATGGAGTCACTTGGGGTTTATACAGTGGATCAGGCTCAATTCAGAAACTCTGGAAGTCATAACAGGAAGGAACAGGTTTGAAGCAACAGCTTAAATATTAAGAGTTTACTGCATACAGATCAATGCAACATTGGGACAGATCAGCAAGGCATATTTTCTTTTCTTTGTGATTAAGGGAGACCCAATCCCCACTTTGCCTTCACCCCCACACAAATTCTGAAATACTAGTTTCTTCAGATGGGGAAAGAAGATCCAGTGACTTTTGAGAGTCCTGCTCTTCAACAATTCAGAGTCTAGCTACAACAGCAGAACTCTGGGTGATAGTATGATGCAGGCCAGTCCATTAGCAGCTCTCTTCCCTCCTTGGGAGCAGAGGCTAGGGTCAAGGGAGCCTTCAGAGATGAAGTGTGCTGACGACCACAGAAAAGGGCAGGAGAATGTGACTCTCAGCCACAGGGGGCTTAAAGGCCTGGACACTATGGTCTTCTGGAAAAATCTGCCCATTTTTCCCCTTCCATATCCTTTAAGCAAAACTCCAAGCGCTCAGACTTCATGGAGCTTCAACCAACATTTCTTAAACATCTACCATGTGTAGGCACCATGCTCTCTGGTTCATAAAAGAATATTTAGTGTCAAGTATTATTATTATTTCCATTTTTCAAGTAAGAAAACTGAGTCTCAGATGAAATAATTTTCCCAGGGCCACTTACCTAGCAATTGATGAAG
The DNA here is from genome assembly GCF_023721935.1 of Panthera uncia. Classification (NCBI taxonomy): domain Eukaryota; kingdom Metazoa; phylum Chordata; class Mammalia; order Carnivora; family Felidae; genus Panthera; species Panthera uncia. Next base: position 39,523,127 of record NC_064809.1, read on the forward strand.
ATGGGAAACAAAGATAGTTTCTGATGCCAACATAATTCAATATCCTTTCCTCACACAAAAATGTAAATATTAGGCCCTGTGTCCACTCTCACATCTCTTAGGTTTCCTTTATTGGATCTTCTCCAGTCTGATTTCTAATATTCTTGTCAGACAATGAACCAGCATCTGTGCTGATATTTTCACTCTCCAAAGCACCTTCACTCACATGTCTTGTATGACTGGTGCACTAGAGCTGTCCCTGCTGTTGTCCGTGTCATTACTCCTGTCTGGCCTGAATTTGTGCCCCCTCAAAAAACTGACATCAGTGGATCTAGTTCAGCATCTTAAAACAAGAGAGAACTGAGTTGGTGAGATCTACTGATTTATTTCTGATTTTCAAAGAACAGCCTTGTGAATTTCCAATAAATGTTTATTGTGAACAAATGAATGACCTGGCTTACTCATGCTTGTTTACTTTATCCACCTGCAAAACGGGAATGTGAAGGCCAGTTACTCATTCCTTCCTCTCATCCATCCATCCATCCATCCATCCGTCAATCCTCCCATATACCTTTTTGGGCCATGGAAACACAGTCAGTGAGGCAGAAGGGCAATGAAACTAGGCATGATTGGAAAGAAGTTCCCAAGCAACAAATGAATAAGAACCTTTTTCCTTTATTCTTTTCCCCTTTCATCTTCCCAAAGGGCTGTAAAAAAGTCAACAAAAGGAACACATAGTGAGGTTTATGGAATTTTAGAAAAAAGGAAGTGACATAGAAAGGAGGGAGAAACAAATATGCAAACTCTAAGGACCTATTATGGGGCCACAGCTGAGCAACAGAGTTCACTCTGAGCTTCCTGGGTGTTCCAGAAAGAAGAGAAATGATAAAGTGATGGTGTTCTCCGTAAGATTTAACCTTAAAGACTGCCTTCCATTCATTCATTCACTCATTTCATAAGCACTGACTGGGCATCTTCTGTTCACCAGAAGCCTTCTGTAGTACACTTAGGGGTATCATATCCAAATATACTCTTGTCTTTTCTCTTAAGTATGTATGGAGAGAGGGACTCCTAGTACAGAAAGTGACAATCAATGTACACTTCAAAGAGAGAGAGAGAGAGAGAGAGAGAGAGACATGAACTGTGACTCACCCTACTTCCCAGAAATACTGGAATGACACCCTGGATACTGCCTGAACTGTGTTTAAATGCCATTTGGAGAAGATGGCAGGTGCCTGATTGTCCAGTGAGATGACTCAGTTTGTATAAACAGGATGGTTCAGGGAAAGGAATTTCCTGATTCTCTGAGCCATTGCCTCGTAGCACACAATCTTGGAGTTCTGTGACAAAATGATCGAGCTTCAGTGCTGATGCTTGTACAGATACTCTGGAATATTTCATCACTTACAGCTAAGGCACCCCTGGGACTAGTTTTATATATCCAGCCCGTTAGAAACTTGGAAATTACCCAGTGTGGTCTCTATTATCCATGACCAAAGAATATCAGAATATGGAAGGGATCCTGGGTGTCACCGAAGTCACTGCTCTATTGGAAGCTTTCTACTCTTTCTTTAGTAAGGGGCTACCTTTACCTGGTCATTTCCAGGGGAGGATACTCAGGGAGGTATGGAGCCAGCTCTTCCCATTGCTCGTTATTCTCTGTCTCAGTTGCAAGTCACTGAGACTTCGGGCCATTTGTTACAAAGCTTTATCATAGCTGTAGCTGACTATTACATAGAATATTTTGCCTGAACTACACAGATGATTAAACAAGTCTACCAATTTGTATGGCCTTAGGAAGCCTGCCTTTGGGAGGATACCATTCCCTAATCATAAGCACTTGAAAATAAGGATTCTTGGCCCCTGGTTGGGGGAAGTCAGGGGTAGATTGTGCCAGCTAAATCAACACAGCCAGAGGGGCTGGAGAGCTCTGATGAACAATGATGTCTGTGGAGTCCAATTGTCACTCTGTCTTCAAGGTCCAACACTACAGAATCACCTCTTTCATTCTATATTCCTCTTCTTTCCTTTTCAAACATTCATTGAGCACCTACTGTATGCCAGGCCTGGTGGTTAGGTGCTATGAATGAATAAAACACAAATCCTGACCTCAAGAAGCTCCCTTCACAGTTTCATGAATATGAACATAGGCCACTGGTCTTCAATTGTATCACTTATTTATCTGATATACTGGCAATAAACTTGATCGAGAGATTCTTTGGGAACTTATAGAATTAAATTTGGGCCCACGTTCTTAAATGCCAAAGCTACTCTACACAAGTGGAACTATGGCAAGTAACAGAGAACTAACGTTGCCTGCAGCCTTAAAGCAACTCAGGAATTTCCTCCCATTGGCCCTGAGGAAAACTCCACAATGGGGCTGTGAGGGGCCTGTGGCCAAAAAGCTTTGAAGCCCCATTTTGGGGTTGGGGACAGTGATGATTAATGTCACAGCCTGCTCCTGGGCCAGCATTCTTTCCTCCCCTCAGAGATGGGGGTGGGCGACTACCCTTGAAGTCCTTTTTAGTAAGCTCTTCAGGAAAAGGGTTTGATATTGGAGATTCCCTCGAAAGCTTGCTGTTCTCCTCACAGGTTTCTCCAGCTTAATCCCTCACTCTCAGGTTTCTCTTTGTCTGGGGCTGGCCCATCCCCACCACCAGTGCCGCCCAGAGGTAGCTCCCTACCGCCAGTGCCCCCTCCACAGGCTGACTCTCAGCAAGCCCCCCATGCCACCCCCCAACTCCCAGCTTCCCCTTCACCTCATGGCCCCTCCCCCATGCCTGCTGGGCCCCGGTTCCAGTTCAATTTAGAAAAATGTAAATATAATACATCTCTCTCTGCTGCCTCCCTCAACTGATGACGTGCCTCACCATTACAACTGACAGGCTCAGAGTGGGCTCAGCGCACTTCCTGTCTGCATGGGTGGTCCTGGGGATCACGGGGAAGGAAGCCGACAGCTGAGAGTGGGGCCAGGGATCACCATGTCAGGCACACCAGAGGGAGTGGGCAGCTTTGGTTTCACTGCTCTCATTTTTGTTCAAAGCCCAAGACAAGGGCCTTTCTGGAATTAGGAGGTCTAGCCCATTGGGAAGGAAGAAGGATACCTCACCCTACCCCTATCCCTCCGCTAAAGCCCAAGTTCCCATAAGTCCTCATGAAAGTCTCTTACACAATGATCCAGGAAGGGGCTCTGGCTTCAGTCCCACTAACGGGTCTGTGGGGCAACCTGAGGCAACTTGCATCACTCCCTGGGCCTCTTGGCTTCAACATACACTGTCTAAGATGGATATGTGAACTGGGATGCCAGCACTGGAAGAGACCCTGGAGGTTACCTGGTCCAGTGGTTTGAAACTCTTTATTCTTGTCAAGACACTCAGTGAAAAATGATTACGTGCACCATTCACTTCCATTGGGGTGGCCAGGTTTTGTGCATGCTGAAACTTTCTTTGTTCTCTCATTCAAAAATAATCTAGAAATGTGAGAAAGTGAGGGTGATGTTGCCTCTGCTTTACCTTATATTTTTAAACTATATTATCAGTAGGAGCACCTAAGTTGTGATATATTACACGTTTGGTTGTGACTGCAGACCAGTGGGTCAGGTCTCTGCAAGGAAAAACTCACCATCTGGTCTAATTCCCTCTAATGTGGAGGAGGAAAGTGAGGTTCAGAGAGATGATAGGAGGTGCTCAAGGTCACACGTGCACTTAAAGGCAGAACTGGATTCACATCCACTTCTCACCGGACACCCTGGGAAGTTGGGAAGGAGAGAGATTGCTTGCTCTGTCCTACAGTGATCATCTGAAGAGAAAAGCACGCTTCATTCTGAAGACAAAGGTGCAGAGAAATCAGAACCAGTGATATGATCACCACCACCAAAGCTTAATTATCCACAGAGATGGCAGAAACTATCGCCTCCAACAAGGTTTTGACATTTGTGGACTTGGGTCTTCTCTCTAGGCAAGCTTTCCCAGGGCTGCTACCTATGAGCAGCATGGAAGGGTTCATATTACGCCTTCTCTTATTTCCTTGGCTTACTCACTGGAAAGGAGTACATAATAGGCCTGGGCTGGGGGAGGGGAGAAGGCCAAAGCAAAGGGGAGGAGGGGGAGGGGAGACAGGAAAGGAGGAGGAGGGCAGAGAAAGAGAAACAGGGAAAACCCCCAATTCTTGGTAATCCACTCAGTGGATTATCAGCCCATTAATACGTGAGAACTGACAGTAGCATTGCTAGAAGTAAGTTGTTTCAGCCTAGATAAGAGAAAGGCAGAGCCAGATAAGTGATACCCTCCTGTTCAGTCACTCCTTTACAGGGTTTTTTGGTGTGTTTTCAGTGCCCATGCTGTGTGCAAGGCCCTGTGGCTCCAGGAACCTGCCACCTAGGAAATCAGTTACCAAGAAGTATCAGAGGCATTACTGTCTTAGGAGGCAGCTTGTCTGAAATCCTGGGGTGGGAGTAGGGACAGCTAAAATCCTGAGGAATGGGAGAGAAGGGGAGGGGAAAGAGGAGCAGGAAGGGAGGGGGATGGGAGGGAAGCTGTTTTGGGAAGGAGGTGATAGCAGAGTAAGAAAGCAAAGGGGATTCCAGGGCAGGGAGGAAGGAGTGAAATGAAGGCTATGAGTGATAAATTGTCTGTTGGGGTCCATTTTGGCTGGACCCAAGAATACGTAAGAGGGCCTAGGGTTAAATACATCGAAACAATGTCCCACGAACGCCTTGGGAAAGATATGGGAACCCTGGAAGTTTTAGAACAAGGGATGGCAAGACCAATGCTAACCTTCATAAGAAGAAACAGGGCAGTGGAGAGATGGTGGTGGTTGCAAGGGGCTGTGTTGAGGGTGTGGCAGGAAAAAAACTACCAGGTGTAGGAGATTAAGAGGCTGAGCAGAAGAAGCAGCCTCCAGAGATATCCCAGAGGAAAGATGGGAGCCTGGATGGGAGGTGTGTGGAGACAGAAGAGTGAATGAGCAGCGATGTTGAGATTTCTCAGCTAGGGGCCTGGAGGGAGGGGGAACCATACGTGTGGTTGGGAAGGCAGGAAATGGTCACACAGGAGCTGAGTCTCTGGACAGAAGAGCTGAGAAATGTCTCCCCCTGGCCTGTCTGTTGTCTCAAAACAAGCCTGAGGTAGTGGGTGGGAGATGAGTCGCTTGTTTCCAGGCCAGAGTTTGTTCTGCCTCAGTACATGGGTTCCAAACCCAAGGAAGTTTGGTCAGGTGGCAATTATGAGCCAGAACAAAGAAGAGAATGGACAATTCTCTGTAATACACCTCTGCTCCATCAAATGGAAGCTTGAAAGGGCTAGCCTCTCTGAAGAAAGCACAGTCAGCTGCATTGTGTGTGTGTGTGTGTGTGTGTGTGTGTGTGTGTGTGTGACAACAAGGCCCTTTCATGTAACCTTCTGCCCCTGTCACTCTGCCGCTAGACCCTGAGGTCCTGGAGGGCCCGGGGCCCACTTACTGCCTCTGTGCCCCCAGTGCCTGGCACAGGTCCTGGAGCAGCAATGCTCCCAGGGACAGCCGAGGAGGGGGCACCGAAGAGGGAAGACGTGAAATCCGAGTTGAGCTTAAATCCAAGTCTGAGAGAGAGCATTCCACTCTGTCCGTTTTGGCTAATGACTTGATCCCTGAAGGCAAAGGAACAAATTAAAGCCAGAAGTGACTTTTCTTTAAGGGAAGCCCTGATAATAAACGTGGTTCACTTTGGTCTTGGGAGATGAAAATTGCTGCATATAAAAAATATATATAAATATGTCCACAGTGAAAAGGGAGGCCAGCCCAAATATCGTGGGATAGAAAGAAGCAGGGCCTCTATTTCTCTGCCACTGAAGGAAGGGAGCTAAAGTGCCATTCATTCAAGACACATTTTATTGAGGTCTTACTTACTACATTCCAGGAATAGTGCCAAGTGGTGAGACTAGGGAGGGATAAGGGGGCCCCTGCCCCCACAAACTCACATTTTTTCCTCTACCAAAGCAGGTGTAGGAGAAGAGAGGAGCCATTGATGGAAGAAATTGCTTCCAAGAGACAGGTTAGAGCTTGAGCAACTCAGCAAGAACTTGCTGCAGGCAGGTGAACTAGCACAGGCAAACCCAGACCTGGTGGTGGCAGATAAGCAGGTGTGCATGCGCAGAGCCAGCACAAGGAGCACGAGGATGCTCTTATAAGCTATACGTGCAGGACACTGGAACTTTCACTTAAGGGAACTCTATCACATTGAAGGATTTTACATACAAAAGAGAACATGCTCTGGACTGTACCTTAGCAAAGCCATTTTAAAAAGGAAATGGGAAAGAGGGAGAAAGGAGGCAGGGGACAAGTTAGGACGCATTTGGAGTCATGCAAAGGAGGTGGGCACTTGCCATTATAAAATAAGTAAGTCAAGCAGATGAAAAGTACAGCATAGGGAACACAGTCAATAATAAAAAAAGAAGTGGAAGAAGAAGAAAAAGGAGGAAGGGCGAGGGCTTGAGTGGGGATGCAAAATTCTTAGTAGAGGCAAAGCCAGTGAGGGAAGGAGCCATGAATATAAAAGGCCCTGGATCATACTGATCCTCTCCTCAGCAGGCGTTGATGCGAAGCCAGATAGGAATCTTGGAGAAGAAGACAAGGTCTGTGCCAATGCAGTGATGCTCCTTCTGAACCCAGAAGTTCAAGTCTGCAATTTCAGGAGGGCGCTGCAATCTTTGGGACCTACCCCATGCGTTTCCACCTGCTGGATGACTCTTACAAGTCTTGGTGGACAGCCCTTGGCCCTCCAAAGTCATGACCTGGTCTTCACTCCAAATGAATGAGTAAGTAAATATCCAAGCTCAATGCACCTCCCTTTCTACTAAAGTTTGACAGGATGTAAACTCATGACCAAGAAAAATGAGGTTTCCTCTAACAACTATGTGAATGACAGAAAAAATTCATCTTGTCACCCACATTAAAGGCCTAGGGGATAGGCCTATTTAAGAAGCTGAAGGAAGGCTCTAGGGGGAGAATTGAATTCCTGAGTCAGGAAGACAATAGTGATTATTTTTTAGAAGACTGGAGGAACAAAAGTTTGCGGGTTTTAGATAAACAGATGACAAAAGGAGCCCATTTGCGATGCCAGACTTGACAAGGAGAACCCTAAGGGCTTAGATTCTCTGAAAAGACAAACATCTTGGAGTGTTTACCTCTCAGACTTCTGAGTGTGATTTTTAGATTTGCCTTGGAGTCTGGTACCCACAGTCTTTCAACATTACTGCCCAACCCTATACTAATGGGTCAATACATTGAGGGCTCACTACATTGAGGGCTTTAAATTGTTTTTAGTCAATTCCTAGATTAAAGGGAAAGAAATTGGACTCTTGACAAGAACAGTGGCAACTCATATCCATAGACAGCCTATGTGGACCAAGCACTGTTTTTTAACTATGTTATTTTCATTACCTACTTCTCAGAACCATCCTGTAAGGTAGGTGCTATTATCATCAAATCTACTTTCCAGATGGGGAAACTGAGCCTGGCTGACTTTATGCATCAGCCCAGAGTCATGTAACTAGCCATAGCAGGCCTGGGACTGGAAGTCTGGTGGTTTGACTCCAGAGCCCACCCCTACCCTCACTTAGCCTATGTTGCTAAATGGCGTAATGTTTGGTAAAGTTTAGTCTGCAGTCCGGTCTTTGATTGTACATGGGAACAAATATTCTCTTCACAAGGGTCAAGAGTATATTCCAGAGACAAAAGGAATAAAAGGACTCTAAGCCAGAAACATAGCTCTTGCACCTATATAAACTATGAAATAAAATAATCACATCTTTGAAGTGGCTGACAGCTTGGCAAAATGGCCTAAAGAATGCTGGGAGTGAGTTTCTGTGGAACCCAGCTTGGAAAACCCATGTGTGATTCGTGCTTCCTCCTCTAGAGAAGCCTGAATCGGTATCAACTGCATTGTTGACTGAATCAATATCATCCTGAACTGTTGAAGGCTCTGTCCTTATTTCCAAACTTGTTACTCCCTTTATATGTTTAATACATATCTGATGAATGAAATAATGAATGAATGAGTGAATGAGTGCGCCTGTGTTTCTTCTTCCTTCCTTAGTCTTTCTTACTACCTCCCTTCCACACTTGCTGCCTATCTCCTCAAGGGAAACAGAGTCACAGCACTGGCTAAGATTTTACAACTGCTCCCTACAGCCTGATGTGAAACGCAAATTTGTCTCATCTTCAGACAAATTAACGTACCAGGTCTTTATCTAAGCCCTATCTACCCAAAAACCACCATTTGCTATGTCAATGCTTACTCATGGCCAGGAGACTCTTTGAACTTGTGAGTCCTTTTCCTTGGAATGCTCTCCCTTACTCTTATCATTAATATGTAGACTGTCAGAACCAGAAGGACCTCAGGAATCAAGCCCGACCTCCTACCTACGGCTGGAAGTCTCTTCAAAACATCCTTGACCCACCCACAATCAACCAAGCCCCGCTTTGAAAATGATCCTTCATTTGCCACTTAAAGTTGTTAAAAGCTAACCTCTGTTAAGAAAACTTCCCTCACTAATTAAGAAATCATTCATTCATTTACTCATATTTGTTTATCAGACACACTGAGTGTCTGTTATATGCCAGGAAATGTGCTGGGTCATGGAGGCCATGAAGATGAATAAGCCATGATTCCTACACACTGTTCTTTAGAATCTAATAGTCTGGGTCTGCAGAACAGATATGTGACCAGTATTATCATAATTCTGGAAGATACACCATCAGTGTGTGTACCTATATGTAATGGGACAGAAAGGCAAATAATTAATTATTCCTCTCAGAAGGAATGGGGCTTGATCTAGGGAGACTTCACAGGGAAAGCACCATGAAAAGCTAAGTTTTGAAGGAGGAGAAGTCTGGAATATTCAAATCAACAAAGTGGAATGAGGTGGCCACAGGGGGCTGAGCATCTCAAACTTACTGTGCACTGATAATTCCTTCATATCACATTACTTCAGGCTACTAAATAATTTGTATTCACTGGAAGAGTATTTTGTACACTGCCTGTGGCTCGGTGAATTGGTCTAATCCTTTTAGAAAGGAATACATAAAATAAATAAATAAATAAAGAACTATACAATGGCCGTAACTTAGATCTAGTAATCACATCTGTGGGAATCTACCTTGAGGAAATCATTAGCAAATATGGAAAGGATTATATGCATGGAGATAATATATATTAGATTACCAAAATAGGGGAAGAATCAGAAAGTGAGTCTCCAATGTGTTTCACTGGAAAATCAGCAAATGAACTACAGTACATTTATTAGAGGGGTCATTTATTATGCAGCTCTTAGTTTTGGATATTATATGACAACTTGGAAATATTTATTCATCTAATGCTAACTGGAAAACAGCAACAAATGTGTGTATGTGATCACAACTTTATTTTAAAAATCATATACATAACAAAAAGGGTCTAAGAAGAAATGGCACCAAAATGCTAGTAAACATTGGGCTGAAATGAGGTAAGTCTGGGAGACATTTTCCCTTCTTTTCTCTATTTTCAAGCCTTCTGTTATATGGTTGTTTTGTTCCCTTATAACCTGTAAGTAGTTTTGTGTGTGCGTGCACGTGTGTGTGTGTGTGTGTGTGTGTGTGTGTTTTGTTTAATCTACAGAATGAATTTCACTCTCTACAATCGTGGTATAAACTTCTTCCAGAAGCCACTAAATCTTCTAGTTCTCGCTGTTTTTTCCCCTCTTCTCATTACTTTGTAAAGTGCCCATGTCTGAACACATAGTGGATGTCCATTCAGTGATAAGGTGGCTGACAAAGTTCAGCCTATATCCCTGCACGTGGCTTTCCTAGGGTTCAAGACCATTAAGAGAATCAGCAATACTTGACAAACCCGGCTTTTATATGTGTTAGATGTTCTTCTTAGCACTTTTCAGATACTAATTCATTAAATACAACAATCCTACGAGGTAGATATTATTATTAATATCTTTTTGTTTTTACAGCTAAAGCAAACTGACACACATAAAAAGTTAGCCACTTAACCAAAGCTGTCCAAATACTTGGGTCACAGAGCCAGGATTTGAACCCAGAGAGTAGAGCTCAAGTGTCTCTGCTCTTAAGGATTCACAAGAGGAACCTTTGAAAGAGCCAGCTATCTAGACAGACAGGTAGACATGCCAGGAAGACCTACATGGATAGCTGGGTGGTGGGGGTAGGGGAGTAACGTTGGAGGGTGGGGGTTGGGAGCCATATTTAATGTAAGCCCCTTCCCAAATGGAAGCCTCAGCTTCTGGCAGCAATTTCTGTCTGATAGAATGGCAGACATTGGGTGGCATCTGGAGTATGAGTGATCACCTCTGTGTAAAAACCTGGCTCAGTGCTGGAGAGGGATCAGAGATAGTACTTAAATAAAGGAAAAAGCATAAGGGAGCTACATATTTCCATAAACTGTGTCTTGATATTTTCCTACCCTATAGCTCCCAAAACAGATATAACTGTTTCTCTTCTGATAAGTTTGTTTAGATTATAAAGTACAAATTTTTCCTGGAATTTTAGATACCTCAGAACTAGAACAGACATTTTATGGCCATCTAATCTAGACCCTGTCCATCCCTCTACCCTTAACATACATATACACATTCTTATAAACAGAAGAGGAGAAATATCCACTAGAAATAATAAGCAAGGGACCCAGTGCACAAAAAGGTATCTGTGACCCCCCTATTGCGAGTGATTAACCAAAGGAGGCAGGAGCCATTATGCAAACACAATGACAGGTCCAATGACAAAGTTCCAAGTGATTCTTCTGATGGGTCCCACTGATGTTTCTCCATATACATTCTGGATTGAATAAATGTTTAGATGATATGGCTGACCTCTTGGTCCTATGTTTTTAATTCATCAGTTTCAAATCTTATGAAGAGGCTTCTCAAATATCTACCCCAATGAAAGGTCAGGATTATTCACAAGAAACCAAGAGTCTGAAGGCAGCTTATCTAAGTTGGGACATTTATCATGGAGATTTCATGGCTTCCAAACCACATCTGAAATGACTGTGTTCTACCAGCCTGTACTACCCGCACTCCTACTTTCAAGCCTTATCCAAGAACAAGGAGAGGCTCTCTCACTAGAAATATACCTCTCATCCCCTACACAAATCATCCCAACTTTTTAAGAGAAAATCTGACATGTTACCCAGCCCCACTTGAGTAGAGTAGCGGACTCTTCTATATTCTCCATGTTAAAGATGCTATGTGTCCTTACTCTTCCTGATGACAATCTATTCTTAAATTTCAGACTTCACTATTTCCTTTTCAGCTTTATCAATGCCAGAAACCATGGTAAAATACCTGAGAGACCAAACTTCTCATATCATAGATGAGGAGAGGAAGCCCAAGAAGAAAAGGATATTACCCTAGTGTCAAGGTGGTGACAGAGTTGCTCTCGGTTCTCATTCCAGGACTCCTTTTGCCCTACCCACCCTCAACTTCCATGTGGCACTGAAGGTGACACTGTGTAGCCATGAAGCCCAGGAAGAAGCAGAGACTGCCCCAGTCATTTCCCTACCCTCTTCCCTAGCCCTTTTTGCAGACCCCTTGTGTGAACCTGCCCCCAGTAAAAGGAAAGATAATAGGATCTTACTCATCTCCATGTACTCTGGAGTCAGTCCAGTGTATGGCTCCAAGCTGTAGTCTAGGTCCCACTGCTCTGGATGCTTTGAGTGGGCTGAGTCAGTTTCTCCAGGTTCTGTCTCATCTTTCAGCTTCCGAAATAGTTTCTTTAGTTTCCTGGAAAAGAAATGGACCAGTCACTAAAAGCCTTTGGAAGACAGAGTTAGTTATACAGACAGAAGGAGGAGAAAAACTAAGGCTTTGTGACACTGCAGTTATCTCTGCTCCAAGGACACACAGAAGGACACTAAAAAGACTACTTTTCTCTTAAAGACAACCTGGGGTTTTTCTTTTTTCCTTTTTTTAAAAAAATTTTTTTTTAATGTTTATTTATTTTTGAGACAGAGAGAGACAGAGCATGAGCAGGGGAGGGGCAGAGAGAGGGAGATACAGAATCTGAAACAGGCTCCAGGCTCTGAGCTGTCAGCACAGAGCCCGACGCGGGGCTTGAACTCACAAACTGTGAGATCACGACCTGAGCTGAAGTCGGACGCTTAACCGACTGAGCCACCCAGGCGCCCCAACCTGGGGTTTTTCAACAGGATAAGGAAAGGTTCCCCCCAAAAAGGGTCAGGTTTCTTCAAAACCAAAGAAACTGAATTCTTCCTACTGTTTGATGAGCAGCAAAAGAGTTGGCCCTTCTTGCCAAATGCTGAGATCATCCTATTGTCTAACAGGTGATCTATCCACCCTCTTCATGGGGAAGAGAGGATGCCTAGAAAGTACTAGAAAGATGCTTTCCTCCAAGCTCAAACATTTTCAGGTCTTAATAACATAAACAGTACCATATTTTTCATTAAATCCAAACTAAATGTTGTCAACTACTCTTATGGGTTGAAGTGAGTCCCCCAAGATTCACCTGTTGAAGCACTAATCCCAGATGTGCCTGCATTTGACTACAGGGCTTTTAGTAGGTAATTAAGATTAAGTGAGGTCATAAAGCTGGGGTATTAATCCAATAGGACTGGTAGATTTATAAGAAAAGGAAGAGACAGTGATCTTTCTCTCTCCACCATGTGAGGAAGGACACAGTAAGAAGATGATTATTGCAAGCCAAGAAGAGGGCCCTCATTAGAAACCAAACTCTACCAATTCTTGATCTTCGACTTTCCAGCATCCAGAACTGTGAGAAATAAATTCCTGTTGTTTATGCCACCCAGTCTATGATATTTTGTTATGGAAGCCCAAGGAGACTAAGTCAACCAAGATAATAATGGCCCAGCCTCTCAGTGCTTGGATGAGAATTGAGTGAAACAATGTCTATATGATCCTTAGCATAATATCTGGACATAGTAAGCATTCAATAGGTAATTAATATTTTTATTTTTAATATTAAATGCTAAAATATGCCTGAGGATATGGTCTTTTCATACTTCCCATTAACGCACAATCATAGGGAATGAAATTAGGTAAAGGAACAAGGTGCCAATTCTGCTAATCAATCTAAGAAAAAGTTTCTAGGAGATAGTTGGGAGGAGAATTAATAGCAGAACAGTCAGAATCATATACTTGAAAAGTTAAAGGGATTTTGAAGTCCATGCCCCATTCAATGCAGGAATTCCCCCCACATTCCCTACACAAGATGATTTAACCCCTGTGTTTCCAGAAGAACATTCTCAATATCATTAGGTATAGCATTCCATTGTTAGAAAGTGCTTCTCACAGTTAGTGGAAATATAATGGTTCAAAACAATGTTTTGATCAGTGTCTTGTCTACTACCATTTGTCATCAAGAAGATGTAGTATAGTAGTGTAGTGTAGTGGGTAGAAGTCTGATCTTTGATGTCAGAAAATAATTGTTTAAAACCCAGTTTCACAACTCACCAGCTATATTTTCTTGGTCAAGCTATTAAAACTCCATAAGATTTAATTTTCTTATCTATGAGAAAATAAATATCAGCTACCCCATAGGGTCAGTTAAGGAGATAATCTCTGTAACATGCTTAGCTTAGGGCTTGGTACATGCTAAGAGCTCAATAAATATATTTATCCTTGTCCCTGTCATCACCATCATCATTATCACCATCACCATCACAGAAGGATTTAAAGAATGAATTGAGATCCACAGAAGCAACAGTAAAATACAGTATTTCATAATAAAAGAGCAAGCAAGAATTCTGTGATAGTAAGAAATTGAGAAAAATCTAGGTGAAGCCTAAAGATTCTGAAGCCAAATAGTTTGGACTGGCTGAGACCCTGTCTGTAGGTCAGGGCAAAAGGAGAGGTGAAGAAAAAAAAAAAATCAAAGAGAGAAAAAAAGAAAAAGAAAAAAGAGAGAAGGAGGGAAGGATGGAGGAAGGGACGGTCTGGAATCAGAACTAAAATTGAGACTTTTCCTCCAGATAGCAGTAATCAGAAAACGTGGCCAAATTTTTAGTAAAGAATAATCAGTGGTTTTAATTAAATATGGAAAATTGAGCACGTGTATATATCTCTTTTCCTTCTGAAACGTGACTAAAATGATAGCGAATGAATTTTAGAATGAACAAAACCACAAGGTTAAAGAAAACAGTCATGAATACAGCAGTGTATAAGAGATGTTAATAAATATCTTAGAAGACAGACAGTGGGTAAAGGGGTTAGCAAAGCTGTGATGGCTGAACACCAAGTGCCTGCAGTGAAAAGCAGCAGAAAAAAAAAGCAAGCCCTCTCATGCTGGAATCTCAAAAAGGTTCAGAAGTTTTAGGCACTAGGTACTGCTAAAGGCAGGCAATAGTGATTGGTCAAGGCACTGCTTAAGGAGGAAGAGTAGACCCTAGTGTCTCTGCCCAACCGTATTGCCCAGGTGACTGACTACCACTTCTCCCACAGGAGGATTAAGAAGTTTATTAATTAATCAGCAGGATTAAGAAGTTTATTCAGAGGAAAAAATGAACTGGGGAAATTATAGATCCGAAATGAGTCCAATAAAATGATCGGAAGTAAAAAAATCAATAAACTCACAGAAAAAAATAGAAAAGAAATAAATAGACAATAGGAAAGAAAAGATAAGACAATAGGAAAGAAAAAATAGAAAAGAAAATAAATAGACAATAGGAAAGAAAAAATAAGAAACTCCAACATTTAATCAGAAAGAGAAGACAGAGAAAATGGTGAGGAAAGCATAAAGAAATATAAGAAAATGTCCTGAGCTGAAAGATATGCATTTTCTGATTGGAAGGACCTACTCAGCATAATGATGAAAAAAAGGACTTCCACCAAAGCCCATCACCATGAGATTTCACAACTCTAGGAACAATGAACATGATTCTAAAAGCTTCCATGACTAGAGAGACAAACAGATTCTCTAAAAATTATTTGGAACAAAAAGATATTAGAATTCTCAACATCAGTCCTTGACATTAGAAAGCCCCAGGGAAATTTATTAATATTGAGAAGGCAAATGATTTTTAGCAAGGGATTTTATACCTAGCCAAAGTATACATCAAGTGCAAAGGCAGAAGAAAAAATGTAAAACATGCCTTTAAAAACAAGGTTTTTAGGGGCGCCTGGGTGGCGCAGTCGGTTAAGCGTCCGACTTCAGCCAGGTCACGATCTCGCGGTCCGTGAGTTCGAGCCCCGCGTCAGGCTCTGGGCTGATGGCTCGGAGCCTGGAGCCTGTTTCCAATTCTGTGTCTCCCTCTCTCTGACCCTCCCTCGTTCATGCTCTGTCTCTCTCTGTCCCAAAAATAAAAAAATAAAAAATAAAAAAACGTTGAAAAAAAAAAATTAAAAAAAAAAACAAAAAACAAGGTTTTTAAAAAGATATCCATGCATCCACTCTTGTGAAGTTCCTGGAGGATGAATTTCACCAACCAGTGATATAAAACAAGAAAGGTAACAATGGAATCCAGCAAACAAGAAATTACAGAAAAAGGAAGTGCTAGATCTAACTGGGATTCACAGCTATATAGAAGGTTCAGTGAACAGTTTTGGTTTGAACAGGAGAATGAAGATTCCCAGAGGATGGTCTCCAAGAAAAAACAAGACATCTGATGTGTTAAATGAGGCCATATAGCTGGGAAAATGGACACTTAAGTACTGCCAATAATGTGTAGTAAGTATCATGAAGGGAGAAATTTAGGTAATTATGACAAAATAAAACAAAGAAAACTAACCTGACCTGAAGCAGGGGATGTTTTCCCCAAGGAAGAGATGCATAAACCAACTAAATGATAAAAGATGGCAGAAGCATAGGAAAGGGAGAGTGGCATGATGGGTGAAGATGTGTTCTAGGCAGAGGAGATCATCTGTGCAGCGGCCAAAGGCAAATAAGAGAACAGCTCAGAGAAGGGACTGAATGGAGCTCCACATGCTCGGAGCATGGAGTAGGAGAGGAAAAGTGAGGAAAGAGAAGAGCAAGAAGGCAGCACAAGTCTATGGCATGGAAAGTTAGCCATATTAGGCAGTGGCCCAGGTGACAGATTATGGCAGCAGAGTCCAGGGTAATTGCAGTGGACATGAGAAGGAGGAGGCAGACTGAGACAGGCTCAGGAAGCAGACTTAAGAAGCTGTGGTGACCTGTACGTGGGAAGGAGAGGAACCAAGGACCATTTTGGGGTCTTCAGGCTTGCGTGTGGATGGTGGTACAGTTTGCTGAGACAAGGGACACTAGAGAAGAGGCCCTTTTGATGAGGGGGAGGCAGGCGTGTCAAGGCAGAGGATCCCACAGGACAAGTAAGTAGGGATGTCTAGTAAGCATTTTATACATGTGTCTAGAGCCCTGAAAACAGATTTGGGTGGAAGCTAACAATAATGAGAATCATCCTGGAGAGAGCAACCAAAACCATAGCAATGAGCCCCACCTGTGGATGGAGCACAGGGAAGGAATACCAACAGTCCAGGGATGGGGAGAGGGAGAGGAGCTTTCCAAGGGCAGGAAAGCAGAAGTCACAGGAACAGAAGGCCAACTGCTAGACCATGTAGCAAAGAAGGGAAGGGCAGAAGGGGAGCTTCAGGAATGACACTGCAGTCACTGTGTAATACACTGTGGGCATGTCGAAGACGATGAGGGGAAAAACAACCCACAAGTAATTCTTATGAACCCTTCCTTCCCAGAAGCTGCCCTTCTGGAGATCTCAGTGACCATTAAAAAAATTAATAAAGAAGGTCCCTCAAGAATAGGATTTAACAGGAATCCTGCAAATTGTATACCATACAGATGGGCTGTTTGGAAAACTTCAGATTACGATTCCAGCTATACGATGCACTCACTTGTTAAAATAACTCCTTTGATGTTACCCCTTGTCCTTTTCATCCGCTCTGCTATTTTTCCATCACTTTTTAATGACAGGTCCGAGAAACTGTCTGGAAGTCTTGGAGCCTTTCCTTTGCTTGTGCCCCATGGGCTCATCCCAAGACCATGGTGATTGTCTGTCACACCTTAGGCCTTCCCACTGCAGGAATCTGGGGCCTAGGCAGCTCCGTATGCCTCAAGCCTCATTAAAGAAGGCAGGACTAAGCCCTAAATGAGCCAAACAAGATGAACACAGCAACCTCTGAGCTATGATTCCTCTCCTTGACACCTGACAAGGTTCAAATTTGTTCCTTAAACTTCTGATTCATGGCCAGATTCCACTGTCTTTGAGAACACAGACCTCCTTTGCCTGTGATGGCTTTAAAGAGAGACTGTTTTATGTCTTGAAATGTAATATTTATCACATTTACTGAAAAAAAAAGCATAAAGTTTATAGAATCTTACTGGCCGTGTCCAGGGTACATTACAACTATTGGGGGATGTGATCTGGTGTTTTTAGTAAGAATAGGGATGGGGAGACATTTTGCTAGTGGAAGTATTGATCTATTTGCTCTGTCTCAGACTTAGCCCAGGAAAGAATCTGGCATTTGGAAAAGGTAGGCATTTTACCTTTTGTTAAAAAAAACACCCATCTTTCTGAATGACAAAAGGCTCATTTCCAACTTTCCTTCAAGGAAGACTGGAACTAAGTTTGAGAGAAAATTATAGTGAGAAGTCAGGATGTGGGGTGGCACGTTTTAGGGGCACCATCTGATTCATACCAAAAATCCATATTGCACAAACACATATGGGAAAGGCAGGGTGTGGGGGGCAGCAGTGAGGGAACAGAAACCCCTGATAGGGGACTCAGGTAATAAATAGCACAAGATCAGATTCTGCCATACCGCCCACCATGTCTGAAGTCATCTCAGATGGAGCTGCCGATGAGCATTGTTCTGGGGCCTGTAATGTTTAAAACCATCCAGTTCCTCTCTGGAAAGCATCTGTCACAACTGTGTCAGGCCCCAGGAGCCTGGGGTTGCTAAGTGGGGATAGTTCAAGGCCAGATCACGCAACCCAGTTTTATTTATTATCATGTCCTCAATTAGTCACAGAGCTGCCTTTAAAGAGCCTAGTGCCCCCAGTTTTATGGCCTCCCTTTGAAGCACTTTGTGTTTCCATCCCCAGGGTCTCTGAATCAGGCCTAGCCAAGGTGGGACTGCTGCCGTCTGGTGGAAGGTGCCTGGAGGGAGCTGGGCTTCTGCACGGCCCTGTCTGGGACACCTGCCAGATTTAGGGGCAGCAAAAGAGAGCCTGAGAGAGTTGGTGGAGCTTATCCAGGTCCCAAAGGGCAGCTGTACAGTAACCATGGACATGCCTAGTATCCGTGCCAGCCTTGTGGAAGCCTGTGGGATTAAGAAGTGATAATATTGCTCTAAAGCAACGTTTCCCAAGCAACAGTCACATTCCAACAGCAGTTCATTTGACACCTTTGGAGGTCCTTACACTTGGCCCTCATCTCATTAGATGCTCCCGTTCAGCTCATTTCCTGCTCCTGTTCAGCCCCTCTGATGGCGGTTAAGGAGAAAACCCCAGTCTGCTGCTGGCATGTCTTTAACAACTCCCCAGTGCCCATGCAGCTTCCTTTAGAACAAAGAGAATGCGGATCTTAAGCTAATGTCATTGGTTGTTTAATAATGTTTACTTCTGACTGTATTTCTTTCTACTGTGATTTGCCGTTCACAGTAGCTGATAGTGTTCATGTTCCATTTTCAGAAATGTAATGAATTTAAATAAAACATGAGTTGCTTTAGAGGAAATTAATATGCAACAGTCACTTAGGTAGTTATGAGAAAAAAACTTAAAGGTTAGTTCACAAATCACCAAAGATTGGACACGGTGTCTTACAAGAAGCCTACTAGAGTATACAATTCTCAAGGGCATTACAATTGTGGTTATGGTATGTTTGTAAGACACACACACACACACACACACACACACACACACACAGAATCTACTAAGAATGTTGCATCCTTCACCCTCAGGGAGAGAGGTAACTGACTACCTGGCTTACTGATAAAGGTCACTTAGATAGTCTCTAATATTTTAAAACTTTCTTTGGAAGAATCTTAGAAAACTACTTCCAGAAGTAGATGATAAACATCTTCTAATTGTATAATCTCATGTTTTTTTACCCCCAATATTCTTAACTAGTATAATCACCTACCTAACTCCTCAGCCTTGCTTCTGTTTTTAAAAATCAAATCGGGTATCTAAGACTACTATTTACCTCCCTTGGGGAAAGAATTTGATGTAGGCTCTGAAGGTACATGACTCAAAGGCCATCAGGCCCTGAACAGAAGAGAAAAACAGTGCTCCTGACTTGGTCTTTTTAATCTCACTCTTGGGCTTGCAACAGTCACAAAGCGTCACTTACAAACATAAAGCTAATGACATTCAGTAACACCTTGGCTGCCTGGAGCCCCTAAGAACGGTTCTTCCTTTCTCGGATTTCATATGCTCTATTTTCGAGATAGCTGAGCATTTATCCAACCTTTATTTGTACATAAGCCAGGTTGCATGAAAATCTTTCTAGAATAACTTTAACAAGGTCACACAGTGAGTATACTACAATGGCTCAATTTAAACCCAGATCTGTTGGACAATCTCTGTCTTACTGAAATGTGCTACCCCCTCCAAAGAATTCAAGACCAATGGGTCTTATTCTTATCATTTATACCTCTTTTTCCTGTCAGGTCAACTGTCATATCTCTTTTGACTTGGAAAGACTCCTTTTTATTTTCTTGCTTATTTCATGTTTCTCAACTGTGTCATTCATATAAGGATATCTCCAGGTGCTTGAACTCTGGATTGGATGGGGTCTAATTTATTGAGAGTGGGTTCTGAGCAAGGAGGGGAAAATCCAAAAATCACCATCATAGTGATTTCATGTAACTGAACTCAAAATAGAACCTGTAAAATTACAAGAACTTTGGAGACAGAAGACTCCAGGGCTTGGTAGAAGGATTTCTGCTCTACATCCTCAGGGATTAATTACATATTTATTATTATAATTAACTATATATCTTATGTAGTTCATATATATATTATAATTAACTACACAGTTATATTGTATGTGTCCTTTAGCAACCTAGAAACTGAAATGAGGAACAATGTTTTGAAACAGAAGTAACTTGTATTTGGAAGCAGCAGTGCCCAGTTTTACTGAGTAGAGGACATGGTCACAGAATGTCACAGCTGAAATGAGAACACCTTGGAGATGATTCTAATGCCATTATTTTCATCAGGAGATGAGGACAGCAAGACTTAGAGAAGTGATTTGTCCCCAGCTTCATAAGTCACTGTATAATTTCCATCAATTAATTAAAGTGTGGCATATTAAATACATATCAAGCATAAACAAGAAAATTTAGCCTTTGAGGCAAACAGCCATGTGTTAACTTCATCTGTTATGAAGTAGATGGGTGGGGGACATGCCAATACACTGTCCAAACATATGCCTGAGCTCTTGCCTCTCTTCTATCTATAAAAGGCCTCTGGTCCAGAGTAAATGGGCTAAGTAGTAGAGCAGATGTCCAGGCATAAATAAATCTCATGCCTGCAAGCTGTATACAATTCCATCCAGAGCAGAATAATGATACACTGGAAGGACAGGTGTCTTTCCCAGATGTCTGAAGGAGAATGGACACTTTCTTTTGTAGCAGCAGTGGAGGGGCTGGTCCCTTGGCTTCAAAGGAGCCAGATGTGGCTTTGGTACATCTTTTCTTGGTCTGTATATTTTCTGGATGTTTCTCCACAACAAATGTAGTCTCTCTCTGAGATGGTAAGCTCCTAGGGAACAGTGACCATGTGTCTTACCAGCTTTGCTTGACTATCACCGAATGACTGTCAACCAGAAAGCTGGAGATGGGGCACAGTTTCAGAGGGCTGGGTTTCTCAAAATTGATGATTTCCGGACTGGTGACCAGAGGCTGGCTGCAGCAGGGAGGTGAAACAAGATGTCCAGACACCAACATTCTTGCCAGTCCTCATACCAGAAAAACACACATCCAAGAGCCTTCTGAGATTGTGTCAGTGTGAGGACAGAAAAGCACCCTAAGCATTCAGCCTAAGTAATGGTATGAGAACACCAAAAAGCAATAGAAATGTGTGGTGGTGGTGGTGGTGGTGGTGGCGGCAGTAAGGGGAGGGGGGAGGGGTTACATTTTTCTTTGACCTGAAGGTAGATTTTCACTTACTGCATTTTCTTTCCTTTTAGATCTAGTGCCTACAAGTCTGTGTTTATTTTCAAGTTGATCTCAATGCAACACTTAAGGGAAAGAAGTCCTTCTGTGAAATCTGTATAAAACCATGTGGGAGGAGAGAGAAGATCCACATGCAAATCCAGCCTGAGCTTCACCAGCTCTGCACCCTTCCCTCCTCCAAGACCACATGTGTCTAAAGTATTACGTAGTATTTCCCCCTTTCGTATTCATTTCTACCCACCACAATGAAAGTCTACATTACTTATTCAGTGGGAGGACAGCGAGCATTAAAAATATTTTACACTTTGAGGTCCGAGATACCTGAGTCCTGGCTCTGCCACTTAGTCATTACATTACTTAAGCAAGTGCTTAATCTTTCAGAGCCTCAAACCTCCCCAATCAGATGGGTAGACAAGCCTCGTCGGAGGGGCCCTGCCTCATGGGGAAAACTATTGGCAAGTGGGCAGAGGAGTAAATAACCAGGCTCTCTGAAGGGAGGAGGCAGGGAGCATCCTGCTGAAACTCTGGCCCTGCTGGGCTAGGCCCTGGTGGCAAGTGAGGAGATAAGAAGAATTCATTACATACGGGACTCCGATCTCAAAGATGTTATTCTGGATCAGCTGCTTCCCCAACATGATGATGCTGAGCTGAATGCAGAGCTCCATGAGGCAGCCTCCCGGAGCACACTGCCCAGAAGAGAAGATAACAGTAGATGTGGTTAAGACCAAGGGGAGCTCAGAGAAGCAAGGGCAAAAAGTAAAGCGTGCGAAATGGGGTAAGGGTGAGGCTGAGGCCAGGGGGGCGCCTACAAACCACCAGCCAGCCATGGATCACTGGTGGCTATACTTGCCTCTTCCATGCGGTAGCCATCAAATACATAAACGTAGCTTCCAGGTCTGCCCACGAACCTGAAATCCACAAGCATGGGAGAGTTAGGGAAGGAGAAAGGCAGGGTTGCTTGTAGGCATGGCCTTCAGAGTGGAACAGCCACCACCTGCCGTCCTCTTTGAAAGTAGGGGCTAAATCACCTAGGACCCTCACCTGTACCACCCAGGGTTCCAGGGAATAGGGGCCGAGGCTGGAGCTGGTGTGGGGCTGGGAAGGTCACATGTGTGGGTGTGCATGTGTGACAATCTCTGAGCCTAAACACCACAAGGTTTGCATGATATCTAAGTGTACTTTCTGTGCACCTTCTTCCCCCAACTAATGCCAAGAATTGAGTTCTGATTGCAGCTCCTCAGTGAGAGCTTTTGATTTCCCAGGAAATGAAGTGGGAGACAGGCCAAAGTTGCAAGTACAGATTCCTGGGGTCCGAAAAGAAAAATCCAGACTCCTAACTGAAAGCATCTGAAGGAATGGAAGCAGCCTGCCTCATGCTTCTTCCAAGTAGGGTCTATTTTACTGGGGGACAAGAGGATGGGGCAGGTGGGGGGGAAGCAGAGAGGTAAAAGCCAATCATGGAACCAGACAGGTAATGAGAAGATTCCTTTTCACTTGTAATGTCAGCCCCTCATCCACATGTTGAAATCCTACCCATCTATTTAAGGCTCAGCTCAAATCTTTCCTTCTCTGTGAAGTCTTCTTACTGTCTCTGTTCACAATTATGTATTTCCCCATCACTTTCTTAACACTTCTCTTATGGTATTTACTGCAGTGTGCTGTTGACAAGACCATCTTTTTCAATCTGCCACAAATTTACCTAAGGGTGGGGACCCTATTTTTTGGCCTGGAATTTCCATGTATAAAATTTGCTATGGATATTAAATCTAGAGACAAAGCACCAGTGGAGTATATACCCATTAATACAGACAGTCTCTCTACTACTATAATTTCATAAGAGTCAAGAGCAGAGATCCCAGGAAGGACGCTGTGGTTTTGGTCAAAAAACATTTATAAGAAACTATCAAATATGTACAAGAACAGTTCTTGCTATCAATGCCTGCTTGATGAGATTTTAGTGATAGGAAAGCTTCCTGACAAAGTTAATCATTACTGGGAAATCTCCTTATAGGTAGCCAAGTGATCTAACCATGAAAAGTATTCATCAGAAGTCATTTTACATCCAGACAGGTTATATAATAAAGAATCTGACTGGCCTTTGTTGTTGGTTCTTGGGAAAGCCTCTACATCCTTAGAATTTCTTGGTTGGAGTCTCTTTGTTATTCATGGTGGCCTCTTGGGACTATACCTAAATTTATGCTAATGAGATCACTCAGGATGGGGGAGGCTGTGCCAGAAAAACCAACTATGTGATTAGAGGGTTGAACCTTTGATCCATGTAATAGCAGCCTGACCTCAGGGAGAGAAGGAGGACTGGAGGTTGAGCTCAGTCACATGGTGAATGATCTAACCAATCATACCTACCTACATACCGCAACCTTACAAATTCTGGCCACTGAGGCTTGGATGAGCTTCATGGTTGGTGGTACACATCAACGTGCCAGGAAACTGATCCATCTTGAGGACATGGAAGCTTCTATTTAAGACCTTGCTAAATCTCACCCTATGTGCCTCTCCCATTTGCTGGTTTGGATTTGTACCCCCTTTCTATCGTAAAACTGTAATTTTAAGTGCAACACATTCCTGAGTTCTGTGAGTCATTCTAGAGAATTATCAAACCTGAGGAGTTAGTGGTCGTAGCCAGTGGGTACCAATCACGAGTGGCATAGGAACCCCAGGGCCTGCAGCTAGTGTCTGGAGTGAGCAGTCTCATGGAAGATCATGCCCTTACTTCGTGAAGTATGTGCTAACTCAGGGTAGCTAGTGTCAGAAATGCATTGAAAGACTTCCAAGTCACTCACCAGACCTGAAATTTCCTCCTATCTCATCCTCAAAGTTGGGATGCCCAGATTATTCCAAGACTCACCCTCTGGGGCCCAGGGTCAAATCCCTGCAGTTTCCCTGGTTACCTGAATCTGAAGATTCTAATCCAAAATGATGTGGTGCGAATGCCATTGCTTCAGGAATAACAAGGTGGGGGCAGAAGTGGGGAATAGGACTGAGGGTGTGAATGGGCAGTAGGGACAAGCTGACTCTAGCAGGGGCCCCTGTCTTAGTGACAAGTCACCACGTGTGACACCATTATACTCACCGCCCCTTGAAAAAGGCCACATAGAAGATAGGCGAGTAGGCATTGACAAACTTTAGCAAGAAAGCTTTGAGTATCAGGCGCTCTTCAAAAGTCTGTTCTGTTTTTGGAACCTCTGAAAGATAAGAGCAAAGATGCTAAGACTGAGAGGCATATTTTTCACCTCTTCAGAGTTTTAATCCCTATTACATAAGCCATTGGTCTCTTGGCTCTTACTGCTTCAGGGTAAAAACCAAGAGACCTGTCTCTCTAGCACAGCAGAACTGAAGTCATCTGGGAGTCCCAAATGGTTTACCAGATACTATGAGGCTACAAAAGGCCAAGGGTACATATAATCATCACCTTTCTCCTTCCACTTCCCTCCTCTTACCCATTCTAGCAATGGTCTCTTACCATACCCCTCTGAGGGGGATCTTGGCTGGCAGAACTTTCTCCAACCACCCTCTCTTCATCGAGGGGTAGTCAGCTTTTCCCTGTGTGATTGCTGCTTCCATAAGATTTTATCTGAACAAAATCCCTGACGAAAAAGGCTTGTTAACCAATGAACAACAGTCAATAGGCAGCAAAGACTTGTCTTGGGTACCATGACATTGTTCCTCTTTTCTGCCTCCTCCATTTCTAGCAGGACAGCCTGGATCTGTGCGCTCTCTGGATAGGCTGAGACACTTCGCATGCACTCACTCAAATGATGAAGGATCATCAGATAAGTGAAATAAGCACAAGCCTAATAATGTCTCAAACTCGGGGGTCACAGGCCCATTGAGTTCTATGAGGTCCAAGCAGAGGAGCCAGCTGATAATCCCCAAAGGGGCCTGAGAAATACTGAACAGAAAACCTCACTGATGCCTTTGGAAGACCCGAGACCCATGGGATGCTCGGTGGACAACTAGGCAGAGTGTTTGATGGGGATTTCATAGACTGTGACAAATGGCTTGGCAAAGATAGGAGGTTAAAGGGCCACATTTCAGGGGCAGAAAGAAAGCACCAGCCCTGTATCATGTGCACTGATAAGTATCGCCTGAAAGCGTGCTGAGCACAGGGCCAAAGTACCAGGACCATGCCAGCCAGGAGGTTCCGTGTTCAGATGAGGCTGACACACGGACCCACCTGACTTGTCTGCCCACCTGACTCACACATAGCTTTTGTCAGAATCTTTGGAAAAGTGGACATAAAACTCTGTTCCCTCCCCTGGAATTCCTTTCCCTGGGCCCTCCTCTTATGTACAAATCCTTCATATCCTTTACCATTCAGATCAGATGTTGCCTATAATCTCCTTCCTGAAGCCTTCCCAGATGATGTCAGATGGTAGAAATCTCTTTTTCCCCTGCAGTATTTTAGATTTCTCTGTATTAATTACCCACATCCAAGCCCTTTGAAAATCACAACAGTAGTTTTAATTAATCTTCTGTCTTACTTGGGG
The DNA here is from genome assembly GCF_023721935.1 of Panthera uncia. Classification (NCBI taxonomy): domain Eukaryota; kingdom Metazoa; phylum Chordata; class Mammalia; order Carnivora; family Felidae; genus Panthera; species Panthera uncia. The sequence goes on from NC_064809.1 coordinate 39,548,736, forward strand.
TGGCCCTCTGTGTCAAGAAGTAAGCAGTTTGGGAGTAAGTGGCTTATTTGGAAAGTGCTCCCAGGAAGCTTGGGGTAGTTAGACAGGAGTGGGGAAGACAGCACGGATGTGTTCACGAACAATTTAATACAGCAGGCTATCAGGGCTCAGTCCCACTGGGGGGTCTTCTTAGAGACTGTGAAACCCCCCTCATAATTATTACACTGAGGAGTGAGAGCAAGTGGAGCCCCTACCTGGTTGAAGGTTACTGCTGGACTTGACTCCCTAGCACTTCCACCTTGTCCTATGCATGGGCTGAGCATGCTCACAACCAGAGATCACCTGCATGCAGGGAGCTGCAGTGACCTCCTGGGTGGTCAGAGGGATCATGCGCTATGCAGGAGTGTCTGCTCTGATCTGCTCCACACCCGTTGCATACGTCTGCTATCTCACGTCATCCCTACCTACTTGTGTTGGGGTGGGGGGGGGGGGAGACAGTACATCTCACTGTTATAAATAAAGGCAGCTCAGATCCAGAGAGATTAGAGCCTTGCTCAAGATCACACAGCCACAGTGGCTCTTATGGGTTACATAAGAGTTAAGGTTTTGAACTCATATCTGCCTGTCTTCAAAGACAATTTTTACTCTGCCGCACTGTGAAATCAAGATCTTTGATTACTGTTTACATCGCACATCCTCTGTCACCTCCCCACCCTCCACCCGCAGTCTAACATGATATATACCTAGGAAATATCTGTGACTGTTCAGTCCACATTAATTGAACACCCGCCATATGATGCCAGGATGAATAAAGACTTCACACTCCTCAAAGAGCTTAATTTAGCAAGGTCTCTGTGAAAACCTTTTGCAAACTGCTAAGTCTTTTCAAGATTGAATCTATGAATGGCAAGGTATCATTTCCTCTCAGGTCATGGCGGAAGGGGATCTTAGGGAAAGAATGCTGTATTTCCATGATCTGTTTTCCCACACAGCACAGTGCGCCCCTCATTCATTTGCAATCTTAGAACACAATCCTGAGGATAAGAGACAGTGCCCAACATCATCGGTGTGGTCCAAGCACAAGCAGAAACCTACTAAAGAGACAGTCACAGGCATATGTGAGCTCTTGGGGATGAATGGCCCTGGGAGGGGCCTTGAGAATGGAAAAGCTTAGAGATGCAGGTAGTGATCACAATTGTGATCTGGCCTTGACTTCTCTCTAGGCTGAAAGAGCCTTGGGAGATGAGAGCTACTCATTGTCTAGTCATGTCCTAGCCCCCATGAGCCCTAAGAAACATGGCATCATCCCTAGGCAGACAGTGACACGGAAAACCAGCTCATTCTCCGAGTGCCTCATCATCCTGAAGCCTACTTGAGTTTGCTTATGCTTACGAACAGTCCTAGAGGCCCTGGCAGGCCATGCCGAACCTACAGAGCACCGAGTCACGCTATTCTGGGCTTCGCTGTGTGTTGAGGGGAGTGACTATTTGATTGTGTTACTCCAGAGGTGGCTGTAGGGGCAGATTTTTGCATCAGACACACCTGATTTCAAATGCAGAGCATAATTAGAGGTCTGAACTTCTATAAAAAGAATAATGACATCCGCCCAACAGGGTTGCCCTGAAAACTGCATAGGATTCTTAGAAAGCCCTCAGCCTAGTACTTGGCAAGTGCCAGACCTCAATCAAGGATAGCTCCTGTTGTCCTAAAGTGTTCTCTTCTTGCATCACCTCCTCCAAGCTGGCAGCCCTGCTTTCTGCAGCATGGTTGGGCCATCCATGGCCAGGTGTTTGTGCACATGTCTTAGCCCCAAAGGTTCTGGGCATCCTTTCCATGTTGTTTAATGAGCACTTTCTACCAATCAACGGGGAGGATAGTGAGGAGGTGATCCTGCTGGCACATAGCTGGGAAAATCTAATCGAAACAGCCCGTCCTCACCTCTGCAGAAGTCCACCACCCAAGCTTCCCGAAGTTCTCCAGACAACTATGAAAATAAACATTGCCAGGGAATCTGGAGACACTGTCCTCATTTTATAGGAGATGAAGTTGGAAAAGTCTACCGTGCTATCCCTCAGCTGGCAGACAGCTTGGTAGTTTTCTCCTTCCTTCCACACCTGGAGGGACATGGCATTGCCCATGAGACAGAAGTCCGGGCCAGTCCCACACTGCCTTGCCCAATAAGCATTTGGATAATGATCTGTGTTCACCATTTACAGTGAACACTGCCTCAGCTGCTATTTCTTCTTTAGTTTATGTACATCAGCAAAGCCCCTCAGATATTTAAACCGTAAGGCCTTTTCTGTTCCTGCTACAAATTCTGCCTGACAAAGAGGCCAGTGCATCCCTGTTTGATTTATGCTTCTCAAGTCTTCCCTGGGCTCGAGATCCACATCCCTTTCTTCCGTCTGATTCCTATTCTCCTTGACAAAAGAAAAAAATGCTGAGGCCCAGGAAATGCTTACCATCAATTTCTAAGGTCACTTTCCATTTTAAGATCTCATAACCATAGGGATGCCTGGATGGCTCAGTCTGTTAAGCGTCTGACTTTAGCTCAGGTCATGATCTCATGGTTCGTGGGTGCAGGTACCGTGTTGGGCTCTGTGCTGACAGCTCAGAGCCTGGAGCCTGCTTCAGATTCTCCCTCTCTCTTTCTCTCTCTCTGTGCTCCTCCCTGGTTTGTGCTCTCTCTCTCAAAAATAAATAAACATTGAAAAAAAAAGATCTCATAACTGTGAACCCCCATATGACTGTTAACCCTCACTTTCCCAAGCCCCATGCCACCCTCCCCTCACCATGCATGGTTTGGGTGGCAAAACAATGAGCATAGTCAGATACACCTTCTGGTAGGCCACAGCTATCACTAGATGTACTCTTCTAAGCATATTTATTGAAAGAATGAATGAATGAATGAATGAATGACATGACATGAAAAAATATGATTTGGAATAGTGAAAAAATATTTATCATTTATTAAAAATTCCCTGTCATATTCCAAGAACCACTGTTTGTGGGTATGGAGTCACAAGAAAGACGGATCTGCTTAATTTCAATTTCAATTTAATTTAATCGATTTAAATTTCCCTACCTTATCCACAAGATAAGAGCTGGGGATATTGGGGTTAGATGCAGGGCCATGCCCATGCCACGTGAGGGGCAGGGAGGGACAGGAGGTGAGGTGCTCTCTGCCAAAGAAGAAATGTAAGTGATGGGGGAGGGGCAGAGGCACCCAGCAGAAATGTTAACTTCCCTGTCATTTGTAGTGGGATCCCATCATTAGCCTCTCCACAGAATCTTTAGCAAAGATGCATTAAAACCTGCTTTCTTCACCAGTGTTGAAAGAATTCTGGGTTTGTTCTTAGGGGAGGGATATGCCAAAGGACTGAGTCCTGCTTCAACATGACCACAGGTCATGAACAGAGACCACCATGTGCCCTGTTGTGTTACAGAGGAGAAAGAGACACAGAGAGAAGGAAGGAGGGAAAGGGAAAGAAGGAAGGAGGAGGGAGAGATGGACAGAAGAAAGGAAGGAAGGAGGGAGGGAAGGGGGGAGGAGAGAGAGGGATGGAGGGAGAGAGGAAAAGTAAGGAGGAGGAGAGAGGAGGGGAAGGGAGGAAAGAGGACGGAAGGGAGACAGGAAAGAGGAGGGGAAGGGAAGGGAGGGAAGGAGGGATGGAGGGAGGGGAGGAAGGAAGCAAAGGCTTTCAGTAGGATTTTGAGCCTTTGCCCCATTTACCTAAGGCAGCCAATTTAACAGTAACAACCACTTCTTGTCTCTCATTTTAAAATAGTTTGGGTATAAGAAAATTAAAACTGATGTCACCCCAAAATAAGTATTCAGGTCTAAGGAGCTGAAAATTTGGAAAACTTGTCATGTAAATGTGGCTAGAAGGGGATTAAGAATGAGGAACAGAGAGGCATGTGTCTTTGATTTTCTTTTATAATCTCCTTTGAACTCTTTGTACTCAGATCTCCCAATCCCTGCAGGAATTTCCTCCAAGTTCTGGGGAAAGAGAATCTGATCCTTTCAGGATGCTTTACTCCAACTGGAAATGAGTGGCTCCTTTCCTCCTTACTGATAAATCATGGGCCTAGTTATTATTTATTAGTTTTATTTCTGAAAACAGCCTTTGCCTGCACCTTTAGGGCCATGAGCCATCATAAATAATGGGCATTTCCAATAAACAATCCAAATCCACTTGATAGGCCACTAAATCAGCTGGATGCCCCCACCTCAGAGAAGCTCTGCAGCCATGTAATGTGCTTCACAGAGCCTTCCAGGGAAGGCTCCCAGGGAATACCTTCCAGGGATGGAGATAAGTGGGGTGGGGTTGGGGGTGGGGATGGGAGTATTAAAGCCCTGAAGCTCCAGTTAGACTATTGGATCTGTCTCAGTAGTCAACACTAGGAACCTCATCTGTCTATGACAGAGACTATATGACTCAAGAAACAGAACAAGTTTTCCCAGGGTCCACTTGGGATGGGATGGTGTCTTCAGTCCAAGCAGAACAATTTGTACTGCAGGCCACTGGGCAGGATCCCCTCATAAGACACAGACCTCTGGAGTGGTCTGAATCTAAGACCATGAGAAAACAGCCCAGCCTTATGCTTCATAAAACTCCAAGCCCAGTGCCTTTAGGCTACAATCGCTACAGGGAGGTGAAGTAGGGAGTCAACACAGAGAGAGTGTGGGTAAGTAGAAGGCAACCCTTCTCTGTCATTATATGCTCCTGAAATCCCATATCCCCCAGAAAGTCACCCCAGGTTGACTGGAGGCCTTCTGAGGGTTTTGCCTGCTCCCAACCTGTTGAAGCAGATTTCCAACAGAGGGCAGACTCTATCCAGGACCAGGAAGGGCAACCACATGGAATTCCTGTGCAGAGCCATTACCCAGCCCCCCTTTTTGTTAAGTGTTAAACCTCTGGAGTGTTGTGTCATGAAAAAATATGAGTACAAATGACCCAGCTGTAAACTGCCTTGGAAAATAATTAGTATGAAAGCCCAAGTTAGTCCCAGGGGGCCAGCTCAGAATCCAAAGTCCCCAGAGCTCCATCCTAATCATATGGAAACTGTATGGCCAGCAAGAGGATGCCAGCTGCAGAACCTGAATTTTCGAAAAGCAGCTCGGGGTAACTGGAGCCCCCAGCAACCCAGCCAGCAGATATAGAATGATGGTGACAAAAGGAAATGAGATGTCCAAGTGTATGTTTCAGGCAGTACCAGCCCCGGCACTGCTCTGGGCAGAAGGAAGGAGGGCCTGAACTTGTGTGGCTGAGTCAGAAAGCAGAGGTGCCTGCCCCTCTCCCTGCCTCTCCCCCAGGGCAGATCCAGCTTCTGCAAACAGCTACATTTTCTGACAGCCCTACCACCTGGCCTTCCGTCTGTTTGTGTGCGTGTGTGTGTGTGTGTGTGTGTGTGTGTGTTGGGGGCAGGGGCAGAGGTAGGTGTGTCTCAGCCTCCAATGTGATGCTGTTGCCTTGTTTGTGTCATCGGAAAGGAATCACCTTAGGAGAAACCAGCCAGCTGGGTAATTAAGCAGCCAGAGCATTGCCTAAGGGAGCTGAGAGCCCCAGAACTAGAGATTAAGAAAGGGCACTCCTGAGATATGCCTGAACCCTAGAGAATTCCTTAGTGCAAGGGATCCCTCCCTTAGAGTCAGGAAGATGACTTTTGATCCCAGACTAAGGGACGTGAGATCTGCTGTGCTGTCTAGCAGCCTAGCCCAAGGTGACAGCATCACAGGGCATCTCATTTTAAAAAAGAAGGAGACTAGGGGCGCCTGGGTGGCTCAGTCGGTTGGGCGGCTGACTTCAGCTCGGATCATGATCTTGCATTTTGTGAGTTTGAGCCCCATGTCGGGTTCTGTGCTGACAGCTTGGAGCCTGGAGCCTGCTTTGGATTCTGTGTCTCCCTCTCTCTCTGCCCCTCTCCTGCTCATGCTCTGTCTCTCTCTGTCTCTCAAAAATAAATAAAGATTTAAAAAAATTGTTTTTAATTAAAAAAAAAAAAAGGAGACTAAATAGGACGGGAGCATCTGGGAGGGGGAAGAGGAAGAGAGAGAGACTGATTAATACTGTTATGGGCCAATCAGGAAAACCCCATGCTCAGTGCCCACTATGTGCCGGGCATTATACAGGCACTTGCCATGGATTCCCCATGTGATTGCTATCACTGCCCTGTGAGGACTGTCTCCCCATGGCAATGATAGGAGTGGGGAGACAACAGGTAGGTGTGTCTGGTTTGTGGCCATCGACACTCCCACGAAACCAGTGGGTCATCTTGCAAACACACAGGTCTGGAAAAGCCCGGTGAGAAGGAAGGGAATCATTCCACCTTAGCCCATCTCCTCATGCCTTTCCAGGGAAGGCAGCTCAGAAGGAATGCTTTTATCTTTTTCATCCTTCCCTAGTTCCACAAATGTTTATCAAGTGACTATTGTGTGCCAGGCATCAGGCACTGGGAATACAGTGGTGGCCAAAACCAATAAGCTCCCTGCCATGAGGAGATTACAGTCTAGAAGAGGGGCATAGATTAATGAGACCATTCTGGAGAGCAATGAGGATAAAAGGCAGGGAGATGAGAAGAAAAGGGGGCAGGAAGACGGTTTTAGTCAGAGTGGTCAAGAAGGGCCTCTGGAGAGCTGACCTCTCAGCTGAGGCCCCAGGGATGTGGTGGAGGGAGCACGGACGAGCTGGGGAGGAGCCACGGGTGGTAACCACAGGAAAGGGCAGAAGACAGGAGAGACCTACAGATGTGTAGAGAATGAAAAGACCCCAAGGACTGAACATTCTGAGCAAGGAGAAAGCATTTATTAGGCAGTAGAACTGGAGGAGAAGGCAGGGGCAGGTCAATGGGACTTCACAGGCCACAGAAGGGACTTAAACCTCACTGGAAGCACAATGGGAAGTCGCCTTGAGGTTTTGCACAGGGGAGGGATATAGCGAGATTATATTTTAAAAATATCACAGAAGATGGGCTGTGTATATGTGTGTCAAGAGGGAGATAGGTATGGAAGCAGAGAGACAAATGAGGAGTGCACAGCGGTCCAGGCAAGAGATGGCCAATATTAGGATGGAACCTGTGAACTGTGATCAGATCTGGGGTATATTTGAAGGTGGAGTGGACAATACTTAACAGACTGGACTCTAGGTTTGAAAAGAAAGAGAGAAAGAGAGAAAGAGAGAAAGAGAGAAAGAGAGAGAGAGAGAGAGAGAGAGAGAGAGTTTGGGTCCGGGATGACACTTGGGTTCTAGTACAAGCATCTGAGTGGTTGGTGGTTCCACTTCCTGAGAGGGGAAAAAAGTGGGTGAGAACTAACAGGTTTGGAGGGAAAATTAAGAATTCAAAGTTGGACACATGGAGTCCTTGGACCTCTGTGCTTCTGTCCTCCCTGGGCCGTGCTCCCAGTGGGATGGAGCACTGCATGAACTGTACCATCCTTCAAAGGTACCCAGCTAGCTTCAAGGAACCAGAGCCTTGAGCAAGTCATGGCCCCAGGTGGAGGGCACACCCTGTGATATCCCAAGTGCTTCCTGCTTCTGGTCTTTTTCTATTGTCTGTGACACAACTCACAAGGCTGTAACAGAACACAGGAAGACCTTGGGCCGGAAGGACTTTTCTGTCCCAGTGTTCCCAGATAAGGGATTTATTTTTCTGCACCTCACTGTCCTCATTCCTAAGATGGGACCTTCCTTAAACATTTCTTGTAGAGTCTGAGGGAGATAAAGTATGGAAAGCACCAAGCATAGAGTAAGGGCTCCAACATTGCTTTTATTATTTTATGTACCAAAGCACTCTAGCAGACATTTAATTTCTACACCTGCCTCCTCTTTAGTGAGACAGGTACCTGCAGGTTACCTAAAAATCTTGACAGAGTCCTCTTAGAAGGTCGGGGTGGGCATCACTTGGGTTGGTGAAGGCCCCTAGAGTCACCAGGGTAACCTCTCTCTGAGGGAGATTCAAAGGGATAGTATCAGATCTACTGTGTTTTGAAGGTTAAGAAGACAAGCTGTATGTCCCGGAGCCTACAGGATGGATGGCATCCTGGAGATGGGGGTAGAGGCATAGACGGGTGTCTTGAAAGCAGGTGACCCTGACGGCTGCAGCCCCTTGACTGAGCTCACTCTAGAGGGGAGGATCATCCTCCCTGAAGAGCAGTGGCCTGCCCGGGGCCTGCAACCCGGAGGGACCCTCTCAGCAATGGCCCAGACTCTTCTGTCAGATGGGACAGGGCCAGCATCCAACAGCAATGCTGTGTAGCAATGAGAGGAGGGCTGGCCATAGTGCAGGTCTGACTTCCCTGTTTAAATGTGGATGTTGGCCTGACTGCCTCTATGAGTCAAGATCCCATCAGGAAGCAGAACTCCCCTCACTGGTTCAAAGGAAGTGACCCTAATGAAGGTATTACTTACTACAGTGAGGGGGCAAGGAGAAGAAGTGGTGTCACTGGAGCCCAAGAAGGGCCATGAGGGAGGACTCATTCTGTAGAATCTGTGGATACATGCAGGTTTTTTTTAAGCTTTTTAAATGTTTATTTATTTATTTTTTGAGAAAGAGTGTGTGTGTGTGAGCGGAGGAGGGCCAGAGAGAGAGGGAGAGAATCCCAAGCAGTCTCCGCACTGTTGGTGCAGAGCCTGATGTGGGGCTTGAACCCATGAACCATGAGATTATGACCTGAGCCAAAATCAAGAGTCAGACACTGAACCAACTGAGCCACCCAGGCACCCAGAAAGGGTGCATTTTTGTCAGAGATGAGGGAGAAGCAGGGAAGAACTACCCCCAATTCTCCCTTGTGCCTGCTAAGCTTCCTTCTGCTCTTCCATGGTTTCCTATCGAAGTCAGAGCAGGGGGCCCCAGTGATACCATCGGCAGAGCCTCAGGGATGCAGGACATGGTGCAAAAGGGTGGAGAAGGGGTCTGGAGAGAAAACAAGGCAAACAGAGAATGCCCACCATACTCCGTTCTCTTCTTGTGGCTTAAGTCTTGAGTCTGGGTTCTTAGAAACTCAAAGAAAGGGAGAGAAATATATCGGACTTCCCACTAACAGGAGATATGAGTGCTTCAGTGACTAACTGGAAAAAGGAGAGAGATGTGTTCATAGTTACCGTTCAAATTTGGGAGGAAATTCTTGCCAGTTATATGAAACTATTATAAGTAGCATGATGCTAATAATAGTTTCATATAACTGGCATGGATTGTTCCACGAACTTGGGCTATAACCATGATCAGGTCTTTTTTATTATTAGCAGCAGCCTCCCGTGATCCAGGACCCTCCCAGACAACATTTACAATACTTCGTGCCCGCAGCACCGAGGGGGCCCTCAGACAATGGCAGAATCCACTTTCGCCACACCCTTCCCCTGGCCTCACAGATGGGCAGGCAGGAGGCTCTTCCTCCCCAGTTGCCTGAGGCCACCCAGAGAGTCAGGAGCTCAAATACAACCCCACAGACCTGACTCAGGCCGGATTTCAAATTACCAGCACTACAGCCGCCCACCCCCAAACCCCCACCCCGTCCTCGGGAAGACACGGGTCCTGGCCTGCACGCACCCACCCGCATCCACACGTGTCCTCGCTGTGGAGGTACCTTCCTGAGCAGACTCAGTCTGCAGCAAAGCCCACTCCCCTTGTCCCAGGGCTCTGAGCCAACAAAGCCAGCACGTCCCCCCTAACTCTGAAAACACACGTTGCCCATATTTGATGGAAAATTAGATCTATCCATGTATGTCCAAAATGTTCTTCTTTAAAGAATTTCTGATGGCCTGGCAGCCTTTGGTAGCAAGCTTTGTCTCCTTTTTTTCCTTTCTTCCCTCTTTTCTCTTTAGTAGTGATACATTGGCTTTTCCTGATGGTAGCTTAGAACTGGATTTTAGACTGAGCCATTTCAATTCCTCAGAAAAAAGCTTTTTTAGAAAATTTAATAAAGCATGAGGGACCCCAAAGTCTGTGAACCTGCGCAGGTGTCCTGATGCACGCAGACCTAGGAGGCAGGTGACGATGCGCTCAGAGTTTGCTCCCTCCAAGTCTCCCTGATCGTCTCAGAGACCCCTACCACCTGCCACTCACATGGGTCGGAGCATTGCCTTTTAAACCTTCTGGAGCCTCTGGTGTGCTTTCTTTGGCTTTCTCCACACATCTAAAGTTCCCTGAGGAACCAGGACCGCTATATATTACCAGACAGTAGAGCATCACAGTCTTAGAGTTGAGGCCTGACTCACCACCTCCCAGCCCCATGACCTCGGGCCTGTTAGCTGTTTATCTCTGTGTCTCAGTCTTCTCCACTCTAAAATGGGAGTGTTAAGAGTCCTGATGCCTTTGGGGCTTGTTTTGAGGATTAAATATACTGATAAATAGAAAGTGCTTACAGCAGCTCTTGGCATGCTCTAATACACATACATACACATACTCACACATGCCACTAACCAGATGCTCCTGGGTAAAGTTCCTAAGCATCTTCAGGCTTCCCAGAAGTAAAATGAAAGCCATGACCAGTTCCCAGCTCTACGGTGACGATTCTGTGGGATGATGTATGTACAATGTCTACCAGTGCCTGGCACATGGCAGGTGCCCCCAAAAGTCCTTCACCCCATCCCTCCTTTTGTTCCCTTCCTAGCCCCACTTCAGTGGCCCCGGGGCAGCAACACTCAGAAGCACGGCATCGTCAGTATTTAAACAACTCAAGAGCACAGCCATTTTCCTACAACTTGGAGACTCTGACTTGGCACACCACCATCCTTTGAGCACCTGCAAGATGCCCAACCCCAAAACTAGGAGAGGCTCACCACAGAGTGAAGGGTGAACCACACAGCTCCACACACAGCCAGCGCTGCGCACACAGTTTTGAAAGGGAGAGGAAGAGAAGGTGGTGGTGGAAGAGCTAGAGATCGAGAATGATCCTGATAAAAAACAAGCTGCTGACATCTTGGTTATTAAGGCTAGAAGCCTGCTGGCAGCCCTGCCCCTCTCACAGCTGGAGTGCGGACATGCTCCCCATCTGGGCCGAGCCTGACCCATGCCTATGTTGGTCACGAGAAGACCCTACAGTTTTCAGGAGCTCTGGACATCCTGCTCCCCATGTGTGGGTTCAGAAGCTCGCTGCCTCAAAGGCACCGTCTATCCCTGTGCCAAGGAAAAAGCATGGTCTGCATGCTTGTGCACCCCACCCCTGGCCAGAATTCATATGTTGAAAACCTAATCCCCCTTGTGATGGTATTCAGAGGTGGGGCCTTTGGAAGGTGCGGCCTTTGGAAGGTGCTCAGGCCATGAAGGGGGATCCCTCAGAAGTGAGTGGGGTGCCCTTGTAAAAGAGGCTCCAGAGGGGCCCCTAGTGCCTCTGCCATATGAAGACACAGCCATAGGACCTGGGGGAGGACCCTTCCCCAGCCCTGTTGACATCCTGAGCTCAGACTTCCAGCCTCCAGAGCATGAGAAACACATTTCTGCTGTTGACACCCACTATGTGGTATTCTGTGATAGCAGCTGGACAGGCTAGGACCAAAGCATGCCTTGAGCTACTACTCAAGGGTCTACTTGGTGACCCTTGTCACCTTGCCTCATACCCTGGCCTCCCATGACATCTGAGCCCGGTCTGATTTTCCTGGACATCTGGGGTCCTGATGTCCTGCCCAGCTATTGCTTGTTTCCCATCCCAGGAACCAGACCCTTTCCTATAAACCACCACCTGGAACCCCTTCGGGAATGAACAGATCACTGGGGACCGTACTGTCCCACCTATTCATTGGGATCCTCACAAACTAATTACTGATGCTTGCTGAAGGGGGTTACCCACCTTGCACAGCAGACTCTGGCCACCAAGGCCCCAAGCTTCACTCATTTTCCCCTAGCAACCCCATCCCACCACCTAGGTCCCAGCTCAGTCTCTGCCCCACCATTGCCATACAGCCACCAGCTCACAGTGTGCCTTTCACCCGAGCCTGTGACCACTGTTACCATGGCAGCCAGGGAGGCAATTACTGTGTCTTTATCTACCACTGCTGAGCCAACTCTTAACATATTCTGGAGTCTGTCACAAATATTTGTGGCCAGAAGGGACCTCAGATGGGCCTGATGTCTGGGCCTGTTGGGAGATGCTCCCAAGAAATCGGTCTTCACCACCCAGCCTTTGCAGGAAACACTTGGGAACTCACTGGGGTTGTTTACACCAGCTGTTTGCACCTGGTGAGCAAGGCGGTAGTCATATGCTCCTCAGCAATCAGGAGATCTGAGGCAAAAGGCCAGACGGGTATTAAAGCCAGCGTGAGAATGGCACAGGAAACCCCTAAGCCTGGCAGAATCCTCATTCCATTAGGTGGCCTTATTCACAACTTTTTGACCCCATGCAGGCCTGGGGGGACTCTGCAGTCATACCTCTGCCTGAAGGTGCACAGGTCACCCCTGCTGTGCACGACCACCTCAGTGAGTGGGTTAGTGTGCACACTCTTTGCCATTAAGGACACTTTAAGTCTTCTGATAGCTTTGTTGCATCTTTCAGTGACTGTCCCATCAAACCAACTTCACATTTACCTTATTCATCTCAATGTTTCTGCAAATCCTTTTGAAGGTAGGAAATAACAAATGCATACATGCTCGTGGTAGCTTCCACTGTGGTTTGCAGGATGCCTAGCCTATGGGCATTCCCCAGAAAAAAATTTTTTGAATGCATAAACGAAGACAGAGATAACTGCATCAGCAAACTCACAGATCTCCTGTGAGGCAGGCACTATGGGGGACATAAAAGGAAATATAAGACCGAGGAGCTATTCTCCAAGGCTTTGTAGCCTGGCTGGAGCCAGCAGCAGAGACCCTTGCTGTCCATGGAGTGTCCACACACTTCTACACATCTTCCCACTGCTTCACAATTAGGCTGCTTCCAGCCAGTGTGCTGTGAGCAGAAGTGAGAGATGGCGTGTTTCACAGCCTCCCTGGTGTCCATGTGGCCTCCATCAGTCTGGGTCCAGAGCCCCTGCCCTGCTGCACTGGACATGGAGCGTGAGCAAGAACAGGTAAACAACTCCAAATTATGCACCTGAGATTTTAAGATAGATTTATCACCCTGGCAGAGTCTCGTCTACCCTAAGACTGGGAAACCCACACACAAGGGCCCCAAATGCTAGTTTATATCTGACCCAAGGGCAAATGGAAGTTGTCTGTGGGGGCATGGAGTGGTGCTCCCCTCCCCCAGCCCAAGGAGAAAGTTTGAAAAGACTGACTGGGTGGGGATTTCCAAGCAGGAGACCCATAGACAGAGGCTAAAGACAAGGGCATAGTCCTTAGGCTGTGACAACAGTCCCCACAGAGGTGATGATCAGTGGACAGGAAGGAGGGAAATAATGAAGGAAAGATCAATAAAACTGGTTCCAGAAAAGCTCCCTGTTTGCCCAATGCCACATATCTGGGGATGGGAGGGAGAAGGAGTCAGGCCCAGAACTCAAAGGTTCCTTCCACTGGGCTCCCGAATTCAGTGGCCCTTCCACTATACAAAAACACCTGTCTGACCCTCTGAGAACATCCAGTCCAAGGCAGACAAGAGCAGCAACCTAGGACGAGGCCCACATGGGTTCCTGCATGGAGACCCAATACACCACTTTGGTCCAGACAGTAAGAAACTCACACCGACAGAGCGCAAAAGGTATTTGCAGTTCAGAGGGACAATCTGAGTTTGAGCCTTAGTAAAATGAGGATATAATACTCTCCTTGCTGACCGCACACAGTTTCTGTGAGGATGAAATGGGATAACAGAACTCTTTTAAGTTGAAAGTCGCTTTATGAGTATCGCTATCACAAAGAACAAAAGGTACTTGCCAGGATTTCATCTCCTTTCCAGAGCACAGACTTCCTTACCAGCCACTGGTTGCACAGCGTGGGGGAGCCTGAACTTTGTGGGTGAGGGAGAAAGCGCTGTTAGGAACAGTGGATGTAGCTTCACAGTGTGGATGGTGTTTTATGGCCCAATGCAAAGAGAATTTGCCCTGCGTTGTAGACAGGAGGTGCTCACTAAACCCTTGTCAGTGAGGTTCTGACTGTGGACCACGCTCTATCTTCTAGCCCTACCACTCTCTAAAGCCATGGAACACAAGTGAAACAAAGTAATGCAAATGGGCAGCAGGAAGACATTTCTGTACCATCGCCGATTTCCTGTTCCTCTCTTCCCTACTTCCTGCCCACACACTCATTAATCTCCTTTACATTAGGCCTTCCTGCCTCTCTCTTCTCTGTGGCATCCTATGTCCCTGCCAGGATAGTTCTGCAAACATACAGCTCCAATCATGTTGCATTCTTCAGAAAGTCCCCCAGTGGTGTGGGGCCAGAGCCACTGAGGGGGATGGGGGACGTTTCTTTCCACTCCTGATGCTTCCCCGATGTGGAAGGAGTGTGTTATTTGTAATGCCCTAACTTGTCTCCCCCACCTCATCCTTTACCCTCTTGGGGGACAGAAGCTTATCTCATTAGTCAGCCTGGAGGGTGACACCAGCATGCCTCATCTGTCCACCCCCTCTGCCCTTCCTCTGGGGAGGAAAGGGTCTATGCCCTGCCCCTCCACGTCCTAAGACTTGCCTGGCTTCCCTGCCCTCCGTTGCTGGCCACTGGGAGGGACGTCTGTCTGTAATCCTGTATTAGGAAGGCTATCTGGCTCTCCTGCTAAGCTGTTTCCTCCCATGTAGCCTATTTTAGCTTTAAAAGTGAAGTCTCAGCTTTTGCCTACATCTTACTTTTTAGCATATTCAATGATTAGGGCTGAAAGATAGGTACTTTTTATTGGATGACTCTTCGAACTCCAGCAAACACTTTCCCATGTCTATGAAAATTAGCAGCATCCTTGGCCTGGCATTCAAGGTCTTCTACAGAAAAATCAGGTCTGGGTCAATGCTCTGGGCCTAGTTTCTCACTCTGCTATGCCCTGGACATGCTGCAGACCCTAGAGGAACCACCACACTGGACTCCTGTAGCATCCTGGACATGCTTCGTGTTTCCTTCTTCCGTACGCTGAGCTCTCTGCCCCCTCGGCTCCCCTGGCACCAAAGCTGTGCCCATTGTGCAAGCCTAGCCCCTGTGCACTCCCCCCCTGTGCCTTTTCTGACCCTGAGGGGTCTAATTTCTCCCTTCACTGCCAGATTTCTTATTCTGTTTCCTCTGCCAGGAACCTCTTCTCCTCCTGCCCGCTTCCCCCTCCCTCTGCACCTATGTGTCTATATACCACTTATCTGTGAGCAATCCAACTTGATGCCCTTATACCTCAGAAGCCCTCCAGGATGCTCCCCCTAAGTACTTCTATAGAATCTCACATACCACTAAACACCCTGAAGCAACATTCTCTGCTGACTCTTCTCCAGAAACCTATGAAGGAACACGGACGGGTAACACTTATTAATGTGCACATGCCTAAAGAAAGCAGAACCTCCATTCCAGATGGTACCTCTACATCCACATGGAGACCAAAAGTCAATGCCCACTGTGAGTAGAGGCCAAGCCAGGGAAAGGCACTGAAAGAATCCCTTTAACTGGAATTAGTGAAACCTTTCTGGAATGTTCTGATCCTCCAGGGAAGGCTCTCTTGACAAGGGGGTTATCCTGTCAAGTGTCTAGCTTTTAACTAGTCAGTGAATTAAAGACATCTAATTATTAGTTCAATTTTTCTGAGGATAGTCAGAAGCTGACAGCCCTAGTCCCCAGATTCCACCAGGGAAAGAGGTGCATGCCCCAAGGCCACCCAGGATAAGTACCATGAGGAAAGGGTCTCAGTTCTCAGCTCTCCCCTGTCTAATAAGCGCAAATGCCAAAAAATGGTGCTCAGGCAACAGCAGGTTGTGGCTCAAATGACACGTCTGAATACTGAGGCCACCACATTTTTCTCACTGGCTTGAAGCTTGGGAAGTCTGATATGCCTCTTTGAAGTCTGCTCAGTGTGTGGGGAATGTGTGGATTTTCTGGGGCCTCAGCAATATGGGGATAGATGAGACCCTCCAGGGCTCAAGTATCAAGAGCTTTCTCCACTCTGTAAACACTCCTGGGAAAATGAGGAAAGGCTAAAACTCTGTAGTTTGTAACAGGAAGTGTTGAACCCATCTTGCTTCTTAGGTTAGGCTAAAAAGAATAGGTCCCATGAATGATTCTTTGGCGACAATGAGGCAATCAACTTGGGCTGGAAGACTACTGATAGAGAATGCCCTAAGGAGGATTTCTGGCTGAGGGGAGGCCCCTGGCAGGCCCTGCAAGGACGTAACTTCTTTGGTACTTCCTCATTTCTCCAACTGAAATGCACTCTACAAAGCATTTTGTTCCTGTTCTTTTTTTCGTTTTCAGTCACCACCACCAAAAACCTCGCATGTGTTGAGCCAACTTCGTTCAAGGGGGCCTAGGGCAGACATGGGATTTGGTGACACAGTACCGATTTTGGTGAGCCATGTGGCCACAGCACCATAGATCTCGTCCAGGATGAGGATGACCACGAGGTTGATGATGACTGCTGTGGCTGTCACTGTCACCCGGACGTTGGAGCGTGTAGCCTTGTTGAGAGACAGGGCTGCTGCAGTTGTTATGCGATACACGATGACCCCAAAGACGATGGAAAATGTCAGGGCAATCTGTTTGAGAGACAGGGAGAGTTACGGCTCAGCAGACAAGTACTGGGCAGCTATTATTTGGTCGGCCAACAGTCCTCTTCGCTACGTCAGGTACTATTAATCTGGAGTCCACCAGTAGGCAACAAGGGGGCGGCACACCCTCTAAACTCTCGTGCAAATTCTATGGAGGGGTGCACTGTCCATGGAGACTGTCTTCCATTTACGAAATGCCAAATGGTCTCTAATACATACAAACCCCTAAGGATGAAAACACTGGACGCTGAGGTGCGTACAACACACGTGATGTTATTTCTTTCATTAGGGGGTTTTCCAGTTGACCACGGAGGAGAGCTGAACTCTTACAGTGAATGAGACCTGAGAGGTACTGCATGCTCTGTGAAGGGGCTGAGAGTACAGAGGAACAAGCAGATCAGGGGAATAATGGGATGTAAACTGGGCTCTCGGTGAAAGGAAACAGGGAGCCATGGAAGGTGTCTGAGCTGAGAAGCGGTGAGTCAGCTTCATGCGGTGTGTGTGTGGGAAAGCTGCCCAAAGAAGAATAAAGAGAGATAAACCAGGCATGAGATTTGTAGACTCTTGGTCCTCAGGGTGAACAAAATATCACTGTAAGATTTCTCTGCCAGGCAACTGTAATAGAGGACTCGGATTTCTCCTTTGGTGCAGAAATCTCCGGCTGTTAGGCTGAAAGGAAAGCTTACCAGTCGCTTGACCTCCAAGGGCCCCCCATTTCCTCTTTCTAGAACCTAAGAATAATAACTCACTCTCCCAGACCAGGCCCTCTCCTCTCCCATCAGAGCCAGGGAGGACCATTTCCATGAAGCAGAAGGATGTCAGGGGAAGAAAGTGCCCTGCATAAGCTCTCAGGGCAGAGGAAGGAGATTGAACGTCTAGGTGTGTAACCTGCTCAGAGCAAAACTCTAATTTGCGTCAGTCAAGTGAAGTCTTCTTAGAATTCTTTCTGCACAGGAGGCTGTTCAGGTAGTATTTCCTCTGGGATCAGGGGATGGCGGGGGCAGGAGGGGGGTGGTTGGCGTTGGCTGGGGACAGCAAAGATTCCCTCTGAAAATACAAAGTATCCTGGACTACACGTTCCCTCCCTAGAAAGGAGGGGAGGAGAGAGGGGGTAGCAGGGGTGGGGGGGGGCGCTCTGGTTCAAGCAATGCTTTGCAAGCTGTGTATGACACCGGTGGGCGAATGGGGAATGGGTTCCAGATGTGTCAAGGTATGAACGACTTCAGGCCTCTGGGGGGCGCTTGGGGCTGCCGGAGCTGGGGGTGTGCTGGTGGCAGCCTCAGCTGTTACCCCCGCACGCTGTACAAATATCAGCATTTGCCCTGTGGGCCACAGTGTGAAAAAGGAGGCCTCCCTAAGGCAGGCAGGATGGCAACGTTCTCTGGGTAGAGGGCGTGTGTGCGTGCATGTGCGCACGCACATGTGTGTATGTCAGGGTGGAGAAGAGGTTACATGGGAATGACACCGTGTGGGAGACCCTCATTAGAGGGAGTGGGAGCGGCAGAAGCCCCAGCCTCCAGGACGACGGAGGAATGGGCACCGTGTAAGTAGGAAAGGCTGGACATGACATCACCGCTCTCCAACAATGTAGACATTTTCACTTCCCGTTCCTCTGGGACTGTCACTGCCAGACAGTAAGGGCCTGGAAAACGTGGTGTGAGATTCTTTTCCCCGAAATCACTTTTGCAGCAAAAGGCCAGTGATGGAAGTATTGATGAGGCGGGGGAGGCCAGGGCATCAAAGAGTGAGTGTGTGTGAGCATTCTGGAGGATTCTGGGGGAATGACTGGGGGGAAAACAATGGCAAAAACATCCTTTGCTTTGGGTCCTGGGGGTGGGGCATGGAGGAATGAGGGGGAAGGAGATCGGCTTCTATTCTTCTCCAAGAGGCCCAGCTGCTAAACTGGGGAAGGAAGAAAATTCTTTATTGCTACCCGGAGTGTGATCCATGGACCTGCTGCATGGGCCAGGAGCTCGGTCAACATGCAGCATCTCCAGGATAGCTCCAGATCCAGTGGCTCAGGATCCGCACTTGAACGAGACTCCTATCTAAGTTCTAGAGGCACTGCTCTACTCACTTGTCCCAGCCTCCTGTCCTCCTGGGCCCTACCTCCAACACACCCCTCCCCAGCCCTCTGGTGCTGTTCTGTGCAATCCTAGATTCTCAGCTCCTGATTTTCCCTTCCACTACAGCAACCAGGTCTGAAGCTGTCCTTCAGTGTCCCTGCAGGCTCCTCAGGACTCCTCAAGCTAGATGAGCCTGGAGGACACCAGCCCAGTCCTGTGACCAGTTTGCAGATGAGGAAACAGGCATGAAAAGTGAAGTGATTTGCTCAAGGTCACAAGGCGTGGCCTACAACCCTAGCCTCTGGAATCCTGATGGGAGTTAAAGGATATTAGCATTCAGGGGTCATCCACGTCCAGCCTCTAATTTCATATGTAAGGAAACTGAGGCCCAAGAAGCAGCAATGTGATCGGTCCAGGGTCTGGACAGCTCCTGGCAAAGCTGGGATGCTAATGGTGGTGCCCTCTCGATTGCGTTATTCAGTACACATCTACCTGAGCACTTATCCTTATAACAATCATGTAAAACATGCCTTTTGTGGATGCCATTTACTGACTGCCCAGGATCTGAACCCTGCTCTGTGGCTCCCACGTCTACAATCTCATCCTATCCTGATGTTAGAAAGCAGGTCCTCTAGTAGTACTAAATCCAGCACTGTTTTCACCACTGTGGCTGCGGTGTTGATGTTGCTTAGTAAATTCAGGAAATATGTGCTGGGGATATTTCATGTTTATGAGCAGTCTCCCCCCAAATAGGCCAAAAGTGGGGACTTGTCTTGGACTGCATTCTGTGCCTCATGCCCTTTCACAGCGGTGCCTTACTCCAGAACCTACTTGGTAAAGATTTGCTGGTCCCTGGCTCTAGGACCCTAGCTCTCCAGAACATGGGAACATCACCATGGTCCCCATTGCTTTTGGTGTTCTGATCCCATAGCTTTACTTGTGGACACAGCCAAACTGCAACAGAACCCAGGCTATGGAGTCCAGAGTCCTATTTAATGCTATGAGACATAGGAAGGAGAGACGGTCTGGTCCCCACGCTCCAGGTCTTACATTCACAATCACGGTGGAGAAAACCACTGCACATGTACAAGGATGAGCCTAATAGCAGGTGGACAGAGTACAGGCTCAGTTCATGAGCTTCATATGTGCCAAGCAGAGCACAGGGGGATTAGTCAGAGAAAATCCCACAGAAGTAGCTTTGGGACAGTTTCCTATGAGAAAGGTTTGGAGAAAAGAATACAAAAAACAAAACAAAACAAAAATGTAGAAACAGATAAGTCAGAAGCAATCTTGGCTGAACCAGTGGGAGAATAGCCAGTCTGAGGCAGGGCACGTAATAGTAGCTCAATTTTAAAACACACACACACACTATCGACTTTATCATTGACAAATAGATCGTCTCTGGCAACTTATCAATGATTAATTACCTTACTTTCTCATTCAGCCACTCATAAAATATGTCTTGAGTACCTTCTACATGCCAGTCACCATTCTAAGTGTCAGGGATATAGTAGTGAGCAGACTGCCCAGGAGTGTCTGCCCTCGTGGCACTGATCTTCTAGTGGGGAAAGACAGACAACAAACTACTAAAATGCATCAAACAGAGAGTATATCTGGTTAGGAAAGGCATGGGTGAGGAGGTGATATTTCAGGAAGGCCCTAAAGAGGGAAATTGGAGGGAAGGGGCTGTCAGGCAGAGGGTGGCCAAAGGAGAATAAAAGGGGGAGGTGGGTGTGGAGAGGAGGAGGGTCATTCCTGTGGTACAAGGATGCTGGCTTCTACATCTCATGAGATGCAGGGCCTTAAGAGAGTTTTAAGCAGAGAAGTGACATGATTTGATCCAGATTTTAAAAAGATCAGTAAGCTGATGATTTTTTTTTTAAAGTAGGCTCTACACCCACCATGGGGTTTGAACTCACGATCCTAAGATCAAGAGTCGCATGCTCGATCAGCTGAGCCAGCGAACAACCTCAACAGGCTGACTAATCTGTAAGGGCACAATTGGGAGGCCACCACAATAAGGCAGGTGATGGAGGAGGGTTTCTGGGGGCTGGTCCCCAACACACAAGTGGAAGTAAATGACTGCCTTGGGCATGGAAGGAAAGCTCAGGCACCTAGCTCTAGAGCCAGGACACTGCTTCTGATAATCCCCTCCCACATAAAAAGAAAACAAAAGAGCTTTAATTCAAAAAGGAAAAACACTGTTGTAGCTCAACACATTGGGTTGGAGAAGAAAGAGAAAATTCACCTTGTCCCACACTGGCCTCTGTCACAGCTGGGGAAGAGGAACACAGCAGCAGGGCACTGCCTTATTCTCAACCATCCCATGAAAAATATCCCCAGCTGATCTGGCAGACTGGCATCCCTGAAACCCTCCCCACAGTCGTGGTCCTGACCTCTCCTGCCAACGTTTAGTCACAGGGGGTGGAGGAGAGAAGGACGTTCAGTACTCACATGTGTTGCAGTATGTGCCTTTGGCTTTACCCTAATTCCATAACCAAACCCCACTTTTTTAGAAACATCACCCTGCCCCTTTATGTGCCACTCCACACCTTGTTCTAGGGCTGTGCCAAGCCCTTTTCTTTAGAAGACAGAGTTGTTTTTTTTTTTTTTTCAATGAAAAAAAATAAGGAAAAGTTAGCATAAAATAAAGATTTTAAAAAATCTAATAGGTATGAGACTATGTAATTTATGGTCCAACCCATAATACTTTTGACAGTAAGAAGGAGTGCTATTGATCTTTATTTCTGTCAACCCAAGCACGCCTGACTGTAAAGGGGTGATCTTTAAAGGGGTCCTGCCCTATTTCTACCACTCTCCTCCTAGCTCCTGTTCATGTAGTCCAGTTCTGGGCACTGGCTGATGACAGGTGGGGGACCCCAGGTGTAGAGAGACACAACAATTAGTTCTCGGTTCCGATATAGAATCTCCCATTTGTATCGAGATGTGGAGTCAGTCGGGTGGGGTTGGGAAAAGGAAGATCAAAGATATAATTATATATTACTTCCAAACAACACAGAAAAAACTCCACACCAGTTAGGAGGTCTCCATGGAATTAAAAAAAAAATTAGAACTTTGGGGAGATGACCCACCATTGAGCCAGTTTTCAGTACCGGCAAACCTCAAGAGTGTTGCGGGTTTGGTTCTAGACCACCGCAATAAAGCAAGTTATTATGGTGAAGAAAGTCAAATGAATTGTTTGGTTTCCCAGTACATATAAAAGTTATGTTTGTACTATATTGTAATCTATTAAGTGTGCGGTAGCATTATGTCTAAAAACAACCCATCATACATACTCTGATTAACAAATACTTTCCTGCTAAAAAGTGCTAACCATCTGAGCTTTCAGTCAGTTGTAATCACTGATCACAGATCACCGTAACAAATATAATAATAATGAAAAGGTTTGAAACAATGCAAGAATTGCCAAGCTATGACATAGAGACCAGAAGTGAACAAACGCTTTGGGAAAATGGTGCCAAGAGATTTGTTCAAAGCAGGCTGCCACAAACCTTCAACTATAAAAAAATGTAACACGTGCAAAGCGCAATAAAGCACAATAAAACAGAGGTATGCCTTCATTTGTCCATGGTGGTGAGGTAACCTGTTTGTTGTTGACACTGATGCTGATGATACCAGCTCCTCTCTCAGACAGTAGACAAGCTTCTATTTTCAGTGCTCTCCTTGCCTGACTGATCACTGGCATGTGACATAATTGATTGCCCTCCCCTTGCAATACTTTCTTGGTTTCCACAACTCCCTACAATCCTTTGGCTGTTACTTTTAATCTTGTCTTTTGGATCCTCCTCATGCTCCCAAACTTGAACATGGCAGTGTCTTGGGACTCAACCCTTGGACTTTCCTCTGTTGACGCTCAGCCTCCTGGTAATCTCATACAATTTCATGGCTGTAAATACCACCAGTACCATCTGATGAGGAGTCCTCTGAACTGCAAATTTATATCCATCATGAAGGCAACTCCAGAATTCCTCCCTATCCCAGTAAGGGATAACTCCAGCTTTTTTGATTGCTCAGGATAAGAACCTTAAAGTCATGGTGGACTTCCCTCTGTTTTGCATCGTATGATGAAATTCTTTTGGATTCACCTTTTCTCCAAGAATAAGCAGTGCCACTTGCATGGCTCTGATTCTTGGCTTTCTGTTTTTTCCACTGGTCTAATTATATCCTGGCAACAATGCCACACCATCATATTTATTACTGTTTTATAATAAGTGTTCATTTGATATATTCTTAGTCTTTGTCCTTCCATATAAATTGTCAGGGAGAAAATAAAAAGACCTAACACTGTTATGGTTCCATTAATGGCCACCCAACTTATATGCTATTATTACTGTGTACACTGTAATTCTACCTTATTTACTTTTATTTTAATGCTTATTTATTTTTCAGAAAGACAGAAAGACAGAGTGCAAGCTGGGGAGGGGCAGAGAGAGGGAGACACAGAATCTGAAGCAGGCTCCAGGCTCTGAGCTTTCAGCACAGAGCCTAATGTGGGGCTCGAACTCATGAACCATGAGATCATGACCTGAGCTGAAGGCAGACGCTTAACTGACTGAGCCACCCAGGCACCCCGATTCTACCTTATTTTTAACCCTATGAGACACCATCATTATTGTTTTCACAGCCAAGGTACACATAGGCTTTCCCACATATTTACCACTTTGTTCTTCACTTCTTAAAACTCTAATTCTCCATATGGGATCACATCTGAAGTACATTCTTAGGATTACCTTTAGTGAAAGAATCAGTTGGTGGCAAACCTCAGTTTTTGTTTCACTATAAATATCTTTATCCTAATACTTCTATATTGTATTTCTCCTGGGTACAGAATTCTGGATTATCAAGTGTTTTCTTTTCAGCACAGGAAGACAGCATGTCAGTATATTCTGACTTCCAACTGCTATGTGAAATCAATGGTTAATTGGACAGTCTCTTCACTGAAGGTAATCTTTTGATTTCTGAACATATTTGAGATTTTTCTTGTGTCTTATATATTCTATGATTTCATTGTGATGAATGTAAACATAGATTTCTTTTTATTTTTCCTGCTTGAATTTCATTGGGATTCTTTCTTTCTTTCTTTCTTTCTTTCTTTCTTTCTTTCTTTCTTTCTTTTGGAGAGAGAGAGAGAGACAGAGAGAGAGAGACAGAGAGAGAGAGAGAGAGAGCGCGCACAAGTGGGGGAGGGGCAGAGAGAGAAGGAGACACAGAATCCAAAGCAGGCTCCAGGCTCGGAGCTGTCAGCACAGAGCCCGACGTGGGGCTCGAACTCACAAACCGTGAGATCAAGACCTGAGCTGAAGTCAGACGCTTAACTGACTGAGCCACACTGGGATTCTTCAATCTCCAAATTGGAATTCTGTTAGCAGAATTAGCCAGTTAGGTGACCATCGGTTAGTGTATCTTGTTCATTACTATTCTCGCTCCTTTTGCAGCAGTGCAATTAAATACATGTTAAATTTTCTCAGTCTGTTTCCAAATCTATTAATTTCTCTTTTGAATTCTCAATCTTTTGTCTCCCTATGCTGCATTATGGATAATTTTTTCTAACCTGTGCTGTACTTCACAAATTATCTCTTTAGCTATGTCTAATTTGTTGTTAATCCCATCCATGGTGTGTATATATATGTAATATTATGTTTATGTACATTTATATACTCCTGTTCATATTCATATCACATATGTTCATTATTAAATATTTATATATTCATATTTATCAATATATATTCATTTCTAGAAGATTATTGGCTGCTTTTCAAATCTTTAGCTCATTTTTAAAATAGTTTCTTATTTTTGGCAGTTATTTTCAACCTGGCTGTCTTAACCTGTGACCTTTAGTCTTTTCTGTCTATCCCCACTGGTTCTCTTTCAGAGTGCTTCAGCTTCTTGTGCAATTGATTGTTTTTAACTGTGTTCTCTTTTTGGTCCTGGAAAAATTCTGGGGGATTTTTTGAGGACTGGTGTAAATATGCTTTCCTACAGAGAATCTGTGTTGGCTTCTGCCAGGCACCTGGAAGGGCTGCCTGTCCTCGACCAAGTTTACAGCCCGAGGTTCCCTGGGTCTCTCAAGTGACAAACTATGCTGTAAGTCCATGATGGGGATCATCCATGACCACTTCTCAGAGACAAGGTTTTGTTCCTCTTTTCTCCCTGTTCTACTTAGAACCAGAGCAGTGTTCTCTACAGTCACACGAGTCGGGAGGGGGTGGGTTTAGTTCTATTTTACATTTATTCTGAGAGTGTGGTTCCTTGTGGAGTTCCAGTTTAACTTGGTGAGAACTTCCTGTTAGCATCCCCACTTTGAGTGAGCCGTATCTTCTGATTTCTATCCTCCTTGCCCCATAAAACCACCAAAACCAAAGCCCAAGTTTGTCTACATGGGAAAACGTCCTCAAAGTAAAAGCAGTATTAATGCCCAGGTATTTGTTTCTTGGTTATCAGTTTCCCCTAGATGGATCCATATTAGGAATAGCCTGGTATTGGGGTGCCTGGCTGGCTCTGTCAGTTAAGCATCCAACTGGTTCAGGTCATGATCTCACGGTTCAAAAGTTCAAGCCCCACATAGGGCTCTGTGCTGACAGCTCAGGGCCTAGAGCCTGCTTCAGATTCTGTGTCTCAATATCTCTCTGCCCCTCCCCTGCTCACACACTCGCTCTCTCTCTCTCAAAAAAATAAATAAATAAACATTAAAAATTAAAAAGAAAGGAATCGCCTAGTATTCTTTACTAACCTATCAGCCCCCCAAGCCTTTAGGAAGAATGAAAAAATAAATCCATCCAGTATTTTTTGTTATTTTCAGCAAGATGGGGTGCTACTAATATACTAACCTACCACTACTGGAGATAGAAGTCTATTTTACTTATCAATTTTCTTATTTATGTATGTATTTGCCATCTGTAAACTCCTTAAAGGAGGGATTATTTTATTTTCTACTCTATCCCCAGTGCCTAAGAACAGTGTCAAGCACATAGATGGCACCCATTAAATATATTTTTAATAGTGTTTTATAAAGATTTTACTTTAATCTCTGCACCCAATGTGGGGCTCGAACTCACAACCCCAAGATCAAGAGTCGCACACTCCACCAACTGAGCCAGCCGGGTGCCTCCCCCACCTGCCCTGTTAAACATTTCTTGAATGAATGAATAAACTTGGTGATGACAATATGCATATTGTGGGAGGCTCTGAAATGCAAAACTAAACTTTGTATCATTCCTGTGTAACACCCTGCAACTTGCCACATATTCTTGAATAAATTCTATATGCCTTGCTCTTGTTAAGGTAACAGATGCAGACTTCTAAGTCTTGGCGAGGCACCCATCGCCTCTGTACTTCAGAAGATCTGTACATCATCTCTGTACTGCTCTGTGAAATGAGGAGCAGGAATAGGTGGTGCCTAGGATCCCTTCTCTTTTTCAATTTCTGAGATTAAGACATGGCTCCTGTCCCCAGTGATCACAGTGACCATAATAATGGCAATAATAATCTCAGATCAGGGCCAGAGTTGCCAGAGTCACCAGAAAATAATTATGATTTCAGTCCCAGAATAAGCAATCCCTCCCCAAACCCACAACTAATGCTTAGAAATGCTTAGAAATGCTCTAAGGACCCAACTCTCCTTTGTAAAACGGAAGTTCCAGTCTTGAACACTAGAAGGAATGTACACAGAAAGGGGGGGGGGCAGGTGTCTCAGTGACCCAAGCTGAGCCCTTCTGAGCTTCACCTTCCTGAGGTCTTCTCACTCCACTCACATCCTGGTTCCCAAGAATGACCAGCTACCACTTTTCTGATCTGACTTGAGCCTGAATCACAGACCTATTCCTGATCTTTGCTGACACAGCTGAGACCATCTGGGTCTTCTGAAAAGGTTCTTCCAAACTCTAAGGGAGAACATAGGGAAGTAAACATGGCAACTCTAGTAAACATGGCAAGGCTGAAGAATGAGGCTCAGGGAGCCAAAGCTGGCTGTCTTCTGTGGTTTCCAGGCTCTGTTCTCTTCCACAAACCATCAGGGAGAGCCAGCCAGCCCACAGCCCCAACAGGCTGCCACAATTCTGCAGCCAGCTTACCCGGATTACTTCTTCCAAGGTCTTGGTCTGTCTCAATGCGGAAGGCACCACATCACAACCCACCCCCGGAAGTTCCAATTTCAAATACCTGGGCTCAAGGCTGGGAAGACAGAGCCCCCTTCTGTAGCCACTGAAAGCCACTGACCCCCATCCCAGGTCCAAGGGAATCACCTTTCCCTCTTCAGATGGCGGTAGTGGCCTCGCTATCAGGTAAGATCTTCCCTGTTTAGACAGGACTGTGGCTTCATCTTTACTAGTCCTCGTTATCCCCACAGCATATTAGAATAACCCACCCATACCATTTGCTCTACAGGATCTACATGCGTAAGTTACAGGCAGGTGTTCCATCAAGGAAATTACCATGAACAAGATGGAGGCGAAGTTCATCAAGTAACCTGGGAAACGATCTTTCCAGGTCAGCTTATCTTCATCATCCTGTGGAAACAGGAGAGTACAATCAGAAGGCACAAACAGATATATCGATTTTCTTTCAAATTTGCACCAATCTGCATATTTAGTCATTCATTACTCTAGATAGGTGTTTTCCTAGTCTCTGATAGCCACAACAGCCCTCCTAATTCTGTGATCTCTACATAGCCTGGAAAAACCAAGGCGAAATGAGGACAAGAGGTGATCCTTGCCTCAAACTGAGCTGACATTTTAGTTATCAGCTGTGTGATCTCAGACACAAGTCTTGACATTTCTGACCCGCTATTTCTTCATCTGTAAAATGGGCGCGGTCATGACACCCATTCTGCCTAATGCACAGGATGGTTTTATTTACTTTGTTTCATTTTAAAGAGAAATATGTGAATGTAATAAAGCAACGGACAGATGACAGACAGAACCCGACCCAAAGAGCAGCATCCCCAAATAGATCATTCTTTAAATAAAACATCAACCATTCACTGTAGATCCTAGTAAGTGTACAAATTACCCACAACTGCCGTTCTTCAAAGAACCTGCATGTGTGATCGTTTGTTTCCTCTGAAAGGACTATGTTCTGCCCCCGGTCACAAAAGCAAACATTTTGAGGCAGAGGTTGGGCTGATGCCTTGCAGTCAATCTGTCTGCGAACCCCACCTTTCCTTCTCAGACTGGGTCCAGGTCACCCAGGCCACTCTCCTGACCACAGTCATCCACCTTGGACAAACTCTAGGGGCCCGCATTGGCAGGGCGATGTCAGCAAGGTATGGATGTAAGACATCTCTACCAATTAGCTGCCACTTAACTTCTGCCCGGGCACTTGATTTCTCCAAGCTGCCGTTCTATAAGATTAGAATTGGTGCAGTGTCCTGCCTACTACCAAGGTTGTGGGGAAAACCCTCTAAAGCCACATTGGTGAAGATGCCCTGGAACAGCAAAGCGCTCCATGCTGGTGAGGCAGGAGTCCCCCTGCGTCTCTGCAATGTGTCTGAGTCAAACTCAGCAAGTGAACGGCCCAGGGCCTCCTGCTCTATTTTCTCTTCCCTCCTCCCTCTTATTTCAGAACACACCTGCTTTGACTCTAGCAACAGTGCCATCTAGCCTGTGAGAGCTTGTACTATAGGCTAAGGGCCCTCCTGGCCTAAAAGACTTCTTTCTAAAGACAAGTGGGTGCCCACCGTGTGCAGACCCTGGTGCCAGGCGTGGTGGGAAGACAGAAGAAAGTAGATATGGTCACTGCCCTGGGAGGCTCACAGTCAGATGACACAGAAGGGACACCCACACCAAAAAGCTTCAGGAAGCACTTGCCATTTGGGAGAGAGGGTTATCTGAGGAGTGAGGCTGTGGGCAACTTGAAAAAGGAATGGTGTGTGTCTTCCTCACGGCACATTGAAACTGAGCACAGGGCTGAACTGGCTCAATAAATGGGGGTGGAAGTGAGGGTTAGGGCAGAAGCCATTCAGTGATTAGCACAGTCATTCCCAGATGACATAAGTAAGTGACACTCATATTTCATAGATGGCATGACACAATCCAGGCTCTAGACACTGAGCCCAGCAGACTTTCCATCACACAGTGAGAACAGGTAACTACCGGTCAGACCATTCTGAACAGGTGGGAGCTTGTAAACTTACTACTATTAGGACTGGAACAAGACGTGTTCATATTCTAAATTAGGCCAACATTAAGAGGCAGTTAGCATTCCTTTACTTTTCTCCTTCAGTGTCAATTCTTAGTTTTACTCACACCAGTGATATTTGAGATTTTGATGAGGAAAAGTGAGGATGAGTAAAATAGTAATATCACACCAGATTACCATGCATCTTAGATTGATTAGCCAGCCTGTGGTGAGGGCCAAGCGGCATGCACCCACACACAGAGGTAAGAACTCTCAGCACCTCCCTCCTCTTTTAACAATGGAGATGACAACACTTGTCCCACCTAAGTGGCAGAGGCATTGTGCAGATCAGGAGTGAATGCCTCATGAGAGCTTTGTAAGCTATAAGGCGGTAGCAGACAAAAGTAAGATCTCATCAGCTTTATGGTTATGTCAAAGGTATCAAAGGATTAGGAAGCACTTAGCTAATGTCCCCATTGTTAAGATACAAGGCTAGCTGTCTTCTGTGTTTGTTTCTTTGTCTCTGTCTTGGGTCTTTGTCTCCGGGGTTATGGCTCCTACTTCCAAGTCTCCAAATAGCAAACAGCTCAGCCACAATACTCACTTGAAACCAACAAAGTGCCCTTTGGAAATGGGAGCACTGACAGTGTAGCAGGTGAGAATACTATGTAAACAAAATCTTTCCGGAGCAGGTTTGAAAAGCGGCCAATCATCCCTGAGTTGTATTTTCATTTTTAATTAAGGTATAATTTACATAGAGCAAAATTCCCCTCATTAGTGTGCAGTTCCATGAGTTGTGATAAACATAGACTGCTGTGTAGCCACAGCACAATGAGGACAAGGAATAATTACAATTCACTCAATACCACCCTCCCCAAACCCCAGGTCCCTTTGGAGTCCATCTCCCCGATCTCCAGCTCCTGGCATGACCTGCCATGTGTCCCTTTAGTTTTTGCCTTTTCCAGAATGCCGTATAAGTAAACTAGAGAGTATGGAGCCTTTGGGCCTGACTTCCTTCACTCATCACATGGCAGCTGAGACTCATCCATGTGGCATTCCCAGAAGTCTGCTCCTTTTCATTGCTGAATAGTGTTTCATTGTATGGATGTGCCATGGTCCACCTACCAATCAGCAGCAGAGAGGTGTTTGGACTGTTTCCACCTTCTTATGATTATGAATAAAGTCATTGTAAGTACTGGTGTACTGGTTTTGGTGCGAGAATAGGTTCTCATTTCACTTAGGTAACTACCAAGTCATGGGCTTGCTAAGTCATAGGGTAAGTCTAGAAACGAGACTGAGAACAGTGATAACTGTACAAGACACCTTCTGTGAAGATGAAATGAGGTAACACATGGGAATCTGTATGGGTCCGTGCCTGGCACACAGCTAGAACCCAGTATTTGCTACCTAATATCATTACCATCATTATTATGGCTTCATCTACCATGGACCTTGGCCATGACTGGAACATATCAGGTTAAGTTTCCTTGTCAAAGTAGCAAAGGAACCCCAATTCACTTTGGGCAATACTTCCTATAGCTCAGACCCAGGGACGACTCTTCCTGTTCCAGAGCTACACAACCATCCTGTGTGGCCTCATTCTGCCATTTTGGTGCCACTCTGCCCTCAGACATAGCTGCCCAATGTTCCCTCTGCTGAGTGAGTGCTCAAGAACTCTCAAAAACATCTACTTTAGAAACAGAGGTCCCACCAACTTTACCATATTCTCTCTTTTTAGTTCTGTCTCCAAAAATAGTTCCTTCTCCAGGAACCCTTCATAGCCTGACCAGAGTAAGGCCAGCTTTTGAGTACATGTCCCTCCTTTCACTGAGCCTGAGCACCCCCACCCCCAACTGGTCTTGGTCCCCAGAGCTCCAGCACACACAGCCTCTTGGGCTGAGCCCAGTTCCTGCCCCTCAGCCCTGTGGACTTGCCCATGACTGATGCCCAGAGCCATCTAGAGACTCTAGAGATAAAGACTTTTAGGGACAGGGCCTCAATCGAGGAGGGAAGTCTTGGCAAAGGAGCATGAGGCAGTCACATGGCACAGCACCTAAGTCTACAGGCATGCCTGAAGCCCAGGGCTGAATGCAGTGTAATTTGTGGCTAAAATGGAAAACATTCTTTAATCCTCCCACTGCTTGGTTTACCCAGCAGACATAGAAAAACAGACTCTGGCTCCCTGTCTCCTGTCCTGAGGTCCAGCCTGCTTACTCTGCCCTCTTGGCTCCCCACACAGCTTGCTGCTTCACTTTCTCTTGTTTCTCAGCCTGCTGCCTTGGCCTTCCTGGGTTCCAATGCTGGGCTGAGATCTTCTCTCTCCCTGACCCTGGTCCCCACCGTTCCACTGTGTGCTCTGCCCAGATTCAGAATGGAGACAGCCCCTCCCTACTCACTCTCTCAAGGGAACACTCTTCTACACTGACCCCCTGGCAGGCCTCCTTGCCTGTAAAAGGAGGGAGTCTGGGCTGAAGCCATTAGCCCCTCCACTAGTAATATATGTGAGGCCTTAAGATATAACCTCAGCTATAACATCACACAAAGGCCTTAAGCCGAATGACCATGGACTTAGAATATGTCTAAACCCTGTGCCAGACTCCAAGGCTGACCTGATCTGGGGTCTGGCTCCTCTCGAACTTCATTTCTTACCATTTAATCCCTTGCTTACTCCATTTCAGCCCCTTGGTTTCCTTCTTGCTCACTGAACACCCCAGCTGGTTTCTACCCCAAGACTTTTGTCAGACTCCTCGCTGACCTCTTTACCCAGCTAGGCCCTCTGCTCACACTCCTGTTCTCAGTCCTAGCACCCCTCCCGCCATGAGTTCTGTCCCAGTGCTCCAGTCCATCCCCTGGCCCTTTCCATTCTCGATCACATCTCTTCACTATCTGAAGTTATCTTGCTTGTTTATCTCCTCTCTGTCTCCCTCAGGAAAACAGAAGCTCCACGAGGACAGGCAGTTTCTGTGTCTACTTCTGCACCGGATCTCCGGAGCTGTGGTCAGCCTGGCCCATGGAGTTCACGTGCAAGTAGGACTCAGTGAGTGAATATCAGCTTGCAAACAACAGCCTAGCTCATTCTGGTAGCGCTCTGTGCTCACAAGGTTGGGACCAAGTATTTAATCTTGGAGTGCGACAAATTTAGTGCCACATTAAGAGGAGCCCACAAAACAATGCTGTGCCACTGCCTCGAGTTACACACCAGTGCCAAGACCTAAGGGGGAAATCAAATGGTTCATGGTAACCTTTCAACATTTAAAAAAAACAGTCAAGCACGTGTCCCACGGGCACGCGCCATTGAGGACAGCTTTTCTCACGCTAAACAATACAGGGAAGAGTTTTAGCCTGTGACTGATAACCAGAGGTGTTCTGACCCATCTTCCTGCCTCCAGGCTAGGAGGCCACAAGCCATCCTGTGCTCATCAGGAAGATCTCTGTGACAGAGACCCTGCAGCCACACTTAGCTCCTCCTGGTTGTATCTTGTCCCTTTGGGTCACATATTATATCTTACTGTACCCTACAAGCCTCTAGCTTCAGTTTGGACCCTTTCCTGATGTTCTAGCCCACAGAAGACAGAACTGATCTGTAGAACATTTGCTTACAAACTGGAAGTTCTTCATGAAATCCCCCCTTATTCTTGCTTTCTTCAGGCTCCATACTCATCATTCTTATTTTTTTCTACCAAACACGTATGGCTCTGCATTCCCGTCTGTATCTACTCCCTCTGTACCATGATGGCCCTATAGGTGGGTATCCATAGCTCACAGTGCTGGGGTGGGCAGGGGGCTGGGAAGTAGGTCCTGAGCCTTAGAAACTGGACAGGAGAGGGTTGGGGGCTCATCCCCCAGTAGATAGATGCTCAGGGCAAAGAGAAGATGGGTGCTGCTATGCAGGCGTGAGGTTGGAATGGGACACCCACGGTGATGTCACTGGCTCCCACATTAGCTAATCATCACAACCACTTGGGGAGCGTTTGAAACTACACCATTTCCTGGCCAGGCCCCAGATCTACTTAATCAGAATCTTAGGGGTGAAAGAATCAGTTTTTGAAAATGCTTCATGGGTGATGCTGTAGATCAGCCCAATTTGGGAACTACTCTTCAAGACTCACCCCTCCCTTGCTGTTTTGCTCCAGGGCCCATATTCCTGTGGCTTGCCCCACTGTGAACAGTCTCGGAGAGGAGCTCACAGCGTGGAAGCA
Organism: Panthera uncia; assembly: GCF_023721935.1. Classification (NCBI taxonomy): domain Eukaryota; kingdom Metazoa; phylum Chordata; class Mammalia; order Carnivora; family Felidae; genus Panthera; species Panthera uncia. The sequence continues at coordinate 39,581,703 of NC_064809.1, forward strand.
AGCTTGGAGACAATTCCCTCATAAGAAGAGTGTCCACACAGAATGTGTCATGTCAGCTGCCCTGCTGGCCCAGACAACTTGCCAACTGGCTCCCATCCACACCCTCCCCGCCCACCCGCAGGCTGACTGCAGAGATGGAGCAGGCACACATCACACTCGAGTGTGGGGATAAATTTCAGATCTACTGCACTGTGTTGGCAAGAACCCAGAGGAGAACGCACGCCCTAGGCATCAGCCATGCTTGGAAGGCCAGTAGCTGAGGCCTGGTGTGGTTTGCAAACCATTTGTTGGACAAGTCAGAGAAGACTTAGCAGCTGATTACCTGGCTTCATTTGCAAAGTTTACCTTGCATTTTTGTGAACTTATTGAGCTTTAAAATTCCCCACTAGGTGCAGAGCAGCTTAATAGACACCATATTAGGGGATGGTCCCTGCCCTCCATTCAAAAGCAGAGGTGACAGGCTTCTCAGCATGGGGGAAAAAAAAATGACATTCGGAACTGTGTTGGTAACTTTTATTTAAAGACTGCGCCCTTTGAAAGATTTCAGGTGCAAATGAGTAAATAATGAACTTTACTCTTCTGAGTAAGGGCACTTTGTTCATGGTTTTAGTAACAACATCAATAAATTCTGGCCTCAAGCCAGGGACAGGGGTGTTACTCTCACACCACAGTTAGACTGTTAGATTGCATACATTTAAACTGGTGCTTGTAACTAGGTCTGCATGAGAAACAATTGTTCAGGAACTTGCAACAACAGTACACTGGCAAAAAGACACTGTAATTAACTCTCACTGTGGAATTTAGTGACACTGAACTTGAGCCTGCAATGTTTGTTTGTTGGTTTGGTTTCAGATTTTGTTAACTAGTAGACAACAGTGGTTAGTTGCTAATCCTCTTCATTAAAAACAGAGGTCAGAGCAAATGGAAAGGAACCCCAGCAAGGAAAATTGGGTAAGACACCCAGAAGCACTTCCTAGATCTTCCTCAAACCTGGGGGGGGGGGGCCCAGTCAAGGAAGGTGTCTTCCATTATGCTTCAGGAGAACAGTAATCTCCAACCCTGGCCCTGGCACCTCCTTGTAGACACACCCAGAGCCACTAAAACACATCCTGTTCTGAAATTAAAAAGTGAAATAATCCACACAAGGGATGTCTCCCTCCATATGGACTGTGGGTAAGGTGAGAGCCTGCCCCAGCCATGCATGCTTTTTCTTTGGGTTTGGTGCCCTCCGTGACCAGGAGTTGGCTCTGTCCTGTTAGGCTGAGGATATCCTGGACAGAGCCACAGGACCATAACAGAAGGCAGTGTCCTTGGCATGCCTCACTAGGCTCTGGCACAGACAGGGGAGTGAAGCAAACGACAGGAAGAAAATCTAGAAAGGGGAGGAAATGGAGGAGGAAGGGAGAGGATTGTTGCTTGTGGTTGAATGCACAGGTGGTCTCTGCCCAGCTTCCTCTGTTGCTAGTAACACCACAGGGCCCAGGACGGGGCTCTGCCCACAGAGGGCTACTGGGTGGACTAAGTGTGTGCAGATCCCAGCACAGGAGGGCAATTGGAGCTTCTGCACTGACTGCCACCAGGCCATGTGGTGAGGAAGGGAAGGATCTGGGGCCTGCTGCTATCAGCAGACCCCCTGTACTGCTGCACCTCCTGCTCTCGTCTCACCCATATAGAGACCTTGTCATCAGCCCCTCTAGCTCCCAGTCAGTACTGAGTTCAAAGGATTTGCTTTTGACACTCAAGAAAGGTTATGACACATTAATAGGCTGGTGGGGTCAGGCCTCTCAGATGCCACTGGTGCAGTAGCCCTAGCTGCCAGACTATTGACAGAAGGTGCTAACGAGTCCTTTTACAATCATTTAGTGAGCATCTACTTTGTGCACAGACTGTGCTGTGCTCTAAGAGTCTTAATGTCATTACAGAGACAGATGGGTAAACACTTACAGTGCAGTGGAGTAGTCGTTGGGATGTGGCCATGCCCAGGATGCCATGGAAGCATGGGGGAAGTGCTCCTAACTTTTATGTCTTCGGAAAGACTCGGGAAAATGCATGAATGAGTGCTTGTATATGTATGTGTGCATACACGCACACGCACACGTATACACAATCAAGTTTTGTGGTCTGGGAGCGCCCCAGAATAGTAACTCTGCTTAACTAAGGTAGTGGTCCAAGACTGACTGTTCTATCCATCCATCCATCCATCCGTCCACCCATCCACCCACCACTCATCTCTCCATCCATCCACCCACACATCTATCCACCCACTCACCTGTCCACCCATCCACCAACTCACTCATCCATCTATCCATCCATCTATCCATCCATCCATCCATCCATCCATCCATCCATCCACCTACCCATCCATCCATCCACCTACTCATCCTTTACTGTGTGCTTACCATTGGTCTACCCACCCATCCATCCATCCATCTACCCACCTACCCCACTCATCCATCCATCTACCCACTCACCCATCCATCCATCTGCCACTCATCCATCTATCCACCCATCTATCTCTCCACCCACCCACCCTTCTATCCACCCACTCACTCATCCATCCATCTACCCACTTACCCGTCCACCCATCCACCAACTCACTCATCTATCCATCCATCCACCCACCCACCTACCCACCTACCCTCCCATCCACCCACCCACCTACCCACCTACCCTCCCATCCACTCACCCATCCACCCACCATCCTTTACTGTGTGCTTACTATGTTACAAGCATTTTTCAGGATTCTTTATATATCTGATCTCATTTATTCCTCACAATAAGTTTATGAGATAGGAATTTTTAGACCTATTTTACACCTGAGAAAATTAGGACCCAAGAAGATTACTTACTTGGTCAGGGTCATGCTAGTACATTCATAAGTTGCTGAGCTGGAATTTTAATCTAGATGTGAATGATTTTAAGTCAGTGTTCTTTTTTATCTTTCCTGCATTCCATACACTGTGTCCTTCAGAACACTGGATGTTCCACATGCACAACCTCTCTCTCTTTTAGGATATGTAATAGGCCAATGAATACCAGAGGCTCTGAGAAGACCTGAAGTATCTCCACCTAAGCCAGCATTCCCAGACCCAGCTGACCATGAAACTTCTTTGGCGGCCAACTACCAGTCCCATGGCTTTTTGACAAAAGTTGCTTTATACCCTTTCTGATCTAGGATTACAACCTAGGACTTCTGCCCCCACCCCCCACCCCCCCGGCAAGGTATTTTTTTTTCTTCAGCCAGCAAATAATGATTTGACCTTATGCCAATCAACAACCCATCCCTTGCATCTTGAAGATGTTTTTCTCCAACGGGCCTTCCACCTCTATTCTCTCCCCTGAGCTGCATGGCTTTTCCACGAAACACAGAGGGTAAACGACCTCATGGAAATGAGGGGTTTGATCTGCAAGTGTGGGCTGCACATACACTGGAACCTTCTCAACCTGTCTCCTGGCTCTGGGTCTCAAACTGTGACTGGCCTGGGGCAAGCACCCATCTTCCTGGTTATTCTAGCCTCATACCTTCCACTGCAGGTACTACTGTTAGGCTGGCAGGATAATGACCTCGCTTTCAACGCTCGGCCTCTCAACTGCCAACTTCAGCATTAGAGAGATCTATCTGTACTTAAGTGTCTCTTTCCATCCTGCTCATAGTTCTCTTCCTGAAAAAGAGACAGACTGGCAGGACCAAGCCAGACATGCATGCTCCATGCCCAGAAGAGATTTAACTCACTGCCTCAGAAAGAGGGACTGGGCCCTGCCTCTCCCCACCTGCAGCCAAGAACCAGAAGCCAAGGCTGACACAGTGTTGTGTCCACCTGGGGGAAGCCCCTCCACTCTGCACCCTGCCCCACATCCCTGTTCCGCCACCTCTGACCCAGAGAGTCAACACACGTCACCTCCCTGCACTCCAAGCCCTGACTCACTGAATTGTTGGGCAATGACTGCCCAGAAATCTGCAGCCTCAGCTGCTCCAACCAGGCTCCCTGCTCTGTACCACAGGGTACAGCCACCTCCCTATATCACAGGCTAAGGGTTTTGTTTTGTTTTTTTTCCAATGAGCTCAAGTCACCCCATCTCAATCTCCTGGGAGTTGGCTCCCAGGTCATGCACAGGGCATCCCTTTACTTAGGGAACAAAATGCACAGCTTCACATAAGAGCCTGCCCTCTTCTGACCTCTCCACCACTCACTCCTCCACCTCCAGACCCTGGCAAAGGGCAGCCAGGGTACTCTGGGATCCTGCATGAGCTAAATCAGAATTTATGGAGGATGCATTATGTTTTGATTTTTTTCTGATATAACAGTGAAGACTGAGGCAGAGGAGGGAAGAGAAATCTACCTCCTTGAAAATGGCAAGTAACCTGGAAGGAAGCCCCCGGGCAACAGATGCCTGATAGAAACAAGGAGTCTCCTCCATCACTCTTGCTTTCTTGCCCTTATTTCCATCCATTTCACTACATCTTCAACAAATACTTCTGGGAAAGGAGGGAAAACAAAAGTGAAGGAAAGAGAGTTTCAAATTACTCCTGTTGACTTCTCTCTCTCCTTTTCTTCCTTTTCTTTTTTGAGAGAGATAGAGAGTGTGCCCATGTAAGCAGGAAGGGGGGCAGAGAGAGAATGAAGGAAGGAGGGAAGGAGGGAGGGAAGGGGGAGAGGAGGGAGAGAGAGAGAGAGAGAGAGAGAGAGAGAGAGAGAGAATATGAATGAATGAATCCCAAGCAGACTCCACACTCAGCATGGAGCCAGACAGGGGGCTCGATCTTACCACTGTGAGATCATGACCTGAGCCAAAATCAAGAGTTGGACCCTTAACCGACTGAGCCACCAGGTGCCCCTCTCCCTCCTTCCTGAGTGTGGGGAGGAAAGCATCAGGCAGCTACCCCAGGGCTGCCCTAGAGTGGATGGATGGCTCACATTACCACTGGTTTGTGCTGAGGAAGCACTCCTGAAGTGAGGTTCTAGCCCCAGCTCTGCCATTTACTTGCTGTGTGCCATTCAGGAGCCAGAAGGAAAGGAAAAAGACATTCAAATTCCTCACTACTGAATTTTACCTTGAAAAAGTAAACTAATTTTCTGAACTATGCTCACTACTATATCCATCTCCTTTCTTCTCCCAAAGCTTCAGGCTCCCCCGCAAAGCTGGCCACTGGTATTTCAGCAGATGAAGACTCTTTGGTAGTTGTGCAGTAAATAATTAACCTTAACCAAAAAGAGGTCTGATCTTTGCCCTCGGCTGCTTAGAATGCCATGGCTGATGGGAGCATCTTTGTCTGGAATATTTGGCCACCAAACTGTATGATAATGTGATTTATGGTGAGGTCTTTGGGCCACACGGCATCAGTTCTACCCCAACACAGGCTGGAGACTAAGGATCAGCCATGCAGGTGGTATATATGACCAAGCCCCAATAAAAACTCTAGACACCAAAGCTCTGATTTGCCTGATGGGCATTACTTTGTGAGTACTGTCACACACTGATGCTGAGAAAGTGACACTGCCCTGACCACATGGGGAGAGGACGCTCCAAGTTCCGTGTTTGGTGCTTTCTTGGACTCTACACTATGTACTTCATCCCTTGGCTGCCTTCAAGCTATGTCCTTTCCTTGGAATATACTATGCCATCAATATAACAGCTTTCAGTGAGTTCTGTGAGTCCTTCCAGCAACTCACCAAAGGGAGGTATAGGGACCGCCAGACTTGTGATCTGTGTCAGAGCTGAGGGTGGTCTGTGCAGACGAAGGCTCCTAACTCTGAAGTGAGCTAACTCTTTATAGTTGGCCTCAACTTTTATGGTAGATAATACTGAGTAACGGATTGGCAGATGGTACTTCTACTGGTGGAGCAATTCCTCCTGTAGTGGTCTGGGAAACGTACCCAGTAAGGGCTCTTGCTTCATGAAAAGATTACAGGGATTGCCTTAAATGTAATAGTCAGCTTTTAGAATCAGATAAATGCAAACACACACTGCCACAGTGCCAGGGTTGCAGAATTTCTGGCAGTCTTGGTAATCCTTCATGGAGACAGTGCGTGGGAGCTACACAGCCTTCCTTGCTGTGCCCTTGGCCCTCGGTTCATGCTGTCAACATACACTCATTGCATTCTGTTCTGATTTTCTGTGTGTTTCCGTGCATATCAGACTGTGAGCCCCCTGAGAGCCGAGACCATGTCTTGCTCATCTGCTTTCTGGAGATCAAGGCAAAGGTTACACTCTAAGTGTCTGATGAATTAATTGAACTGGGTTTGCTGATCCTTCAAGACAGTAAGCAGTTGTGTCCATGGATGTGTGGTTATTATAGCCCCATAACCAGTTTCTCTTTAAACTGTGAGCCCACATAAAATTTTACAAGTCTCCCGTTCCTCTCTAAGAAGATAGCCAAAAGGAAAAATCAACACGGAGGCAGCAGCATGGAGCTAGGAGCACACACGTGGGATGTGGGAGACCAGGGACCTGGTGACAGCCTCATAATCCCTGGTGGCTACATGACCTTAGACAAGTCACTTGACCTACCACAAGGTCTTCTCACTGTGAGGCAGCAAAAAATAGCGTGGCATCTGGCCACCTCCCCTCCACCCACAGAGGTGCCAAGAGGTAATAATTCTAAAGCTCATACTATCACAAGTTCAGATTCCACAGATATTTTTTAAGCACTTAATACCTGTTAGGGACTCTAGAAGGCACTTCACCATTGTTTCTTTCCCTTGAGTGCCCCTGTTCCGGTGTTGGAGGGTAATAGTGGGGAAGAAGCCATGAATGGAGGTAGAGATGGCAGAAGCTGGCTGTGAGATGATAATTATTGAAGCTGGGTAAGGGGATCTGAAGGTTCACTCCACTGTCTCCTCCATTTCTGTGTATGTCTGAAATGTTCTAGTAACACATGCATTTAAAACAATCCTCTTGACAACAATGTGAGGCGAGTCTGCCTGGTCCCACTTGACCCACGGGGAACTGAGGCAGAACTGAGGAAATGGGCGGGTTCTACAGGATGCTAAAAGCAGAGCTGGTTCTGAGACCACAGGTTGCTACTTCTGTGCATTCTCCCACACCCCCAGCTGCCCATCTCTGGGGAGGTGACTGTCCTGCACAGCAGGCGCCTGCTCACTCAGAACCACACTTGCCCTCAGAAACAGGTTCTTTGAAGGTACAGGTTTGCTTCCAAGGGAGGCATATGACTGCAAAACAGTGGAGACATGAGAAAAAAATCCACCTTCCCCTCCTATGCCAGGGACCCCCTTCCACATTTCATTTGAGAAATTCAAGGAATATGGAGACTCCTCAAAGTCACAATCATCATCGGCAAACATTTGCTGAGCCCCCAAGAGCACTGAGTAGCCAACTCTGGAGGCTCCAAAAGTGCTATAGCACACAGGCCTGCACCTCAGCAACTGCCTCAAATCTGCTGGCAATGATACTTTTAAATTTATTAGCAAACAGTACAAAGAGACAAAAATATCATCACAATAGTCGTCACCTTCAAAAGGATTTGCTCTAGAATGGAGAGAGGACTGCCCATCTCTTCTGCAAAGGAAGGAACTGTGTGTGTTTGTGTGTGTGTGTGTTTGTGTGTGTGTGTGTGTGCTTTTTTGTACGTGCATGTGTGTGTGTCAGGGAAGAGGGGATAGATGGAGCTGAGCAAAAAGAAACACACTTCTCAAAAGCCACACTAGGAACATGGCCATCTGCAGTGCCAGAGTTGGCTGCAGCTTGCGTTTGTTTGGAAGTTCAACACTGGGATCTACACAATTTTCCCTAAATAGCCCCTTGGAAGGAAGAACAACATAGCACAAGTAACACCAACAGTACTCGAAAGCATGGAGACACGCTCAACCATTTTCTTTACTCTGACCATATTTTGCCAAGGCTCACGTCCTAGAAATCTCTCCCTCTCCATTACAGGGAAGTCACCAGATGGGCTGTGTTTTCTCACCCCACATTTTAACTTTTTCTCGAGCTCTTGCAGCAACACACTGGTTGGCCAAGCAGAATACACCAAGGAGCTTGGGAAACATTGCCCAGTCACTTCTGCCACCTCAGAAACTCCCACCGTGCCTGTCACAGGACATCCATTGCACACGTCACTGTGCATTGCACTGCTTGGGTATCTCTTCCTGGTGGGTCGGGGGGGGGGGTGGTTATGGCTGGAAAGGACAGCCCCTAAATGCTTCCTCCACACTTCCTCTCTAAATCAGGCGACTTTTCAAGCTATGGCTGGATTCCCCATACTCCAGATTCTCTGTGGCATCTCCTGGGCTTTCCACAGAACCAAGAGGCAATCAGCAGACCAGAAGCTAAACCCATGACCAGGCCGCCCGCCCATCCTCCCATCCAAGGATATGTAAAAATGTATCAACTTTATGACGCTGGGGAAAAAAACCAAGTCCAACTCCGTAATTGTGGTCCACTCACAAGGCGCACTGTATTGTCAGTGCATTCTCTGGGAGGCTAGGCTGTTCATGCCTCACGGAGGCAGGTGCTGTGAAGAATAACAGGGGCCTTGCAGTGTTCTACATTCTGTGCCCTTCTAATGATCTGGATTTAAAAAGCATAGTCCTTGGATTGAAGAATCAAGCTCTTCAAGTAAATGCTGCCTGGCTCATTTTCTTTCAAGTTAGATTTGGGCCTAGTGTGGATGGTCCCTGGATGTCAGTACCTGGTGTAAGGGAGTCAGCTTCCTATATGTGTGTGGTGTGGTGTGTGTCTGTGTGTGTGTGTGCCCATGAGCTCCTGCTAAGGAAGCAGAGAAAGTAGCAGACACCCAATACATCGAAAACTTCTGCCAAATGACCTCACAATGACGAATAGCATCCACCTTGGGCAAGAGTCTAGAAGTGAACAATTTCAAAGAGAATTCCACGCACTTAGAAAGAGCCAATATTAGTATCTTAGAGCAGATAATGCCATAACTTCCCTTTTGTTTGGAACTTCTATGTAATACCGCTTCTGGACTTCAGGAAGGCTTTTTTATGAATTTGATTTTTAAATAGGTAATGTGCTCCAGTGGTTCAAAACACCCCAGCGTATCCATGGTAAAGGGTCTTCCTCTTATCCAAGTCCACACCTGCCTGGCTCTCATTCCCCAGATGCAACCACTATTACGAATTTCCTGACTACACTTACGGGATGACTTATGAATACAGGAGTACAAATGTGTGTGTGCGTTTACTTGCGTTTTCTCCCTCTTTTACACAAAAGGAGGCACGCCATGCACCCTGTTCAGTACCTTTGGTGAAGCCTGAGAAAAGCTATACTAACTCTGAGGACAAGCTGGAGAAATGGGGAGCAGATGGCGCTGTGCAGTGGTGGAGACGTGGCACAGAACCAGAAATGGAAGCTAGTTCTGTTGACTTTCTGTCTTGGGTCCTTTCCACTGTGCTGCCTTCCCGTTGCACTGTCTCCTGGATCTGCTATTTGCTCACTGTTAAAAAACAGACAACAGGCCCAAAATGGAGTCTCTTGTGCTACGCCCATGTCACCAAACTGAGACTTAATACCTAACCCAACTGCAGTTTCAGCCTCTCCCAGGAATGCGATCTTAACCAGTCAGTCTGGAATTTCCTGATCAGCACTAGTGAGATAATCCACCTGACAGACCCCTGCCTTCCCCCCAAAGATCTTGCTTTAAACAATCCACTTTTTGCTAATAACTTCCTTGTTCTGTCCCCTTCAGCCTAGAAGAGCCTCTCATTTTGTACAGCTCTTTGGAACTCCTTTCTACCTGGCAGATTAGATGCTAGATGCTACCTGATTCATAAGGCACTGAATAAAGCCAACAGGGTTTTTTAAATTTACTCCGCTCAATTTTGTCTTTTAATACCATGTAAAGGAGTATCTCTTAAGCCCCAGCAAGCCTCTCAGAAGCAGTTTGTCCACTTCTTTAAGTGGCTTAAAATCTCCCCTGGCAATCTTGCACATACTACTCATTTGTTTAATAAACCTTTTCCTCATAGATGATGCAAAGATCAATTCTGAGCCCTTATCTCTTCAAATGATTAAATGGCCTCACCACATGGAAGCCCCAGCCCGGTGCTCGGCACATAGTAGCTACTTCATAAAATAAGTATTAGCAGAATCTGATTGATTACCAAACTCCAATTTAATGGGATCTGCAGTAATCCAGAGACAGAGAACTGGCTCCTTTCAGAGCCAGACCAATGATGGTTTACTCTGGCGACAAAAGCCTTCCTCGAGCCTGAGGTCACTTCCTACCCTCCCGCCAGAGAATCGGAAATAGTGGTTTTCTTCATTTTCAGAATTCATTTAAGAACCCCGTGGATTCTAATGGTTACCTACTGGCAATGTTCAGGCCCACCCCTGGACAAAGCTGAGCTGGAAGGCCAGGCAGGTCAAGGGGGGGTGAAATGGCAGCACCAAATTTGGGGCAGGGATGAGAAATTCTCTCCCAGGGCCACCTTTACTGTCCTTCCTGGCTTCCCCCCACTTCACCCCTGACCTGCCCTTGCCCATCAGACCAACTCTGGTCTTCCATCAGACTGATGATCTCAGGAAGTCACATTTCTTTACTGCTGGCTTCAGTCATGTACGAGAGAGGGTGACCCCCTGGAGAAAACAATATTTACTCAGAGATTCCAAAAGTGAAGGAGGACTCCCAGGAAATTAGTTGTTGCTTTTGTTGGAGACCGCGACCACTCTCCACTCACCACTATAAATAATTATAAACTTGCGGTAGCTAGTGAGCACAGGAAAGGAGAGCAAAGTAAAACTTCCATTGGCTGGTAATTTTCTGAATTAATCTGCAAGGTACATGTCTTTTCCAGGCCACCAGAGAATCTCAGGTCAAGTCCCCAAACAGTGCACTGGGCTCTCATCCTAATTTTCCCTTAGGGAGCCAACACAGTCATTACCTCCACATAAACATGTCACCCCTCCCCACACACAGCCCTGGGAAATCTCTCCCAGCCAGCCACAAGTGAAGGAACTTAACAGCTCTGGCAAGCAGCACTGTCTCAAATACAGAAAATGGCTGGCACGAGGCTCCCTCCAGGGTCACAGCCTTCTGTTGGCACCGGTGGCCACGTATTCCTAGAAGAAGCGCTCTCTGGGAAAGGTGCAGAGCTGCCGGCTCTTCCACCACACCCAGACTGCAGCCGTGACAAGTGCTGGGTTTGAATCCCACCTCTCACACTGGGTTCTGAATCATTGTTTTAGTTGCCCGAGCCGCAGTTTTCCTCATCTGTAAACCTCTGCCTCCTGGAGGAGTTATAAGGACTAAGTGAAAGTATCCTAGCAAAATATTGAGCAGAGCACCTGGGTAGGCTGGTAGTGCTAGATAAATGTGACTTATCTAACATCATGACTGTGGCTCTCAAAACAGAACACCACCCCCTACCCCCACTGCCTACTTCCACTCTGCTCCCTGGGTTTCAATTCTCTCCCTCCAAGCTTTCTCCCACATCGTGTTCCGGTCCTCATTTCCTCCTGCTCCCCGCCAGCCATCTTCTGTTCCCAGACATTGGGAGAGTGTCTCCCTACCAGCTCTTAGTCAATAATAACAATAATAAATCATCCCAATAACAACAAGAGGGACAGTAGGCAGGTGACACCTGCATATGCTTGGTGCCGAGAAGGGCTCTGTATAGGCCCTCTCACTCTGTCTTCATCATACCACCTCACTCGCTCACCACAAGCCTGTGGGTTGGGGTCAGTATGCCAGCTTTAAAGCTCAGGGGTAAAAGGTCAAGCTGCCCAAGGTCAGTCTGCAACCTTACTAGAATGTAAGCTGAATGACAGCACAGGGTGTCTGCTGTGTCTACGTCCATGTTCCTAAAACCTAGGAGAGTTCCTGCCCTTCAACAATATTAGTTGGATACATGAATGAGTGAATGAATGGGTAGATGGATGGATGGATGGATGGATGGATGGAAGGTAGGAAGGAAGGTAGGAAGGAAGGAAGGGAGGGGCTGGAATCTGAGTCTCTGGTCAGTGTGAGTCCACGTCCAGATATGACACTCTTCCTGCTACCTCTCTATGTATATCCTATTCATCCTTAGGAGACCAGCTTCTTCCAAAAGTTTTCTGCCAGCTACAGCCCACTACTTTCGGTCCTTTTCTAGTGTGTTTGTAACATGCAAAGTCTCCACCACACAATGCAGGGCTTCGTAAACACTCTAAGGGCAAGGGCTACTTATTCACTAGACCTCTTGGTCTCATAAATCAGGCACTTAAGAAACACCTCCTGGTTGAATGGCATCTTTCAGGGGAAAGGCTGCCAGTCATCACCTCCTCTAGATCCCTCCATCTCCAAATGCTAGCCTTTCTAATAGGAAAGACGAAGTGAACTGAGTCTTACTCCTGATGTTTTTCGAGGAACTACATTTGCCTTTGGTCTCTTGCCCCAGTATGTCACCACCATTCTGGCGAGTTCTTAAAGCTGCTCTAACAATGGGCTGTAGCAGTAACTCTGCCCCAGGTGCCAGGAGTCCTGGTCCCAAGTCCCAGCTCTAATGTTACTTGCTATAAGAACTTCTCCATTCTGGAACCCAGTTTTCTGATCTGTAAAATAAAGGTGTCTACAATCTCTACATTCTCATCTGCTTTGACTATCCATGCAACTCATGTGCCCACCCTATCCTCAGGGCCACAGAGAGCAGGACAGGTCTACTTGCAGCTGAACAGCCCTTCTAAGGTGGGAGGTCCGTGTCCCACCTCCCCCTTCCCTGTGGTTTGCACCATGATTTCCCTCTAGACCGCTCCTCAACAGAGGGCTCCTGGACCAGGAGTCACATCACTTCTGCCATGATGGCACACTGTGTACCACTCTGCTCCCCTTCCTCACAGGGCCCCTCCCCTTACTAGAGACCAGACACACTGCTCTTCCCTGTCACAGGGGCAAGAGGTGACAAGAGGAAGGCAGGGTTCTTAGCAAGAGTTGCCAACAACCTCTCCTGAAGGTAAAGAAGCTCTCTGAGCACCATGGTAAGAAATACACTTTGGAAAGGCATCAGCCACTGAAAGGGGATCTCTCAGATAGACAGGAATGAAAAGAACATTCGGTCATGGCTTGGCCAAGAAACAAACATGCTGGGCAATTGTCTCGTGCCGACAAAGAATGAACAACAAAAGGATGAGACTGCTTGCTTTTAGAAGCATCAAGCCAACTAACCAGGTGAAACGTGGCTCCCTGTTCACAATAATTATTGGGTGAAAAACTGAGGTTACAAAGTGTGCAGTACATCCCATTTTACATACAGACAAAGATGCACGAAAGCACACAAAGATCCAAAGCAAATATACTAAAATGTTGACAGGGATCACATTAGGAATGACGCTTTTAAAAAGCATTTGCTTTAGGCGTGCCTGGGTGGCTCAGTCGGTTGGGCGTCCAACTTCGGCTCAGGTCATGATCTCGTGGTTCATGAGTTCAAGCCCCACATTGGGTTCTGTGCTGACAGTTCAGAGCCTGGAGCCTGCTTCAGATTCTGTGTCTCCCTCTCTCTCTGCACCTCCCCTGGTTGTGCTCTCTCTCTCTCTCTCTCTCTCTCAAAAATAAATAAACATTAAAAAACAGCATTTGCTTTTAAAAAAAATACTTCTTTGTAATTTCTAATTTACCTGCAGTAAACAAGCATTGTTCTGTAAGGAGAAAAAAAATACTAAGTTATTGTAAATGTCATCTCATCCTAAGATTTTGAAAATAAAAACGCTAAAAGTAAAAGGTTCTTCCCTTTTAAAATGTACTGCAGAACTGACCCCAGATTGAACAGAAGGAAGTGCATGAGCTTGAGGAACTAGAGAAAAGATAGAGGTTCTCAGGACTCAGGAGGGGCACGAGGCAGGGAAAGGGGAAAGGCTCCAGGAGACACTTGGGGTCAGAGGGGTGGTGCTAGGAAGGCCCCCGGAACCCACCCAAAAGGAGAGTAAGTCATGGAAGACAAATCCTGTTCACACACAAGTCAGACCTACAGGAAACAAGTGGGAAGTGCAAACCAACAAGCCACATCCTGTTTCAGAACAGAAGCAAAGACAACATTACTCTACTTCTTGATGTTTGGAGATTCAAGAAGGTATCATCCTTTCAACACGTATTTACCTTTTATTAGTTATTAATTATTGTCCTTTTATTGGTTATTACTTATTATTCTGTTAGCATCATCCATTATCCCTCTCTACCCTCCTCTCCTCCCCCCTTAGCAAAAGGGGACTTTGCAGACAGAAGAATGAGAGATGTTCTGGTTTTTCCGAGGTCCTGGTTAGGTACCCCTGGTGTGCTTGGGATCCTCTCTCTGACTCTCTCTCTCTTTTCCTCTCTCTGCCTCTCTCTCAAAATAAATAAATAAATTTAAAACTTCTTCTGCTGAAGATGAGCAGGAGGGAAGATCAGCTAGAGGTAGGGAAGAAAACCCACCCCAGGAAAAGAGTGAGACTATGGACACATTGCTTTCTTCCCTGAAGCCATCAAAGGCTTTGGGTCCCGACTCCTTGTTGAGAAGTTCCACTCCTCAGGCTCAGTTCGGAGATAGTGGCCCCTGGGTAATTGAAGTTGGCAGATTTTGACATGTATTTCCTGGGGGTGACCTTGAAGATGTTCTGATTCTAATTTAGAAAGACTCTCAGTTTGGAACACTAGCTGCATAGCTAGATCCCTATACCTCCAGCTCTACCAGATGTGACAGGATCATTTATGTTAGGAATTTGAAGGGCTGTCCAACCAGAGCTTTGGACTAGTGCCTCAAGTTGGCTCCAAGTCCACCTATGCTTAAGCCAAAACCTTCAGGGCACCAACTGGGTGGCGAGGGTGTCTCTAGGCTCTGAGTTAGGAGGCCAAATTGTCAGTTTCCTGGGACATATCCGGGACCACAGTCTCTGTATAAAGAGACACATCAAGGTGAACGCTGGGGACTGAGGTTAACATTTTCCAACACATTTACTGGAACACAATGCTGATATGGAGTGAACGCCATCTTCTTCTGAATTACACGGAATTGGACTGGTAATTGGTTAAGTAAAAATATCCAAGAGTGTTGACAAGTGAGATAATGAAGCAAGGTCCTTGATAGTGTGCCACAGTCCTTTGCTTTTTCCTGGTCAATATTTTCATCAATGATCTGGATTAAAGACAGAGACAGTAAGCTTAAACTGTGCAAATATCACCAGGCTGGAAAGAACAGATAACACACTGGCTGTCAGTAGGAGTACCCATGAAGATCTCAGTTGCCTAGCAAGAGTAGCTGAAATTCACAAGTTGGGTTTGAATCTGACAATTGTAAGGACCTATATTTAGGTTCAAAAAAGCATATGGGTGAGCACAGCCCATGCCAATGTCAGCTCATCTGAACAAGACTTAGGAATCTGAGCTCAGCATAAGCCAAAAGCGTGAGGCAGCCTCTAAAACTTACATTATACTGACAGATGTATAACTTTTGAAACTAATCCAATAAGTCCAACTCTGTCTACTTTTGGAGCTCTTCTCTGGCACCTTATTAAAAGGGACACTCACAAATAGGAGAGGTGACCAGAATAGGAAAAGATCTGGAAACAGTGTCAAGTAGGGGATGGGTGAAATAGATGGCATGCTTTGCGAGGAATGGAAAACACTCAAGCGAGGCAGGACAGCCACCTTCAATTATCAGAAGAACTGCCTTGTGAAGATGGCTCTGCCTCTGCTGTGTGCACCTGGGGAGCAGCACTAGGACCCACTGGTGGAAATCGTGGGATTCCTGATCAAAAGGTGGAACAGGCTGCATTATGAAGTAGTAAATCTCCATCCCTAGGAGCATTAAAGCAGAGGCTAAATAAGCACCTATCAGAGACATGGTAGAACTTATTGGAACCCTCGTAACTCTGGGGCTCTGTGAATTCAGGGCCACATAATGATGCAAGAAAAAATCCCAGGTAATGAGGAAAAGCAAACAGGGGATATGTCATGGCTAGCCACCTGCTGGAATTCTGGTCACGAGGATTAATGGGAGGTGACTCACAGGTGGTCTCAGGGTAAAGGATACAGACAAGGTTAAGCTCTTATAAAGACGAGCCTCTGGATGAGAGAACTGCTCTGCAGTGAAAAATGGAAAAGCTTTTTGCACGAGGCTCAAGCTGAGACACACCTGGAGTGGAGGAGGTACCCGTTACTTGTCCAAGGACCTGGTGCCATTGCCACCAGCCACAGGACCTGCACTAAAGACTTTGCAACAGGGCACTACCTTGTGCTCTGTGTGGAAGGGCAATCTCTAAGCTGGAAAGACACTTCAGATAAACTCAGAACAGATAGCATCCCTATTAACAGATCTGGGGTGGAGTCAGTGTGGCAGCCATGGGACTTCCAGGAGATCACTTCCCCTCTCTACCCTTGGCGTTCTCTTCAGTGAAGGGAGGGGAGGGCTACAGATATGTCTGACTAGTCACTTCCACCTCTCACATTTGCTACAACTTTCATGGATTTTGTGACTTTTGGTTCAGTGACATCAAGGTCATAGCACACATGGGAGGGACGGAGTGCCCAAGGTGTAATCAATTTCCCATAAGGATGAGGCCAAAGCAGGGTGTCCTTGGGGAAAAGCTCCATAAGGACAGCGTTCAGAGTTGCGGCTGACCCCGCCCCGCTTTCCCACTCCCATCCCTGGGAATAATGCTTAAAGTGCAAGTCCCACTAAAAGTTAATGAACAAATCCCCCACTGATGTTGCAGTCGCTTCCACCCGGGAGGAAATTTACTCTCTTCCTCTAACCTTTTCCTTCCTTATTCAGCTTCATATCCTCTTCTTACTCCCTCGAGCCCATTACTACTTATGGCCCCTGTGGCTATTTTTCGAGTCAAAAAGCTATTTATTAAGCTCTTACATCTCTTCCTTGACAACCCTTATTCTCCCTCATTTCCCTGTTCAATCCACAAACCTACACTTCCTTTGACTAACTCCCAGGAACACAGAAGGATCAGTCTTGGCAAGTTTCCTTCCTGGATCCAGAGGTTAAGCATAGACTGTGCTGGGAAACAGAGGGGTAGAAGGCATAACTGGACAAAATTATGGAAGAGGAGGTCCATTGTTTTATTTAAATTATTCAAAAAGTGATATTCATGCTTTCTCTTTAATGAATTTTCTTTTTTTCTGAGGAAGAAGGGAGGAAACATGCATAGAGATAAGTTCAATGGTTCTTGAATTCTTTATCCTAAGACCTGTGTTTTTCTTTCTGGCTTCCTATCCCACAGTTTTGGATCCTTAAATTTTTTCAACTCCTATATTCACCCAAACCAGAAAGTAGGTTGGGAATTCTGGTCTTTTGAGATTTTAAGAGATAAATGAGTAATCTACAAGGGAAACTATTATGGTCTTGAGTTATCGACTGTATTCTCTCTCTCTCTCTCTCTCTCTCTCTCTCTCTGTTTCTCTTTCTCTCAGCGGGGCTAGGCAAAGGGAAGGAATATGGAAGGTCAGTCATAACAATGAGGGATAGAGGCCTAGGTAGTGGTGGGTTGGGGGTGAAGAGAACCATGCTCACAGCAGCCACAGGCACAGGAAAGAGGCAAGGCTAAGAGGTCCTGCAGTTCATGCTGTTCAGCTCCAATGCCCTGGGAACTTACTGTGTCCAGCTCAGGTAATGTCCTACAGGCCAAGAAATACTATGTTAGGCACTGAAGAGCCTGTGTTTGTGAACGCAGTTAGGTAAGAAAGCAGGCAACACATAAGGACTGGCCATCTCTTTCCCTGGATGTTAAAGATTTATTGAATTCTGCTATGTGGCTACTGCCATGCCAACTATGATGGGAAATGAAATGATAAACTATGGTTCTCTACCTTCAAGGAGCTGTTGATACCATATTTGGATACCCAACAAAGATCACTCACCTGAGTGGAATGAGTGAAATGTGGTCTTATTTGGAGGCAAATGGAGAGACAAGAAAACATTGGCAGTTTTTCTTTTCCACACTGAGATGTCTATACTTATCAGGAGAAAGCAGAGAAGAATGGTGACCTCTAGGACCCTGTAGCACTGAGGGCTATGATGATATAGCCAGTGTCCCCTCGGGCCACCCCCTCTCTGCAGTGTTCTTGGACCTGTCTCTATTCTGTGCATTCTAAAAGCATATCCTGACCCTGGGCTGTGAGAAACACTACCTCCAGCTGTCTGCCTTATTATCATCATAAGCCTTCTCTCATGGCCCTCTCTCTATGTGAGCCTATAATTAAAGTCAGAAGACACAGCTCAGGCAAGATCCTGAACTATCTTATTTTGGGGAAAAAAAAATCAAGAAGTGGAGGAAAGATTCAGATGTCTCTCCCACTCTCTCTGAACTGTCAGAGATCTGTAAAAGATTAAAAAATCTAAAGGGAATGCAATGTATACCATCTTCCCTCAACAGACTTTAATCTGGTTGAGGAGACAAGGCTCAGACAAGTGAGGACTTAAACACTAAACAAATAATAACAGACTTAAACAGGCAAGTCGGGGGTCCACAGAGTCAATTCTGTGTTGGCCACATACAGTGGAATTTTCTGGACAACCTAAATTTTAACAACCGGATCAATCGTTATGTCCTATGTCTTGATTTTCAGTTTAGAAAACAGAGTCACCATGATTGTATGCCAAAGAGTCAAAAAGATACTATGTGTAAGAGAACTTCAGAAGAGGGAGGGGGAAGATCTCAGTGCAGGCAGAAGAGGTCAGAGATGGCTTCATGGGGGAGGCCATGACAGGGACCTGGAAATGGTCCCCATCCTCCAAGTGAGTGCACCCACTAGTCCGGCCCTTCCAAGGTTTGGCCTCGCAGCTGTCTTGCCTCCGCTCCTACCTTCATCTCTCTTGAATCTGCTCCACTTGGGCCCTCCCTCTGCCCCCATGTGGGATAGTGTTCACCATCTATAATTCACTGTGGCAGGTGTGTTCAGGGACAGGAAGGCATGGAGACAGGAGACTATAAACAACTGTCCTCACCACCACTCCGGTCACACTCAAAGCTTAGGCAGGCCCAGTATCTGCCCTGGGGCCCTTCATGCCAGGTGTCCCTCCCACCCCACCCCTCACCAGGCCCTAGGGCTCCTCGGCTCACAATGTGGCACCAAGATCTGGCAGTAAACAGCTCCACCAGAAATACCAGCTGCTCTTGGGTTTTTAGCACCTGGGTCACTGCCAACAGTGGGACCACTGCTCCCCTAAGGGATCAGAGCACCAATTCACAAATATTCACTGAGTTTGGGCCACGGGCTAGACACAGACACTATGATAATAAAACAGAGAAGGCCTTTGCCATTGAGGAGTTGATAATCCAGTGGGGAAATAGCCAAGTAAGAAGAAATTAGTTTACAAAGTCTGAGCACTACACAGGGAGCTGTCCCTCTTTGGGGGCCACGGAAGCTCCACGCGGTGTTCTTGGTTGAAAGTGGGTCAGCTTCCACCTGGGAATACCATTCCCCCAAAAGAGTACAACTTCTTCCCAACTACTCTGGTTGCCTTGGCCCTAGTATTCAGCATTGCTTGAAACACCACTTCTTCTAGGAAGCCTTTCCCTACTAACCATATTCCATCCTAAATCTCTATATCCCTCGAAGGTTGTAAGATACAGCATGGCACACCCATCTGCTGATATTTTTGGTGCCTCCTTCCCACGTAGTTAATGCTGGTTCCATTCTAACCATTACCCACTTCAGAATAAGGTCCAGATTGTTTACTCATTTTAATCTTCCCCCTGGAAGTCCTAGAGAGCCTGGTGCTTTAACAATGGTTCAAGGCCCAGGTTTTGGAGTCATGGGTCTTTGGTGCAAATTCTGGCTCCACTACTTATTAGCCTAGGATATTAGGCACATTACCTATTTCTGTGAGCCTCCATTTTACCCCTTATACAATGTATGAAATTAACCAACTCCAAGAGTAGCAATTAAATAAGGTAACAGCAATTAAATAAGGTAATATAGGAGAAAGGTCTAGTTCTGCGTCATGTACATGGCATGTTCTCAAGAAGTCAGGGTTCTTTGGTGACAGATCTGTACACAGTGGAGACTCAGTATGAGTCGGAGACTGCCTGTGCCCATCTTTGCATGGTTATGAGGAATCAACTCTCTCTACTCTTGGGCTGGCCAGTGGTAGAAGAGACAGAGAAGGCCCCAAGCATCTACTAAGCCACCCCGGAAAGGGGCCTGACCTTCAGAGTAAGGCCTGCACGGCTGTCTGAACTTGGTCAATTAGCAGAGGACTGGGGTCAAGAGCCATAGGAAAGCTGGGGGCTTACAGGGTACCAATGATACTCTTGGCATGTCCCCAGGAGTCTCCGTGAACATGGAAAGGATCATAGGAGCGAGGGCTGCTGATAGTCCACCCCTCCCAGTCAGGTCAAGTTCCTTCCTTCATCACCATCTACTCCCTCACCACTCACCTCCACCCAACCACAACAGAGAAGAGAGGTCTCAAGGGAGAGCTGAGGGCAGGATAGGACAACTGCCCGTGGCGGCCTTCTCACTCCAGCCTGGCTTCTGCAAATAGCTCTGCCCACAGAGGACTTGGCCATTTCCCCAATCCTTCTGCTGGAGCAGCACCCCCCTCAAGTGGCAGCAGAGATAATTCTATTGAGACTGTCTTCTTCTCATCTGGAAAACAGACAGTTTTGGTATCAGGCAGAGAGGGGCCGGCCCCCCAGACAAGGTGGGGCAGCCTCTACATAGCGAGCCAGTGGGCAGACTCCCGCAGGATCAGGTCCTGGGGCAGCTCTCTGGAATGGCAAGGTTTCACTCCCCCTCTCCTGGCAGAGCCCTCCACTGCCTGCTCACTGCACTCCAAGAAATGAAAAGCATATATGTGTTCTCATAAGCCATCAGCCAAATCTGTTGACCCCTACAGAACCACTACCTACATTGTCTGCACATACATACACACACACAAAATCTTTCTTAAACACTCATCAACTTGCAGTGCTAACTAGGTACCATGGACAGGAATTTCCAGAGCTCTCCTTATGGATTTCAATATAAAATGTCTACATTCCTTCTTTATTTCCCAAATACTTACTAAGCACTTACTATGTGTCAGATTAATGAAGAGACAAAGACAAATTAGACATGGTCCATCCCCTTTAAGGGGTACAGAGTCTAGAAGGGGAAACAGATCTATACCATTAAACTGTGCCACAAAGGCAGTCAACTGTTACTTGTAGTAAAATAGAAGTCCATTTAAATGCTATGGGAGCACAAAGGGGGAGCGGTTGGTTTTCTTGAAGGTCTAGGGGCATCTTAAGGGAAGGCTGGGGGCCTTTACACTAAAGGGCCCCATGGGCCCTCTGGGAGGCTGGTGTGTGGCACCTAAACCTGGCAGCAAGCAGTCCACCTGAGGACACTGGCAGGGTCACTGTCAGTGTGGGAATGGTTTTCTGATGGTTTGTAATGCCAATTTAATTATTCTCTTTAGTTTCTTCCTTGTGCAAACAGTGGAAATACAATGCCCCAACCCTGTTCCCTTGCCTCATGTGCATCTACCATGGCCCACTCAGTGTTTCTGGAAAACTGGGTGTTCTGCAAAGATATTCCTGATGGCCAGGATGAAACATCCAAATTTGAGTAAAGGAGGCTGAAGGAAAGTGTGGGTGTGCACGCATTCATCTGAACGTGTACAGAGGGAAACAACGGGTGACGGGTAAGTGCAGGATGGAGAAGAAACTGAAGAAAAAGAGGAAGGCCAGCTAGAAAAGGTTGAAAATCATCTGAAGCAACATACTTGGCATATCTTTGGCTGAGAACAGTTGATAAACAGTGCTTCAAACAACTGAGTTAAGCTAGGTTACAAATGGTTGCACAAGGCACTGCTTCCACCTATTCCAATGATGCACAGTTCATGTTCCACACTCTTTAGTGATTTGCCTTTTGCACTGGACCCTCAGCTCAAAGGGCCTATCCTGTCCACCACCTAACCCTGTGCCTGGCTGAGAACAGTTGCCAAATAAAAATGAATGAATGACCTTTCTTGAATATGAGCAAAAGAAAACGAGAGTTCGGAGAGCCCCACACCAGGAAGACTGTCCCACAGGAGGGATTTTTTGAAACCCCAGGATATACCTCCAATGAAGTGTGTGCAATTACCTTACTGAAGAAACTCTGTGAAATGGAGTTGGCATCCACAAGTCTGGGCTGGTCAGGCGGGATCTTGCATGGAGGCTGGGGGACGCGCCCCCCCCCCCCACATATTTTGGATGCTGGGGCTTGATGCTGAATGCTAGCAGCATGCAAGGTGTCCCCTGCACGAGGCCATGTTTTCTGAGAACTTGGAGTGCTGCACAAATACCCAACATCTGTGAATTTCCACAGTACCTTTCTCTAAGGAATTCCACACACTTACAGACATGATCTCATCCATCCTCTCTTTCCCTCTGAGGCAGGGAGGGGACCAACATGATTATCTCTGTTACACATGTGAGGGGACAGACACAGAGAAGGAAAGAAACTTTCCCAAGGTTACACAGCAAATACAGGACTTTTGAAAAGGATACCAGGTGGTCTGGCCCCATGCCCCCCATTGGTTCCCTCTCCTGCCTTTGCCTTGACATTATACTGAGAGTTAGAAGCATTAGGGAAAGGTACATATTATGAGGACTGTTGTATTATCATCATGAATGTCCGGTGAAATCCAGTAAGACCACTAAAAAATAGTATTAGTCATCGCTACAAACCCTCTTCTCCTTCCAGGTTCCTACTTCAATGATTAGGACCTTGTGGGGGAACAGAAATAAATAAAACACAGGAACAACAACAGTGGTGAGGAAGAGGCCAAAATTCTACCCCTGGATCAGGGCCTGAGCAATGGGCTGAGCCCATCAGCTCCCATGGGAGTGGGGATGGCTTTGGAACATTCAGTGCTTTGGGAAATCATGAAGGGAAGGAAGTCTGGCCTGAATAAGAGCCCAAGAAGCAAAGACCGGCTAAGTGTCACAAGAGGCCTGGAGCAAGGACAATCCTTCACAAGGAGGACCAGTCACCCCTCTCTGCTTTAATCAGAGGGTTCTCTTAATTAACACAAAGCCCTGGCTATACCATTGACAAGGATTTTCTTACAATCTTTAAAGCCCCAGCTGCCCCTAAACAAAGGCTTGACTCCTCTACTCCCTTTTGAGGGAGGATTAAAGTACTGACTAATCTAATCCCATCTGTACCTACTCAAATCCCTGGGAGCCTAGATCTAAAGGTTTTAGACCCAGAAGGTGAAAATCTCAATTAGGCATGCTGCTTTATCCAAACCTAGGAGACAATGGCACACAGTTTAATCCAGATTCGCCTATTACTCTGCAAATAGGTCAAAGGGTAATAGGGCCCAGTGGTGGCTGGTTCATCCAAGGCTAGCATTCTTCTACACAATCCCTGTTCTTTAGCTCCACTAAAAAGAAAATCCTGACCCATGGGAGCACCCCTCCCTTGTCAGAGGTTTTTGAGCACCAGGAACACCCCATGTCTCCTACCTAACTCGTATTTCTATTTCAGATGATCAGTACACCAGTCTCCTAAGTCCCTATCCTGCTGTCCAGTCTGGAGGCACAGGAAGTGCCAGTCTTAAAGGGCCAAGGCCTCAAATCAGGGATTTGCCCTCTCAGGTCGTGTAATGGAGATGCAGAGAGCAAAGACAAAGTGAGAGCCACAGGGTGTACTGATTAGGAAGGCAACTAATGATCCTAGAGAGATCTGTTTCAGAAGATTTGGGGAGGGACACAGATGGCAAGGTTATTAAAGGGCAAATAGGATGAATGGAGGCCAAGGTGGGAACTTCCAGAAGAATGGCAGTAAGAGAAACTGACATCAAGGATACTTAAAGGGAGGGGGGGGGTACATATTTGACGGGGCATTTGTAAGAGAGCAGGACTTTGACTTGGTTTTAGGGGAAGAACAGGAGATAATTTAGAGATTACAAATGTGAAAGAAAAAAGATCATTTTTGAGTAAAAGCCCAGGACTGGACAGGGAGAGATGGGGTCATGAGCATAGAGACAGGCTTTTTGCGGGAGGTGGGAACTGGCTTCATTTCAGTACCTTCTTCGTGGAACCCAGAATCTGTTCTGCGGGCCTGGCCTCTCAGGTCCTCACAAGGTGTAACCTCCAGGGCCAGGCCCCGGCTCACCAATGCTGACCGAGGTCTTTGCTCCTAAGCTCTCATGGACTCTGGTTTGCTCCCATGACTGGCTCTTCCCTTTCCTCCAGACCCAGCTGGGATCTCTGCGTTCAGCTGCCCTGCACCTTGAGACTTGCTCCCCTTCAAGCCCACTGTGACACACAAGCAGGTGGACTGAGACTCCTGCAGGGGTGCCCATGGCAATGGGCAGGTTTAAGGAGAGAAGCTTGGCCTGCTGCGGTCTCTTCTTTTTCTTGTGGCCTAGCTTAGGGTGTGACCTTGTGGAGTTGCCAGCCCGGCGTCTGGCACATAGTATACACTCAAGAAATAATTGCTGAACTTAAGCCTGCTTTGTATTCTTCTTCCCTTCTTGGAGGCTGCTAATGGAAAATGATTTTTCCTAAGCAAGGCAGCTAAAATGTTGCTTGTGTAAGATGCTGACATAAGACAGACGCCCGACGTGCGCAGTGTGTGAGCTTCGTTGTGACATGTTTAAGTCTCAGACCGCTTGCGGAAAGCAGCTCTCCATACGCCCTGCACAACCAGACGCAGCAGGGCAAAGTCAATTCTAAAATTACCCAGGCACTTTCTGCTTTGAGAATCGACTGGCTGGCTGGACCTATGGAGGAAGTCACTCCTTAACACAGGCACTCACGACAGAATGAATGCATGGGACTGATGGAGACATGAAGGCAAAGGTGACAAGGGGCTCAAACCACCCTGAATCCAGTCCCGAAGCAGCCAGGATTGAAGCCCACAGCTTTGGAACCGCCTGCCTCCCTGCCTCACTATTTTCTCACTCAGGATTCCCCTGAAACAACATACTTAAAAAAAAAAAAAAAAAGCCAAATAAGAGTGAGTGCTCTGAATGAGGGAATCCACAGTTGCTACTGACTTTGGATCTCCAGGAGGAAAACGAGGCAGCCAAAGCTCTTGGCCAGCTTCATGTTAACATAAGTTGGCCAGCTCTGCAGATTCCTGAAAGTCTACATCCTCCGCGGGGTGAAATTCTCCTTTGCTCTGTGCCTGGTCTGTTCTAGCTCAAGCTGGGACATCAGCCAAGTCACCCCAGGGCAAGAGTTTCCAAGGTAGCTGCCCGAGGTTTCCTCCTGTTCTGGTGTTACCCTGTCATGTGAAAACAGGAGCTGGGAGCTGGGGTGGGGGGTGGGAGGGCACGACTCCTACCCTGGGAAAGAGGGTCCCTCACTCTGGGCCTCAATTGGCTCAAAGGTTCAGGCAGAATCACACCAACGTTCATTATACTTGGAACAAGTTGCCCCCATTCTCGGCATAAAAATGAAGCTGGAAACCTAACGAAAATCAGAAATTAGACCTAAAATTAATTTTAGAAGCTCTATTGACCAGCCAGCAGGAAATTATTGAATGAACACCTACTAAGTCTCTGCACTACTGCAGAGAGAGAGAGAGAGCACACGGCAGTGACAAGTCACAGACTCCCCATCTCTGTGATCACTTCAACAGCACATGTGCGAACACTGGAATGACAGACTCCCCACCTTCCGCGAGCTGACGTAAAGAGGGGATAGGCATCAAAGTGGTAAGAAATAAATGAGTGAGACTGTTTGGGGTACTGTCAGGTGCTAAAGGAAAATCACCCAGGTGAAGGCAGAAGGGCCATGACAGCTAGGGCTGGCAAAGAACTCTCCAGAGAGTGATGAGGAGAGCAGACAGCTGAACAGAACACTGAGAAAGAACCTCCCAGCAAACCAAAGGCCCTAAGATGGATATGAACTATTATTATTTCAGGGACCAAAAAAAAAAAAAAAAAAAAAAAAGAGCGAATGCAACTTGAGTGTTAAACAAGGTGAAGCATGGAAGGAGAGAGGGAGATGGGGACCAGATCTTGCAGGGTCTTACAGACACAATGGGGGAGGCCTCTGGTGGGTTTTATGTGGGTGACATCATCTGATCTATACTTCAGAAAGCTCATCCTGGCTAACATGTGAGGCTAGACTACAAGGGAATGAGTCCCCCAGACAGTGCAGATGGGTAGTTCTTGCAATAACCCAGGCCCAGTGATGGGGGTTTGGACTAGGTTTGCAGGAGTGAGAAGGGTGAGGGGCGTTCAGGTGAAGGATATATTTCAGTACTAGAGCCAAAGGTACTTACTGTGGAGCATCTATACAGTGTACAAAAGAACAAAAAGAATCAAGGATGATTTCTAAGTTTTTGTCTGTCTGATTTTTTTTTATGTAAGTTATTCAAAAAAGACACATGCTTAAACTGGAGATTTGAGATATCTTGTTCAGCCATTAACTTGTTAGCTGGCTGACATCTGGTTGATACTGAATGCTAAATTCAAGGAGATGCATTGACTCCTGGATTCACTTAAGCCCCTCCACTATGACATGGCTCAAAGATCCCAGGGGCAGGCCAAGATAGGGCTCTAATGCAATCAACTACGTTTGGGTGTAGGGTGCTGTGTTCCCCCCAAGCAGTTTTACGCAGAAGCCCAGCATCCCAAGCTGGCCTGGGTTTTAGCAAGATGTCCGTGGCCTTGGTGGGTCTGCGAGTGATAACAAGAGGCCATTTCCTAGGTGCCCATTCCCAGACCAGAAGGTCATGAGGTGGCCCGGGTGAGAGCAGAGTTGGCCAGGGAATGGGAAAATGAACTGAGAAAGGAGGAAAATGAAAACGGGCACTGCTGAGCGCCAGTCACACATCCACGTTGGTCTAATGGCAGCGCGGGGGGAAGCAATCGGTGACCCCTCCCTTCCCGAGGAATCTCCCTCACGTGACCCTCTGGGACTCCTCCTCCCATATTACTTGTCACTTCTCAGAGACTTTGTTTGGGCCTTATTATCCCAGTCTCTAAACCCCAGACAGGCCCCGGCTCAGTGCTTGGGCATCTCTCTTCTCTACCTGTACTCACCGATTTGGTGAGCTCAGAGATTCTCACCACTGAGAAAGCATCTAAGTGCCACCACACTGTCCAGCCTGGGTCTGTGCCTGGCATCGAGTGGGGCCTCAATCCACAGGTGTTGTTGTTCCCATGCACACTGCCTTCTACAAGTGTGCTTCTACTTAGTTCTCTCCAGATCCTATGGGGCCGGTCTTCTCACGCCCCACTTTACAGATGAGGAAAATGTGCCCTGAAAATATCGAAGGGACTTCTCTCATCTCTACAGGGACCATAATAGCTGTCACCATGCAACATGTTCGCCACTAAATTCCAGATATCCTCCCTGACCAATATCCTTCTGGGTACTCAGGCCAAAATCTTATAGTCATCCTTGATTTCATTCTTTTCCTCACATCTCATGCTCACTCCATCAACAAATACTGAGGGATTTGCCTTTGAAATAGAGCCAGAATAAGAATACTTATCACCACCCCCATGGCTATCCCCCTAGTTCAGGCCACTGTTTTCTCCCCTGGGACTACCACAATAGCCTTCTACTGGTTCCCTGCTCTGCCCTTGCCCCCAGTAGTCTAGTTTCCACAAAGCAACCAGGGTGAACATTCAAAAATGTTAGTGGACTATGTCAGTCCTTACTCAGAGTCCCTGTGACTTATCATTTCATCCAGAGTAAATCCAGGGGCCTTGAAAGGTCCACAGTCTCTCCATGATCCATCTCAAGCTACCATCCTGCCTTTCCCTCCAGCTGCTTCCTCTCTCAAGAGCTCTCACTGGCCCCCTCACTGCCCCTTGAGCACAACAAACCTGTTCTACATCAGGACCTCTGCACTCGCTGCTCCCTCTGCCTGGAACCCTTCACCCTCACCACCTCTTGGCTTGCTCCTTCACTTGCGTCATTTAAGCTCAAGTGCCACTGTGCCAGAGAGGCCACCTCTGACCACCTTACCTGCCTCTTCAGTCTATCCCTTTACTCTGCTTTATCTTCAAAGGGCATATTGCTACTGAACACATGAGATGTTTACTTGTTCACTAGTTTATTGTCTGTCTCCCACTACTAGACTGCAAACCCCCTGAGGGCACGGATTTTTGTCCCTTTTTTTCACTGCCGCATCCCTAGAGCCTGGATCTGTGTCTGGCATAGAGTGGGGCCTCACTCAACATGTGCTGTTGTTCCCACATACCAGGCACTTTACAAGTGCACCTTCACTTAATCCTCTCAAGATACTACAAGGTCAGTCTTATGGTGACCCTCTTTATAGATGAGGAAAATGAGAGGACAATAAGCCATCCCGTCCAATATTGACAGAGCCAGAGGGTGGCAGATACGGGACTTGAAACAGCCCCATTTGGTTCTAAAGCTCTCTCCACTATGAAAGAATGTGCCCCAAAGCTAACACCAACCCCCAAAGCTTCTAGCATCTCTGCTTCAGTGCCTTAGTCGAAGGCTTTACTCAAGAGATAGTCAGACAGAGAGACAGAGACATAGGGGCAGAAAGAGAAAGAGAGAGACAGAAGGACAGAAAGTCAGATGGAGGTAGTGGATTCTCCTTGGGAAAGGCTGAGTTGTTCAGATCTACAAGTACAGTGGTGAGCCTGGCTTTCCAGGACAATGCTGGGATTGCTGAACTCCCCACCAACCTCACACAGAGCTTACAGAGGGGTGAGCATTAGGGGAACAGATTTTTCCTTACTTGC
Organism: Panthera uncia; assembly: GCF_023721935.1. Taxonomy (NCBI): domain Eukaryota; kingdom Metazoa; phylum Chordata; class Mammalia; order Carnivora; family Felidae; genus Panthera; species Panthera uncia. The sequence continues at coordinate 39,610,304 of NC_064809.1, forward strand.
CATTAACTAATGGGCAAATCCCTTCCTCTGTTCTAGCCTCAATTTCCCATCTGTAAAACAAAGGGGATGGCCTGATCATGGTTCCAAAACCTGGCTATATATCAGAATCAGCCTGGAGTTGTGTGAAGCACATGGCATTCAATACTTTATTCCTAGAGACAAACCAAGAAACAGACTCTTAACTATAGAGAACAAACTGATGGTTACCAGAGGTGTGGGGAGGGGGGAGGGTGGGGGGGGGTTAAAATAGGTGATGGGGATTAAGGAGTGCACTTGTGATGAGTACCAGGTGATGTACATAAGTGTTGAATCACTATATTGTACACCTGAAATTAATATAACACTGTATGTTAACTATACTGGAATTAAAATTAAAAAAAAAAAAACTTCACAAAAAAATAAGTTTTGAAAAAGAAACAAAACAAAACCCAAAACACTTTATTCCCAGAGGGATTTTGATTAGTGTGAATCTTTGGTGGGCAGGAAAATATGTATTTTTAACAAGAGTTTAACATCAGATCTGGGTGTGAGGCAGCACCACGAAACAACTGAGAGCTTGGTCCCTGAGATCAGAGGCTGCATGAATCCAATCCTGACTTCGAGACTTTAGGACTTAATTTCTCTGAGGCCCAGCCAGTTTCCTCACCAGAGAACCGGGGACAATAATATGAATGCTGTCAAGGCCTGGTATGAAGATTAAGTGCATTGGTATTAATTGGGTAGAACAGTTGGTATTTGTAAAGTCCATACTTAAGTGCTATGTAAGTGTCTGCTGAATAATAGTTAGGCAGCTCGGCTGCTGCCAGCCATGGACAGCCTCTAATGGGTTTTTCTGGTTTTGATATTCTACAATTCCCCGCCCCACTACTCCTAAGAAGGAAAAGGGGACTGGCCCTCATTAAACTCTTGTCTTTCAGTGGAGAGCACTCAAGCACCACTCCTGACTCACTACTGAATCAGCCTAATGTGCATTAGGCCCTTTTAATGACAACTTTGAACAACGTGTCAGATCAGGCAAGGTTATTGACATTGACATAGAATCACTGTATTGCCAAGTTGAAAAGGATCTTAAGATCATTGGTCAGCATTCTTTTCAAGCACATATGGAACTTTTACAAAAAATAATAATACTAATAACACATTCCAGGTCACAAAGCAAATCTCAAAAGTACCGCCAAAACCAGTATCATTTATGCCACATTTTCTAAACAAAACTCAAGCAAATTAGAAATAGCCCGGATACCAACATCCCCACCCCTACATCAGAAGAAATATAAAACATACTTTAAAATGTAGAAATAACTCATGGAATAAAGAATTCAAAATAGAATTTTTCAAATATGAGGGCAGGGCTTTGGTGTTTTGTCCACTGATGAATTCATAGAACCCAGAATAGTGCCTGGCATATATGTGTTTGTGGAATTAGGGAGGAATGAGTAAATGAACAAGTTAAATGATAATAAATTTATATGCTTTATTATAAAAGAAATAATACTGGGAATTAGTGAGTTAAACATTAACAGCAAAGAACAACAGAGTTAAACTCAAAGAAAGGAAAAAGGAAGCAAGAAGTAATAAAAGGCAGGAATAAATGAAATAGAAGACAAACAATTCTAGAAAGGGTAAATTAAACCAAAATCTGTTTTTTTAAAAGAGTAATAAAATAAATATCTTGCATACTGATCATACTTTTAAAAAGAAAGATGACATAAACAATATATGGAATCATAAAGGCAGGAATATGATAGCAAATGGAACAAAGATTAAGGACTTCAAAAGACAATTCTATGAAGAATTTTATACCAATAAATTTGAAAATATGTACAAAATGGACAACTTCCTAGGAAAATATAATTTAACAACACAAGAAGAGGATAAAAATCTGAATAGAACAGAACCAGTAAAAAAAAAATAATAATAATAAATTCCATAATTAAAAAGCCACCCACAAATACCCAGAAGGTGAGCCAGATGTTTTTACACTGAGTTTTATCAGACTTTGGAGAAACAAATAATTTTGCCCTTTGATAATATATGGCAGAAAATAAAAAAGAAGGAACAGTTTAAACTAATGACATGCAGTTTTTATAATCTTGGCACCAAAACCAGACACACAGTACAAGAAAAAGAATTAGTGGTCCAACCTCACTAAGAAACATAGAGGCAAATATCCTAAATCAAATATGGCAACATATTAAAATAAGTACATAATGGCCACATGGGCTTCTACTGGGAGTGCATGCACAATTTAACTTCAGTGCCCGGTCACTGAAGCTCCTTACATTCAAAGGTTAAAGGAGAAATGCCACATGATTATTGGGTTGGTATTGAAAAAGCATTTGAAATTTGAATCTTAAGTATCGTGGCAAAATAGGAACAGAAGAGAACTTCTTTTATCTGATAAATGGTCTTGACAAAAAACAACCACAGCAAGTTTCCTATTGGTGAATAAAATATTAAAAGCATTCCATTGAAAATCAGAAACAAAATAAAATAAAAGCCTACATTTTTAGTGAACATGGTACTAAAGAACAACGGCCACAGAGTAGAAAACAAATAAAATACAAAAATTAAAACAGAAAAAAAATAGAATTGTCATTGTTTGCAGAAAATGTGACTATCTACTGAACAGAAAATGGAAGAGGCACTCCCATTTCTGACAGCATGGTAAACAAAATGTGAAGCAGATCTCTTCCAAGTATGGAAAACACACTAATTCTTGTGAAAATATATGAAACATCTTTAAGTATGCCTGAACTGGCGCTACAATAAGGAAACAATTCCAAATAAATGTACCAATCCACCAATTCTCAGTGAATAGGCAACTACTAACAATCAAAAATTGTTAGAACTACATGAGAAATTGACAAATTTCAATATTTAACTGTCATTAAATTCCAATCCTTTTCTCATTGCTTTTCAACCCTTGAGTTTTTTGGAAGACATTTTCTTTTCCATTTTAAAGATATGGGGGTAGTTTTGATAACCCTTAGAAATCATTTCTGAATTTACTGCACTGTGTTCAGGAAATGTGATCTTTGTAATACAAATTCTGTAAAAACACGTTCAGACCTGCCTCCTGCTTGAGACATGGTCAATTTTCCGTCACCGGGGAGATTTCAACTTAGCGCACTCAGTAGCTGACAACGCAAGAAGGCAAAACTTCAGCAGGTTACAGAAAATCTGAAAACCACAGTTGGCACACTTGATCTAAGAAATTAAACAATACATACCAGAGCCACGTTTCACAAGTTCTATCAACCAAAATAATGTCAATGTTCATCAAAGAATGCCATAGTCATGGTAAAAACAAGTCACAGACTGGAAGAAGACATTTTCAATGCATACGACACATAAAGATAGTATCTACAATATATAAAAAAAATCCTATAAATCAACAGGCAAACAATTCAACAGGAAAATGAGCAAACGAAAACAACAAAAAATTCACATGGATGATAAGCCTAGGAAGAGATGCTCATTCTTATCAGTAACCCAGGATGTGTAAAATAAAGCCATCATATAGAAAACCATGAAAATTGGTCCCTGCTGCACTCTATACATAAAAATAAATTCCAGGTAGCTTAAGATTCATTTAAGATTCATGTAGAAAAGTAATCTTTAAAAAAGTTTAGGGAAAAAATGGAATATCTTTATGATCTTACAGGGTAGAGAACAATTTCTTCAGCAAAACACAAAGAGGCACAATCCAAAAAAAAAAAAAAAAGAATCTGACTAAATTTAAATTTAAGACTAATGAAACACCACTTAATAATTAGCAATTGGCAAAATTTTTATTCTGCTATCGGGAAGTGCTTGTAGGGATGCACACATTAGTGGCAGCAGAAATCAGTTCAGTCGTCTTAGAGAACAATTTGATTATATCCCGCAAAGATGTGTTTCCTGTAGGAGTAAGTAATTCCATTCCTAGAGAAATTCCTACATAAATGTTCCCAGATACATGTGTAAGAGGATTCATAACTGCATTGCAGGTGGTAGAAAATAAGACATCAGCCTCGGTGGATACATAAATGCCAGTATACTAATCTAAGGAATATGGTAATTCAGTTTCAATGATACTAGAGGTACATATCTCAAAATGATCTCTCTGAAAACCAATGCTGAGCAAAAAAGCAAGTAACAAAATCATATGTGTAGTATGATACTATTGAGATAAAGTTTACAAACATGCAAAAAAATACAGTATAGTATTTGTATGCATGTATGTTAAGTATAAAAGCACACAAATATCCATGAAAACAGTAAACACAAATTTCAGGAGATTAGTAACCTCTAGGAAAAGAAGGAGCAAGAATGTAAGAGCAAGGGCTTCAATTATATTCATAATGACATTTAATAAATCTGAAGCAAATATGGCAAAACGTCCTTTACAACAAAACGTCCTTTATGACAAAGCATGCTTTATGAAAAAGCTGCGTCACAGTTACATAGGTACTCATTAGTTTACTCTTTAAATTCTTCAGTGTGCTCAAAGTATTTCACAACTTTAAAAGCATCAGTTTCCTCTAGCCACAAAGGCAGAAAATCCTCATTGAATGTTTCTGGTGATTATCCATGTTACCTTCATGCGATCACTTCCAGAAGTGGAGAGCTCACTACAACAGAAGATTACTTATTCGGAATACCCAGGATCTGACCTGACAAGGGTGTGTGCTGTTTTTGAAATTTTTCAGTCTTAGATCCAAAAGAGCAAAAAGATTGGGGGAAAAGAGCGGGGGATGGGGGGCACTTATTGCATATAATACATTTGCAGAATTGCAATTAAATATTTCAGAGCATTAGCCTCTTGCCAGAATACATAAATGTCTGAGATCCCTCGTGACTCCTGCATTATCAAGATTGCCATCATCGATCACAACCTATATCTGCCCCTGTCCATGTGCTTTCTGTGACATCACCAACCAGTCATTCCCACTCAGCAGGTCACACTCACCATGTGCTATGACAGCAGCTTCTTCTTTACTTTTTATAAGTCATGATTTTTAAATGGGCAGGCATAAAATAATGCTCTTTTTAGAACAATCCTGTCATTGGAAGCTTCTGGTATTTACAAAGTTCTCAAAAAAACCCAGCCTTTTAACTGAACTTTGTGATGCAGCCAATTCTGTTGGTGGGCAGATTTGACTGTTAAAAAAGTTCTTCCCCGAGGAATCTGAAATCTGTCTTCCCTGAAACTTTTACCACTTGGACTTGATTCTGCCCTTGGAAACCCCCCGAGTGAGCTTCTCTAGCAAGAGTAAATGTGTGTATGTGTATGAGTGTGTGTGTGTGTGTGTGTGTGTGTGCGCGTATGTGTGTGTGTGTGTGTGTATTATACAACCTATCCTATACATGTTTTCAAATGCACCCCATGTTTCCTATGTTTTTAAAAGAAATCTATTTCTGAGTCTACCAAGATTCAGATATGAGGGAACTGTAGGCAAAGAAACCCTAGCTTATAACAAGAATTATTTGAATAATGCACAGACGTTAAGGTAGTTATGTTTTTAAAACTCACCTACTTAAAGTAATTGAAATTGGAATATCAATTGCCTGTCACTTCTGGGAAAATCATACCTGTGGTTAAGAAACATAATTTCGCTAACAGATTGTTCATCATTATGGCTTTTATACAGTTGGAATCCAACAAAGTTTCATTGAAAAAAATTATGACACTTTATTTTCTTAAGAGCTGGTGATTTATGAGGACCACTTTAGTAGGCATATAGGGCATGCTTTATTTGGGAATGGAGATTCTGTGATGATATTTGCTTGTCAGGGGTGGACTCTGGGTGTGTAATAGGTAGATAGTTGTCTTATGAACTATTATAACTTTAATAGAGGGAGAATCAAATGTTGGTTAATGTCCTCTGCCCACGGTAAGAGAGAGGGAAGCAGGGGCGGGGGGGGGGGGGGGGGGAAGAAAGAAAGAAAGGAAGAAAAAGAGGAGGACGGAGAGAAAAAACCTATCTTAAATAAACAGTGAAGAGACAAGGGTGCCAGACCTCTAACCCCAGGCTCCCCAGCCAAGAACCACAGTGTGGTTTCCCCTCTTCACCCTCCAGCATCCTATCAGTCTGTTCACACGATGGGAGGGCCAGGCAGAGCCCTCAACCAAATGTGACCATCTATGGAGCTGGTCCTCCAGAGGGGCATACAATACAAGGTCACTTCTGGGTACCCCAATTCATGCACTATTACATCTGCTTAATCCATGCCTAATACTATATAAACAACTATAAATTCTTACAAATTCGGACTCTATTGTTTTTGGCCACTCTGTGGCTTCCTAAATAGATATTAAAGGAATTCTCCAAAGCCTATGATAACTGTTGGTTTTTCCTCTTAAGTCCTGGTGTTTTGGATTGTCTAGTCCAGCCCTGAGCAGAGGTCTGTGTTTAAGATGATTTCTACTGTCTGAATCCCAACTGCGTTGGATGGTTCCAGCTCCCTTCTTTCTATTCTACCCATTTAAGATCACAAGCCCCTATAGCTCCTTCCAAGAGTCAAATGCTGCCAGGTCAATGAGGTTCCCAAAGCCTTTTGGCTTGCGAAGGAGAGAGTACCTTTGGCCTTGCTCAAGGGTTCAGCCTGGCCCTAGACTGACACTGTGCCCCACGCTTTCTGAGGGAGAACCCGGATGCCATGGGAAGAAGGGTGGCCTGGGGGTCAGGGACACTGTGTTCTATTCTGGCTCGGTTACTGCCTGGCCAGTTATATGACGCTGGAAATACTCCTGAACCTAACTTTCCAATTCATAAAGCAATTTTATACACATTAGCTACCTCATCTGCTCCTCACAAAAACTCTACCAATAGGACAAATATTATCCCTTATGTCTCTGTTGAACACCCTGCAGGGGCTGCTCATCTCACTCAGAATAAAAAACAATGGCCCTGCGGTGGCCAACAAGGCCCTACAGGATCCTGTCTCCAGCCACTTCTCAGACCTCATCCCTCCCACTGTCCCTTTGCTCTGTCACTGTCACACTGGCCTCCTGATTGTTCCTCAAACACATCAAGAGGATTCCTACCCTAGGGCCTTTGCATTTACTATTTTCTCTACCTGTATGCTCTCTCCCCAGATATCCATACTATTTGCTTTCTTACCTCATGATGATGTCTGTTCACATGTTACTTTCTCAGAGAGATCTTCCTTGTCCACCCTATTAAAAAAAAACAAAACAAAACAGTACCTTTCCCTCCACCTCCTGCCCCATCTCTCTCTGTCCCTGTACCCTGCTTTATCTTTCTTTGGAGCGTTCATCACCCTTTGATACACTACGTATTTGATACACTACGTAAATACGTAATGGAGTTTGTCTCCATTGTCTGTCCTTCAACCACCAAATTGAAAGCTGCTTGAAAACAGGCACTTTGCCTTTGCTCACTGCTGTAATCCCATGATTGAGAACAGTGCCCGGCACATAGTACACATTCAAGAAATATTTGAGTTAATGGTGTTACTCCTAAGTTACATGTGAGGGAGATGAGAGTCAGAGAGGGTGAGTAACCTGCTCAAGGATGCTAAACTAGTAACCATAGCAATGCTCCTTTCTTTCCTTGAAAGTTGGAAGACCAGAGCTCCACTGCCAACTCCTGCACTTCCTGGCCAGGTGACCTTGCCCACTCTGGATCTGAAATTTCATTTAACAATACAGCTTATCTAATTTGTGGAGCTTTACAATGTGCATAACTCATTAGGTTTAGATCCTGTTTGTTCTTTACAGTCATTCCAGCCTCTGGTTCAGATAGGATGGGTGTCGATCCTAGTAGTTCAGGGAAATCAAATGCTTCCCCCCAAATTGATCCTGCTAGGAAGTGGCAGAACCAAGCCTGACCTGGTTCAGAGCTCTGAGGTCTTCTGCAGACCTAATGTGTTCCCAGCATTTCCCCCCAGACGATGCTCAATCAACTTTTACGCACATGAGTCTGCTGATCCATGTATCTTCAGGGCTTAGCTTTGAAAGTTTCTCCACCACTTCCAGCCTTCCCAGCTTGACACTGGTTTCTCCTTCCTCTGAACAGACGGCATATACGGAATTCACACCATGCTACATGATGCTGCTAAACTGTCTTGAGTTAATTTTATTCTAAATGATATATGCTAAATAATAACATATTTATCGACAAAGACATCCCGATTCTATGTCCATGTTTCAAATACCATCTGGAATGTCAGATTTCTATCACTAGCCCAGATTTCTCTTCTGAGCTCTAGATCCAACTGCTGAAATGAACTCTCCACACAGATGTTCTTATAAACACCTTGATTCAGTATGTCCAAAACTGAACTCATCCTCCTTCCCCTGAATGTTTCTCTTCCTGTCTTCCCCACCTTAGTAGATAAAATCACCACCTCCCAGCTGTTCACATGAGACACCTGCATGTGGGTCTTCCCTGTTTTCCTAACCAAACCTGGTGAATTTCACCTGCTCTGTATCTGGACTTGTGTCTACTCCTAATTCCTTGGCCTAAAAGCTACTGTCCTCACTGATGTCCCAGCACATGGAGTTACTTCCCCAGGACTCCATACAGTAGCCAGAGTATTTTAAAATGCAACTCTCACCATGGAGTGTCCCTGCTTTTAAAATCTTTCAGTGACTTCCCACGGGTCTTAAGAATAAGGCCAAACCCTTAGCCAGGCGTCCAAAGCTCCTTTAGTCCCATGTGAGCCCCTGCTCTCAACAAAACATTCCATAGTGCAGGCATCCTTTTCCTTGACTACTAACCAAGTTGCCTGTTTACTTATACAGTGGTTCAGGGTATGTGCCCTGGAGTCAGACTTCCCGGGTGTCAAGGGTCACGTTGGTCACCCAACACCCTGTGACCTTAGACACATTACTTAAACTCTATCTCAATTTCCCTATCTGTAATATGGAGATAATCAAGGTACATACCTTGTAAGCTCCATGCTGTAAAAAATTAAAAGTGCTTCAAAGAGAGCCTGGCACTTAGTAAGGCACATAAGATACATTAGTTCTTCTTAGCTCTTTCTTCCCTCTTTGACTCATCAACTTAAGCTCAGCTTTTCAGTTTTCGTTAAATATCAATTCATCAGCAAAGCTTCCTCAACTCTTCAGAGTAGGCTAGTTTCTCCTGTTATGTGGTCCCATTCCATTTGTGTCACTGAATGAAAGTATGATGCAATGATTTCCTTAAAGTATGTCTTTTCCATAAACTGTAAGCTTCACAAAGACAGAGATCAAGTCTGTCTCATTCACTTTCCCATCCACAGCAACTAGCAGTGTCTGGCACAGAGCAGGTGCTCAATAAAATATTTACTGAATAAGTGATTCAATAAATAGCACTTGGGATCATTCGCAAACCTATCTACTTTGATTCTTCCAAAAGCCTCCACTTAGTTCAATTAACTAAATGTATTGACCCCCACCCACAAAGGTTGCTGGTGTTCCCCAAATCCATTCTCCTTTCTCAGGGTGTTGTTAAAGCTCCTGCTTTTAGCTGAGTCTGTGCATGTCCAAAAGAAAAGCTATACCCCCTGGCCTCCCTTTCCATGAGGAATGGCTGTTGCCTAAATTCTGGCTCATGGAATATGAGTAGAAATCACATGCACAACTTCTGGGTCATGCCTTTAAAAGGAAAGAGGTTGCCCTCTCTTTTGACAGTCCCTCTTCTCCTAAGCATATTCTTGATCAAAATATTTTTAATTTCAGCTCTTTCCATGTACTTAAATCTCTCCACTGCTATGCCCATTGATCCCAGGAAGGGATCAATACTAAGCTGGACTCAGGTTCCATTCAAGCAAGAGTTTGGCAACCAACCAGAGGCCTCCAGGAAAGCTATGAGTGGGCTTGAAACTCCTCCCCTGCATCCCCATCCACTGAGCTTAGCTCAGCTTCTTTATTCACTCATGGTTCTGCATTCATATATAATTTGACCAATCTCTCTGGGAATCTATATTTTCTACAAGCAACACATTTAGGGTAAATGAGTGACCCACAACATCATCACTTCCCTCCCTCTTTGTTCTCTTTGTACTATCAGGGTGATCTGACTGTGAGAAATTCTGGGGATGCCCAAACCTCAATAGAGAGGTAGGGGTGCAGCTCTAGTGCCTTTAGCTGGTAGCTAGAGCTCATGCCCCAGCCTAACTGTTCTGTAAGGACAGGAAGCATCATGGGCCAATCATGGGCCAGCTGGTACGGGCCATGGAAGAAAATACAGAAAGAAAGGGATGGAGTGCATGAGGATCCAGGGGTCTGGGAAAGTGGTGGGAACTGGAAAAGTTACCCAGTGAGAGTGAGAATGGTGTTGGAGGAAGGGCCTTGACATCTGCTGCTCTGGGTGCTGCTCTGGGCAGTTGGGGTGAGGATTCAGTAGTGGAGGAGACATAATGACCAGGAGGCTGGTAGGGAGGCGGTGAATGAAGAAAGGTTTAACTAAGCAGAGGTGATAAGTTGAAAGTGAGACCAGTGTGACTAGCAGCTCTGCCTGAAGATGGGAGATCCTTCATGAAAGCCCAAGATTACAGAGGCTTAGATTCTAGAATGCCGGGCCATTCTGTAACAGGTGATTACTGCGGAGAGAAAGGACAGGTCCCAGCTGCTGCAAGAGCTCCTCAGAGAGCGAATGGTGTAGTTTGCTCTGCACAGAGAAGGGGGCCTGGCACCCAGGACTCTTCTCTGTCCGTGACATAGGGCAGAGATGACCGAGAATACTTAAGCCTTTTGTAAATAGTTTACACAGCACTGAGAATTAGCTGCATCCTCCCTTTTCCAAAAGAACAGTTTGATTTTATAGGTTCTTTCACATAAACAGTCTTGTTAATGTGGGTTTGGAAGGGAGACCTCAGAGAGAGAAGGCAGTGGTTAAACAGGAGCTAGAAGCCTCTTGCCAAATTATTTTCATATTTGCCTCCTGTAACCAAAGATGAAAACCCTCTGAACAGTTAAGATTCATGTTCCCAAAGGGCTATAAGAGTCACAGAATGGGCTTATTTATCCAGGCCTATGGATAAATATATGGCACGCAGTAGGGCCCCATTAATAATCATTGTAGACTGATTTGGTAGACGGGATTTTGGACTCCTAGGGCAAATTCTAACCACAAGTGGATAAAGGAAATCAAAAAGTCAGGAGTTATGTTTTAACAATACTGTTTAAAGAAAAAACAAACAAACAAATAAACAAAGGCCTGGAGAATAAAAGCTGCCGCTCTCATAAATGTAGCATACTTGAATTTACTGACCAATTTCCCAAGACTTGCTCCTTCCTCAAAAGCCAAGCTCGCATTTGAAATATAGGAAATCCTGGCAATGCCTATATGTATTGAGAAATGTTAAAGTGCTTCCTCTCAGCCATTTGGTGACTTTAAAAAATGTGCACATAGTCATCATACATGAGAAAATACACATTAGAATGTACATGAACTTGTTTGGGCTCCCCCTATGATTTGTGATATCCCAAGGTCCCCCTCTGGATATTCCTTGAAATCAGTTAGCCTAAAAATTCACTTCTGCCTTCTCCACATCCTCGTCAACATTGATTGTTGCCTAGTTGTTAATTTTAGCCATTCTGACAGGTGTGAGGTGATATCTCAGTGTGGTTTTGATTTGTATCTCCCTGATGATGAGTGATGTTGAGCATCTTTTCAGGTGTCTGTTAGCCATCTGGATGTCTTCTTTGGAAAAGTGTTCATGTATTCCGCCCATTTCTTCACTGGATTATTTGTGGGGTTTTTTGGGTGTTGAGTTTGGTAAGTTCTTTATACATTTTGGATACTAACCCTTTATCTGATATGTCATTTGCAAATATCTTCTTCCATTCTGTTGGTTATCCACACAAAACTGCAGAAACAAGTTCCTTGAGCTGTAAGGGCTTTGCAGGGATGATACCATCCAACCTCCTGCTTCCAAGCATGCCTACATCAGCCCAAACTAAAGATAAGTGCTTAAGAACAGCCTTTAGATAGCTATTTCTTAAATGTAATGAAGTGTCATGCTGAGATGCAGCCAGGTCCTGTGCTAGAAGTCAAAGATACAAGGTCAAACAGAAGACCTGCCCTCCAAGAGATTTAATCTGGAAGGTAAGAATATCAGTCAATGCTTTAAAACCCTATGTAAGAGTCCCTCCTAAAAGGAGTGAGTTGAACTGTGACTCCCAAAACTGTACGTCCAAGTCCTAACCCCTGGAACCTGTGAATGTGACTTTATTTGGAAAAAGGGCCTTTGCAAATGTAACTTAGCAAAAGATCTTAAGATGAGCTCATCTTGGATTTAGTGTGGGGACCTAAATCCAATGACTAGTATCCTTATAAGAGACAGGAGGAGAGAAGACACAGACACAGGGGTGAAGGCCAAGTGAAGACAGAGGCAGAGACTGGAGAGATGCGGCTACAAGCCAAGGAATGCCTGGAGCCACCAGAAGCTGGACAAGGCAAGGATGGGTTCTCCCTTAGGGCCTTCAGAGGGAGTGTGACCCTGCCAAAACCTTTACTTTGGACTTTTGGCCTCTAGAACCATGAGAGAATAAATCTCTGTTGTTTTAAGCCACCCCGCTTACAGTAATTTGTCATAAGAATCCTAGGATATAAATCTGAAGGCCAACAGCTAAGTCCATCAGGGAGTGAGAGATGGCCTCCCAGGAGAGATGACATTAGCCCTAAGTTTTCTAGATGAGGAGGAGCATGTTGGATTAAAACATGGAAAGCATTTTCCAAGCAAAGAGACTTGCATGTCCAAAGTCACTGAGGCATGATTCAGCAAGAGGTACTCAGAGAACTGCAAGTAGTTGGGAAATATTTGGCAGAATGGCTTCATATGGGACAGCGGGAGAAGCTGTTGGAGTGGTGGGTCATGTAGGGCCTTGTGGGTAAAGCCAAGAAGCTTGAAAATAATCCTGAACACTATGGAGAGCATTAGAGGATTTTAAACAAGGGAGTGTCATAATTAGATTTGCATTCTGGATGGATCCCTCTGACACAGCTGGAAGGGGGCCTGACAAGGGGTGGGAGACCAGTCAGGGGGTCACTGAAGAAGTCTAGGCAAGATGTGATGAGGGCCTGAACTCAGAGGACAAAGAAGGGATAAATCTAGGACATTAAGTACGCCCTGGCAGACAGATATGGGGATGAAGAGAAAAGAGTAACTGAGGATGGCTCCAAAGTTTCTGGCTTACACAACTAAGTCTTTCAAAATTGGTGTCATCTAACAAGCATACAACACATGCATTTATTCTTGTTTTCATTTTTCACTTATTTTTTAACCCAAGGATACAGACATTAGATGAACTTCTTTAGTGTTAGAAGGTCTCTTTGTGTCTCAAGCTACTTTAAACATTTCCTTCCAGAAAGCAGCCGGTCAAAGCCACAGTTTCCATTTGGGGAAACTCGGCAGGTGGCTGAGGGGAATGCTAAGTCCCCCTGACCCTGTGTGCCAACATTATAATCAGCACTGCGACAACACATGAATTAAATAGCTAAGAGGGGTCAGTGCAGGGAGGGAAGGTTTATGGAGCTTCCTGGAAGAAATATGGAAGATGACACATGGTGGGCTCTTGGTAACTGGGAGCTCCCAGCTTGTTTACAGAGCAGTTGTTACCAAGTCCTCTCTGGCATGACTCACACTGGCAGCCCCACCAACTTCCATATTTCAAGTTGCCAGACTCCTCTGCTAGTTCCAAAACAAGGAAAACTCAGAGTGAATCCTTCTTCCACCATCTACCATCCATGACATTGGCTAAAAAAGCCTGGGCAAAGGGGGTGTTCCCAGCTACACCCTTCCCCTCAGGGCTCAGCTGGCCCAGAGACACTAGTCTCATTTACTTGGGGAGCCACTTCAGGTCCTCCTTCTGTCTGCCAGCTCCTAGCTTCTGCCAAAGAAAGGAGACACAGGGAGAGATGCTAAAGCCGGAAGAAACAAGATCCAGTATCAGGATCTGGCCCAGAGCCTGCAGACTTTGAGCAACCTCCCTGCTCTGCTTAGGCCTGCCAAGATTCCGGCCCATTCCTTCGACTTTCCCACATGCGGATTATCTGCCACTCTATCAGATCACTCTGGAGTGACCTTTGTTTGGCAAAAGTTCAGAGGACACAGTCATTTTAGCCAAATTCCCATTAGTCCTCCAGCTCTGCTATTATGTCCACATCTCTGAGTCCAAACGAAGGAACCTCAGATAAGGACTCACCCCACTTCCTGCCATCCAAACAGGGATTAAACAAGAACAGAGGAGGCAGGGAGGCTGGCTCTGGGACTTGCAGTAGACCTGAGGCCATGGCAAGTTGTACACCAGGCCCAAGAAACATTAGCCAACCCCCAAGTCTCACGAGCTTGGTGGTACTGCCAGCTTTGTTTCCTGCCTGGACCTCCAGAGAGCTAGAAGTAGCCCCAAACACTCCATTTATGTGAAGAAGCTAAAAATTATGGAGACTGGGGTTATAATACAGCATTCATTGTTATCTATGAATAGGGGTAACTACAGACATTCCTTTGCTCCTGCTCCTTCTTCTCCTTTCTCTTTATTCTCCTCCTTCTTCTGCTTCCTTTTAAAGAGGTCTACTTATTTTAACCTGGATTTTTAGAATTTCAAGGGTGCCCAGTTTAGAATCACAGCATGAACTACTTAGGAACCTCTATCCTAAACTATGTATGACTGGAAAAGCAAAGACAGGGAAAAGCACAAATTCCAAATTCAGAGCCCTATTAGATCAGTTTGGGGCTAATGCTACATTTTCCTGGTTTACCAAAGGGTGTGAAGGTGTGCCTAAGTACTATGGGGAGAGAAAGTGACTACTGATGGAAAGTTCAGTCAAATGAAAAATGGTACTAAAGAAAGAGCATCATATTGGGGCGCCTGGGTGGCGCAGTCGGTTAAGCGTCCGACTTCAGCCAGGTCACGATCTTGCGGTCCGTGAGTTCGAGCCCCGCGTCAGGCTCTGGGCTGATGGCTCGGAGCCTGGAGCCTGTTTCCGATTCTGTGTTTCCCTCTCTCTCTGCCCCTCCCCCATTCATGCTCTGTCTCTCTCTGTCCCAAAAATAAATTAAAAATGTTGAAGAAAGAGCATCATATTAAGGTATTTATCAAGGGCTCTTCTGTGGATTAACAATATTTTCCATAGGTCAACAGTCTGTGTGTGTACATGTTGTAAAGCTGGAAAAAAAATCGGCATCTCAACAACAAGAAAATCCTTCCCCTTCTCGGAAGTCAGAGTGACCCTACTTGCCCTCTAAATTGTTTCCAGAAGTTTAAGTTATCATTTCATACTTTCTTGGTTGATCATTTACCAACCGGGACACATTTCCTCTTGGAACTAAAACCATAGCTCACAATTTGTCCCACTGATTTCCCTGCCAAAAATCAGCCTTAGTTCAAATGATAAAATATCTTTACTGGAGAAGCACTCATGATCCATCTATTGCCCCCACAAGCATTTTTCCACATTAATGATGGAGTCGGAAGATGTAGACAGTTCTAGGATTTGATACAAGTTACCCACCCATTCCCAGGATGTGATAAATGGTTCCCTGGCCAGCACTGACCCCCAGAGTCGAAGATAATGACCCACCTATGCTCCAGAACATCTGCTCTTCCCACTGCACATGCAAAAAGAACAAAAGCCTCCTGCTTTCCCAGAAGGGGCACCCAAGTCAATGGGAAAGTTCTAGGACATGAATTAAGTGACCTGACCCACCATCTCTCACAGTGAAAACTGAGCGGTGGCAAGAGAGGCAATTACACTCAAGCTGCTTCTACGTACCAGTCGCAGGTCAAGGGCTAGCTCTATGTAGTTCCTCCAACAAGTTCACAAGCATGTGCAATTAGGAACCCAGTAACTGAATAAAGATCTTAAGCTTCTAGTGATCTCTCCTATTAATATAACCTCTTGAAATAATCCAAACCATCCTCCCACTGACATAATAAGTACAAATAAGTATAAATAAGTAATAATGAATACAAGTAAGTAATAATAAGTACAATACTAAAGGCTAAGGACTAAGAAAACTATAATACATTCATATGATATATTAATCCAAATAACCCAAAATCTATGAAAAGAAATGAGTGTGTTCATCATATGCTAACTACAAGTTAAGGGCTAAGAAAAATATAATACATTCACATGATAACATATTGGACATTGTAATGATGCTCTTGAACTCTATTTAACAAGACTGGGAACTTCTCATGTTCTAAGATGAAGTAAAGAAATGATGATGGGGCACCTGGGGGGCTCAGTTGGTTAAGCATGAGACTCTTGGTTTTTCAGCTCAGGTCATGATCTCGCAGTTTGTGAGATCGAGCCCCGTGTTGTGCTCTGTTCTGACAGTGTGGAGCCTGCTTGGGATGTTCTTTTTCTTTCTCTCTCTCTCTCTCTCTCTCTCTCTCTCTCTCTCCCCCCTTCTCCCTCCCTCCCTCCCTCAAAATAAGTAAACTTTAAAAACCCATGATAGAAAATTAAATATGTAGAATGATTTTTAACTCCATGACAATATACATTAAAATGGGGTTTACAAGAGTTTTTCTGGGAGATGAAATAATGATTTACTTTCCTTCATTATATATTACTTCCCTTTTTCAATTTTCTACACTTAGCACGTTTTACTTTTATATACTGAAAAAATAATCGTTTGACAATGCCATGGATTTAGGGGGCTGGTGATGAGGATGCCAAAGAAGGATGTGCTGAGCTGGAAGGTGGCCAGGCATCACCAGAATTATTGTGCTGATTGCTGACCCCCATTCTGACACTCCAATCGCTGGGTGTGGAAGGGTCCAGAGTGGTCCCTGGCTCCACCCCGCACCCTGCAGTCCAAACCCTCTGGTTATGAGCAAGTTCTTTCATGACTCACTATAGGCCCCTGCACTGGTCACTTCCCTTAAAACAATCCAGCTGGCAAAGAGCACACAGTGGTGTTAGGAGGATTAATTCATTCATGTTTATAGACGAGCTCTCTGGGATTCTTGGATGGGAGTCACTTCATGCTAAGGAGTGAGAATATTCGGCGGAGTACATTTCCAGGGCAAACTTCCTGCTGCAGTTCTCTAAACTTGATGCAGATGCCCAAATTCAGAACAAAATTTATGTAAGTTGGCTGGCAGACCACACACCATTAAAATAAAAATGAACTGGATGTCAAATATCTACAGCCAACTGAACACCATCACGTCTGTCCTTCCTGAGGAACCATGAGGCTCTTTCCAACTCTGGCCCACTGATGAGCAGGACTGCTTGGCCCTGGGTGAGTGGCAAAGCTTCCAAGGTTATGTATATCTCCACCACAGGGATGTAAGTGGCCAAAAGGTGCCATGAAAATCGGTACAGGCCCACCGGCCCTAGACCAAGCAAAAAGAAAGCCAGTGTGCGGAAAATCCTTCATGTGGCATCATAATATTGGGAAAGCATAGTATTTTTGAAGAAAAGCAACAGCAGCAGCTTCCCAGATGAGGATTTGACTCTGGAAAAATCTGTGGATGAAGAATGACTCGTGGAACGGACCGCCCTTTTGCCCAGGCCAGCACTTAGTTCTGGCTGTGCTGCAGCCAGCTTCTGACAGTAGCAGATAAATGGTTATGAGAGCTATGTGGGAACCGTGCAGAGGCCTCAAGAGCTCCTCAGGGATATTTTTCCGTCTCCCACCTCCCACCAGCTGGAGGACAAAGCATGCTCATTTTCAGAGAAAATGGAATGCCCAAGTTAGCCCAGAAGATCTGGAATTGCATTTCAAGGTCGTTTTGTAACCACATCTCAAGGGCTTTAGCTGACAAGATACAGAAATAAGATAGGTCCCACAGGGGTGGGTTTTGGACATCTTCTTTCAAAGAAGCGTGATTTACAGAGAAGACAGGTACAGAAGGCAAGTTAAATCAAGGATCGCCTCCTCGCTCCCCGCATCACCCTGCCTCAATCTCTGAAACCCGAACACAGTGTAAGACAAGTAACTAAATTAACATCCTGTGCTTATCTTTCCCACAAAGGGATACAACTCCTTTCTCTCTGGGGTTGGCACACCCACTGACCCAATTCCAATGTATATTTTCCCTTGAACTGCATATCTGGCCTGCCTGCAACAGGAGGATGCCATTCTCCTAGCAGGTAGTAGCCTGTGAATATTAAATACACCTATCAATCTGGTCTTAGATATTAAAGGAAAAGAGAGAACATGGATCATTGTGTTCTTAGGTATTTTATGGATTAAGTCAGCTATTAAGTGAACCTCCAACTCAGAAGAAGTAACCAAGGAAAGCAGAGACTGGCATTGGCTTTGCTCTAGACTTGGTGCACATTAATCATGAAAGCCTCACTTAGGTTGCCCCGTCTGAAAGAACAGGAGACTACATGGACATACTTCTCTCCGAGAAGATTGGAAGAACAAATGAGGTAACCACTAAAGGCATGGGGAGCCCTCGGTGGGGGCAAATTAGCATGAATCAGATCACTATTACTAGCAAATAGAATGTTGACATTTGGTTTTATTGAACAGATAAAAGCTGATATGTGTACATGGTAAAAGGCTGAGAAAGCGAGAAAAACCCAGCATGTTCCATGTTTTGAAAGGAAAGAAACCTACCTCACTGAAACAGAGTAAACACCAAGCCTTGGTAAGCCTGACACAGAAAAAAGAGCTTTTTATTTAAGATGTCGTGTTTCCTCAATGACTGCCATGATGGGAGCAGAAGATGTAGAACAAAAGGCACAAGAAATAGCCCCAAGACACCTCAGAACGGGGCAGGGGGTGGTGGAAGGGTATGGAGTATGTCCCCCATCATATCATCTATCCTATCCCAAAATGGAGTCCATGGAAATTCCTTAGAAATTCCAGAGGCCACTTTGGAGATGACAAACCCAATAGTCATATGAAAGACCTGTGAAATAGGGGGGGTGGAGGCATACATTTATGTCAGATAAAGGGTTAAGACTAGGGACCGGTCCTTTTCCTGTTTCCTCTCAGATCTGCCCATCCTTTGCTCTAATATGTAATATAGGGGCAGTGGTCCCTGAAGTCCCATTTCCAAGACTCTCTCACCAACTGGCTTCAGACTAGACTCAGCCAAGGCAAGAACTGGTGGCAGATTGGCAGGTGGATGGAAAGAAGAATCCTGAGTACTGCTCCCTTCCCTCTATCTGCTTCATGCAGTGGCTGCACCTCCACCATACTTTCAGCACCCCGCCATACTGCCCTTCCTCCGATGACCCCATCTCCCACCATGCAGCTTCCACCACTGTTCCGGTGCCCAGGCAGCCCAGCCCTGTGCTCTGGTTACACCATCTTCTACCTTGGCTCCCCAGCTCCTGCTGCCACTCTTATCTCTGAGTTGCTTCACCACCCCTGTTTAGCTTGTCAGCGATTCACGTATCTAACGAACTTTCCCTGTATTAAATTCCCTCTGCTGACCTCCTGGGCTTCCCAAGTTTCTGACTGGATCTTGACTGATACATTTTAGGACCTAGAAGCTCTATACTGTTGGTGTCTACCTCAGACCTCCAGGAGCTTTACTACAGAGTGGGGAGGTCCAAATTCCAACTGCCAGCACCTGTATCTCTTTGCCTGAAGACTTGTCTTGGTAGTTTGAGTCTTTTCTGTTCACGTGTATCTTCAGGGCAGGTCAGAAGTGCAGGGGAATTTTCACTCACACACACACACACACACACACACACACACACACACATACACAACCTCCCTCAATGGTGACCCATGGGAGCTTCCTGCCCACTCAGGCAGTAAAACTGCCAAGTGCCTGTTCTAGCTTAGCTCCCAGAATTTCCCACCAGAAACAGCTCCAGTTGTCCACAGCAGTAACCCGATTGACAAGACACCCTTTATTGGCTGCCTTCTTTCCTCTGTCACTTGCCCACTCCACTACTGGGGTTTCCACCTCTCGAATAAATTTTGTACCTGAATCCTTGGCTCCAGGTCTGCATCTGGGGCCACCTAAAGTAGGACCCTGTTTTCTTGTCTTCCTAGTTCCTTATTTTTCATGGAAGTGTAGAAAGTCATGTCCAGGAAGAACGCTGTGCTGCAGACGCTCTGAATGAGAAGTGCTTTCTCACCAGCTGGAGCATGGCTGAGCAGGCCATGGTGCTAGGGGGGAGAGGGGAGGTTCCAGAAACCTCATCTAGCCTGGGTAACAACTGGTAGAAGAGCACTGTCTTGAGACCTCTGTTTTCTCTGTCCACAAAAGAGCAATCCCACCTGCTTTCTCCAAGAGCTTTCTTTCTGACAATCATGTCAAAAGAATCACAGGGAGCCAGAATACCTCCTGACCCTGGAGGAATTTTTTAAACCGACACTTGATTTTCTGGCACGTGACGGGGAAGACGGCAAAGGAACCTGAAGGGCTTATGTGTGCTTCCAGTGAATTCTAGGGAAGTGAAATAATGACCTTGGCCCAGACAGCAAAAGACAAATTTAATTTACATGCTTCAGGCCGTATATGGAAAAATCATTTAGACTGAAAAAAGAAAAGTCCAAACTGCAAGTCAATAGTGGCAAACATCACACATCCCGACGGTATGTGCTGGCCTCCATTTGCTACTCTGCCGTTCCAACATTCTCCATCGTTGCACATATTTGGGCCTTGTGTTTTCCATGAGGGTCTGGTCTGAAATACCATCCTGAATTTGCCCAGCCTCAGCTCAGAGGCTAGAGCCACCGCTTCTCCTCCCGCAGCGTGCTCTTACTTCAAGGGCTGACCCATCTCTCTGGCTTCTCCTCCATCACACAGTCCTCGGGACTCTCCTTATTTGTAACTTCTTAATTTAGACCAGGGCCAGTGGAAATGTATACAATGAGAGCATAGGGAAGGTCTTATTTTAGCCAGCACTTCTGATGCTGAGAATGGACTGTCAGTTGAAGAGGGCCAGAGCCCCCGTATGATAGCCTGGGCCACCCGAGGAGTCTCTCTTTGGGATGAGTAATTCCCATGCTCCACAAAGGGATATGTTTATGGACACATTCTGTGCTTCTCTGGCATCCCTCTCCACGAAGCCCAAACCACCCTGGAGACTGTAAGTAAAGCAAGGTCTTCTGGATAAGATGTCGCATTTATTTTTAAACCCAAGGATTTAAAGGGATGTCCATAATCAGAAACCCTCAGTCCCCTCCTGACACACAGACACACACAGACACACACACACACACACACACACACACACACACACACAATGAGAGACAGACGAGGAAACAGAGACAGAGGCAGACACACAGAGAGACCGTCCTAGAGCAGATATACTCTGTGGCCCAAGAGTGTAATCAGTGGGAGACGTAAGAGCAAGTGTAGAAGAAGTCAGTCCACCTGGCACTTTTCTAGCGCACACTTTGCCACAGAATGTTGCCACCCCCAAATAAATTCCTGCAGCTTTAAAGTTTATTCACTTATTTTGAGAGAGACAAGTGAGAGGGAGAGAGGACAAGCAGGGGATGGGCAGAGAGATACAGGGAAAGAGAGAATCCCAAGGAGGCTCTGCACTGTCAGTGTGGAGCCTGAGGTGGAGCTCAAACTCATGAACCGTGAGATCATGACCTGAACAGAAATCAAGAGTCAGAGGCTTAACCGATTGAGCCACCCAGGCGCCCCAAATTCCTGCAACTTTAAAACTCATTACTTATCTCTTTAAGATGTTCTGCTTTTGGCTGTATACTTCACTCTGAAATCTCTAAAAAACTCAGGAAGTTCTTTATGCAGCAGTTCCCAAACTTTCTCAGTTCGTGGTACCCTTAATGTCTACGTAATTTTTACACAAATGCCCTAGGCTAAAAGAAACCCTTGGCAGTTCCAGAGTAGTTGAGTCCAAAGAACCTAGTGAGCGTTTTTGTACTAACAAGTTTAGTAGCCATTTGGGGGAAAATACACACAAATGGAAAGAAAAAATATTTTATTTCATTCTTAGCCTTAACTGCTTACTAAAAGGATGTGCTCACCTGTTGGACACTATCCAACTTCACCAATCTTGGAATCAGACTGGATATGACCACTATCACTTCCTGGTTCTATGATGGCTTTGTGCGGAACTGGTATCATAAGCACTGAGAGCTTGACCTCACTAAGACAGGATGACATTGAAAGGCTTATCATATGTGTTAACACTGACACAGCCAAGGGGGTAGTTCATGTGGTGTCTGTCTGACAGACATCAAGTATTTCTGGGCTTCCCTCAAAAATGTTTATAAATTCTACACCTCTATGAGTTCACTGTGGAACTCTGGGGGGGTGTCTTGGGCACAGTTTGGAAAACACAGCCTTCCTGCTTCAACCTTTGTCAACACAATGAAACTATCTGTCCATGACTTTCTCCTAAATGTGTGTGTGTGTGTGTGTGTGTGTGTGTGTGTGTAAACAAACCCATAACCAAAACAAATACAAGTGCATACATGAATCAAAGTGCCCAAGGCAAGGTCTGGAAGTGTACAAACCACACTATATCTGTAGCTACCTCTAGGGAGACAGACAACATTTGGAGGAGGTGCGAATGAGGGAGCCCTTCATTTTATCTCTCATGTGGAACTTTTCTTGACGAGAATGCTTTCATATATAATAACTATAAACAAAAAAAACCCCACAATTGTAATGTACCCAAACACAAAAACTTTACCTACAATACCACTTCAGATAGGGCTAATTTTGTGCAGAGAGGGGTGAGTCCCAAACTCCAGTGGAGGGACTTAGTCACTAAAGGACTCAAACAGGCTTTGTCATACACTGATAGGCGAACACTTCTCATTTACTTCTCCTTACAACATTTCCCTCTTGAGGAGAATTCACTTTCCATAACACTGATTCTCAAGGGTAGTAGTCAGGAACAGGACTGTGGGCTTTTCCACACTTCTCCCTCCATGCACCTTCCCAGAGTCTAACTGTTCACACTCTACTCACATCATGATGCTATAGAGGGGAAGGCCACTGTCCTTTGTTAGTTTGGAGCTGCTGCCTGGCAATGACCATATTTCCCAGCCTGCCTTTCCTCTAGGTGGAGCCAGGGGACAAGGTCCCACCAATGAGGGAAAGGGATGCAGAACCCTGAAATTCCAAATTTGAGTCCTTAACTATTCCTAAGAAGACATCTCCATTCTATAGTCAAACAGATGGACTCCCCAGTCCCTTGCTACATCCATTTCTCTGCACCTTTGCTTATCCATTTCCCTTGGCAAGACTGGCCTAGGGAGGAAGGGACCATAGGTGAGAAACAGAAGCCTCTCCTTGAGAGATGGCACAAAGACAGTGAGATCCAGGGGAAGTGGATGGTGAGAAGCAGAAATAGATGAGCCAGAGCTGGAAACAATGAATCAAAGATACAAGAAAATAACAATCAATCAGTAACCATATAAAATAAAATGAATAAAATAAAATAAAGTAAATAAAAGTACATGAAATTGTCAGGGGGGCGGCCTTCAGTAACAATTCAACTCCGTAAGCTGTGTTTCACCCATGGAGCTACATCGTACACAGTGACCTGTTTCATTGCCCTTATTATCAAACATGAGAAATTCCAGGGGAGCAAGGATAAATGACTTGGATTTCAGAGCTGACCAGCCCTTGGTCAGTTGGTCCTTATCAGTTTAAGTAAGGGCTGGTCTGAGAAGCAAGAAGACTGACTCCTCCAGAAGGAGCGTGGGATAGAAGCAGCCTCTTTCCTGACAGTCCTCAGTTCATGCAGAAGCACAGGTGAGACTGAAGGCCCAGAATGGTGCCAGCATTTAGAACTCAGCTGTAATAGTGAGAGGCTATGAAACACCCAGGTAATAATGAAGATTAGTGACTGCGGGCACCAATGCAAATATGAGGCTTTCAACAATGGACCCAGGCTCGAGCCTCACCTTAGCTCTTCGTGATGTGACTCTTTGGCAAACTGAGTCATTTTCTGTCCCCATTGTATCCCTGTGCCGATGGGGAACCTTCTTAACCCCTAAGAAGAGTCTGAGAGAATTACTTAGATCTCTCTCTCTTTTTTTTTTTTTTTTTTTTGACCCTCAAATGGTCATATAGTGCCTTCAAAGAGGGCCTGAGGGAACTTCACTCTGTTCCACGGAACATTCTCACGGACCACCAAGGGCCTCTGTGGAAAGTCTGGGCCATACCCCCTTGGCCCGGACAGCCCCGACCCTCCCTGGGCCCCTCTTCCCCCCCCCTGAGCTGACAGTCCTGAGCTTCCTGGTGCTGTTGTCCCAGCCTCCTCGTCAAAGGCCCTACAATTATGCATAATTTATTCCACATGTTTTGTCTGTTGCGCCTGCCAGAGGCATCTGTCGTAAATGTTTCAATACTTTAACTTTAGATGAGTTTTCTTTTGAAATAATTGTCCCCAGAGTGGTGCACTGAACAGTAAATTAACACCCATCTATCCCCAGGCCTCCTTTTGGCACATGTTCTAGCTTCGACGCTCCCCATAAAACATTCAGTAACTGTAGCATCGCAGGCAGCGCCTGGCCACCACGGGAGCACAGGTGGCGCGCCCGCACCGGGTAAACAGCTGGGTGACAAGTCCTGTGAGGTAAACTCTGGGGACCGGTTAGATAGGAGTTTGCTTTAGAGTCTTCTCAGTGGTTTGTTTTACAGGAGAACATGCTTTTAGGTCTCACATTTGCCACCTCCCAGCTTGCTACACATTCCTTGTTCCTTGACATGAAAATACATTTCCCCTCCTCTCTGAAGCCATCGGTTATCTGATCCCATCTGTGTCGCGCCAGTGACAACCCCCCCACATCCCGCCCCATCACACACACACTCTGTCTCTCCTACACACACATACTACCACACACTCTCACACATGCTCACACAAACATTCACAACTCATGAGCAGTCTGAACAACTGATCTTCCGGGTACTCATTATTAGTGGTGGGCGTTATTGTGCTTTTTGCCAAATTTTTATTTCTGCGCCCCAGTAGCTTCTTAACTCCCCAAAGTAAGGGCCTGGCTAGGAAGGAGCTGTGGCTCATCAGCTACAATGAGTAAGGGTGTGCTGACTTACTGACTGAACCCATGTTCCAGTGCTTTGCCACTTGCTCTCAGATCCACTCAGCCATTCCCTTCCTCTGCTTGGGTACTGACCCCTGAAAACGATATTCCCCAGAAGAAGTGAACAACTGACTTTGAGTTGGGTTTGGCCAATGGGGGGCACTGGTGGGAGACTGGAGGGTAGGGGGGGAGATTCAGGGTATTTCTCCTCCACTGTCTCCTCCAAGGCATCTCCAGAAGTAGCTGCACCTCCTGCAGGGTTCCAGCCCCCACTGGGTGGTCGTGGCACCTGGCCTCTGGTAATCCCACCTCCCTCTTTGTGTTTGCAGTCCTAAGAATGGCAGCAATTCCCTGAAGGTGCCAATCTCTGGGCTTCCTGTTTCCTGCTTCCTCTACCTGCCCAGTTCTAACACCTCTGTAATTAGGTCCTCCTATTGTTTTCCCTCAACTGGCATGTGCTCTGCTTTCTGAGTGTACTCTAGCTAATACAAAGCTTATTGAAAGAAAAGGAGGCATAGGCTAGAATTAGAAGGGGCTGAGTGAAAGGTCAGAGGGATGACAGGAAAGATCAGGACTGCTCCCCAATCCCGCCATCCACAGCATCTTGCCATACTCAGCTTCAAGCCTTATCATCCTGCACAGAGAAAAACCTTGCCCTGGAGGAAAACTTGAGGAAACCTCCAAATTGGTCCAGGACAGACTAGTCCAGAAGAGATTCAAACTGATTAAGGGGGCTGGGGTAGAAAGAGAAACAGAGAGAGCCTATTCTTTTATTAAAAGTATCAGACTCTAGATTCTTCCTTGGAAACACAACATATATATATGTTTATGTTCCTGAATTTTTCCTACTGTCTGTTGAACCTCCTGCTGTAAACTGAGCTAATTCTACTCATGGTTGTCTTCAGTGGAAACAGAGCATCACGCCATGAGCATTTACACAAAACTATTAAAGAAAAAGTAGGTTAGCAAGTTTGTCTCATTCCAGTCTTTCCAATGAATACCCTTGTCCTTCTTGCCTTAATATAAGGAAGAAAAAGCAAGCATGACTTTTTAGTCATGTTTGAGGATCTGTTGAGGGAAAACATTCGAAGGACAGAGAAGCACAGTGGTCAAGAGCATTGCTCTGGAGTCAGACTGCCTGGCTCATACTCTGATTCTGCCACATATTAGCTTTGAGCAAGTTGTTCATTTCTTTAATCCTCAGCCTTTTCACATTTATAAATTGGAGATAATAATGGTTTTGAGACCTATATGAAATAAAACATGTAAAGCCTTAAATATTACTCAGAATTTTATTATTATTACTATCCTCACTATGCCTATACCCTTGAAAATCATAAGAATATATGTAAGAAGCCTACAACAGACCCAGTTCAGACCAAAAGACACCTGCAGATTGAAAGGGTGGAGATGGAGAAACATTTATCATGCAAATGGATGTCAAAAGAGAGCTGGAATAGCAACACTTATATTGGATGAACTAGACTTTAAAACTAAGATTGTAACAAGAGCTAAAGAAGGGCATTATATAATCATAAGGGGAAAATCCAACAAGAAGATCTAACAACTGTAAGTATTTATGCACCTAACATGGGAGTACCCAAATATATAAAACAATTAAAAACAAACATAAGAGACTCTTAAAAACTGAGAACAAACTGAGGGTTGATGGGGGGTAGGAGGGAGGGGGGTGGGTGATGGGTATTGAGGAGGGCACCTTTTGGGATGACCACTGGGTGTTGTATGGAAACCAATTTGACAATAAATTTCATATTTAAAAAAAACATAAAGGAACTCATTGATAATAACACAATAATAGTAGGGGTCTTTAACACCCCACTTACATCAATGGACAGATCATGTAAACAAAATAAACAAGGATGGGGCGGCGGGGTGGCTCAGCCGGTTAAGCGTCCAACTTCGGCTCAGGTCATGATCTCACGGTCCGTGAGTTCGAGCCCCACGTCGGGCTCTGTGCTGACAGCTCAGAGCCTGGAGCCCGTTTCAGATTCTGTGTCTCCCTCTCTCTCTGCCCCTCCCCTGTTCATGCTCTGTCTCTCTCTGTCTCAAAAATAAATAAACGTTAAAAAAATTTTTTTAAATAAATAAACAAGGATCAATGGCTTTGAATGACACAGTGTACCAGATGGATTTCACAGATATATTCAGAACACTCCATCCTAAAACAGCAGAATACACATTCTTTTCAAGTGCACATGGAACATTCTGCAGAATAGATCACATATTAGTTCACAAAACAGGCCTCAACAAATACAAAAATGTTGAAATCATACCATGCCTCTTTTCTGCCCACAATACTATGAAAATAGTCAAACACAAGAAAAAATTTGGAAAGACCAAAAATACATGGAGGTTAAACAACATGCTACTAAACAATGAATGGGTCAACCAGAAAATCAAAGAAGAAATTTAAAAATATATGGAAACAAATTAAAATGAAAACAAAATTGTCCAAAACGTTTGAGATGCAGCAAAAGAAGTTCTGAGGCAAGTATATAGCAATACAGGCTTACTTCAAGAAGCAAGAAAACTCTCAAATAAACAATATACCCTTACATGTAAAGGAGCTAGAAAAAGAAAATAAAGCCTAAAGCCAGCAGAAGAAAAGAAATAAAAATATAAGAGCAGAAATAAATGATATAGAAACTAAAAAAAAAAAAACAAACAAACAAACAATAGAACAGATCAATGAAACCAGGAAGCTGGTTATTTGAAAAAATTAATAAAAGTGATAAATCTCTAGCCAAATTTATCAAAAATAAAAGATAAAGGACCCAAATAAATAAAATCACAAGTAAAACAACAAATGAGAGAGGAGAAATAACAACTAACAGCACAGAAATACAATTATAAGAGAATATTATGAAAAACTATATGTCAACGAATTGGACAACCTGGAAGAAATGGACAAATTTCTAGTAACATATACACAAGAAAAACTGAAACAAAAGAAACAGACAACTTGAACAGACTGATAACCAGCAGAGAAATTTAATCAGTAATCAAAATACTCCCAAAAAACAAAAATCCAGGGCCAGATGGCTTCACAGGTGAACTCTACCACACATTTAAGTTAAGGGGTGCCTGGGTGCCTCAGTAGGTTGAGTGGCTGACTTCAGCTCAGGTCACGATCTCACAGTTTGTGAGTTCGAGCCCCGCATCTGGCTCTGTGCTGACAGCTCAGAGCCTGGAGCGTGCTTCTGATTCTGTCTCCCTCTCTCTCTGCCCCTCCCCCATTTATGCTGTGTCTCTCTCTGTCTCAGAAATAAATAAACATTAAAAAAAATTTTTTTTAATAATAATAAAGTTAATACCTATTCTTCTCAAACTATTCTAAAAAATGAAAAAAGAAGGAAAACTTCCAAATTCATTCTATGCAGTCAGCATTACCCTGATACCAAAACCAGATAAAGTCTCCACTAAAAAAGAGAACTACAGGCCAATATCCCCGATAAACATGGATGTAAAAATTCTCCATAAAATACTAGCAAATAGAAACCAACAGTACATTAAAAAAAAATCACCCATCACAATCAAGTGAGAATTATTTCTGGGTTGCAAGGGTGAGTCAATATTTGCAAATCTACCAACATGATACACCACATGAATAAAAGAAAGGATAAGGACCATATGATCCTCTCAACAGATGCAGAAAAAACAGCTGACAAAGCACAATATCCATTCATGATACAAACCCTCAACAAAGTACGTTTAGAGGGAACACCTCAGCATAATAAAGGCCATAAATGAAAAACCCACAGCTATTATCATCCTCAATAGGGAAAAACTGAGAGCTTTTCCTTTATGGTCTGGAACAAGACAGAGATGTCCACTTTTACCACTATTATTTAACATAGTTCTGAAAGTCTTAGCCACAGCAGACAACAAAAAGAAATAAAAGGCATCCATATCAGCAAGGAAGAAGTAAAACTTTCACTATTTGCAGATGACATGATACTACATACAGAAAACCCAAAAGACTCCACCAAAAAACTGTTGAGCTAATAAACAAATTCAGTGGAATCACAGGATACAAAACCAATATATAGAAATCTTCTGCATTTCTGTATACCAATAATGAAACAATAGAAAAAGAAATTAAGGTATCAACCCTACTTACAACTGCACCAAAAACAGTAAGATACCTATGAATAAACCTAACCAATGAGGCAAAAGACCTGTACTCTGAAAACCATAAAACACTGATGAAAGAAATTGAAGATAACATAAAGAAATGGAAAAACATTCCATGCTCATGGACTAAAAGAACAAATATTGTTAAAATGTCTATAGTATCCAAAGCAATCTACACATTTAATGGAATCTCTATTAAAATACCAATA
Organism: Panthera uncia; assembly: GCF_023721935.1. Lineage (NCBI taxonomy): Eukaryota > Metazoa > Chordata > Mammalia > Carnivora > Felidae > Panthera > Panthera uncia. Next base: position 39,639,580 of record NC_064809.1, read on the forward strand.
GCATTTTTCACAGAGCTAGAACAAACAATCCTAAAATTTATATGGAACCACAAAAGACCCCAAATAGCCAAAGGAACCTTGAAAAAGAAAAGCAAAGCTAGAGGCATCACAATTCCAGACGTCAACTTATCTAACAAAGCTGTAGAAATCATGACAGTATGGTATTGGCATAAAAACAGACGTATAGATTAATAGATCATAAAACCCAGAAATGAAACCACAATTATATGGTCAATTAATCTTCAACAAAGCAGGAAAGAATATTCAATGGGAAAAAGACAACCTCTCCAACAAATGATGTTGGCAAAACTGGACAGCAACATGGAAAAGAAGGAAACTGGACCATGTTCTTATATCATACACAAAAATAAATGGAAAACCGATTAAAGACCTAAATGTAAGACCTGAGGGGTGCCTGGGTGGCTCAGTCAGTTAAGCATCCAACTTCGGTTCAGGGCATGATTTCACAGTTTGTGAGTTTGAGTCCCATGTCGGGCTCTGTGCTGACAGCTGAGAGCCCGGAGCCTGCTTCAGATTCGGTGTCTCTCTCTCTCTCTCTCTCTCTGCTCCTCCCCAGCTCTCGCTCTGTCTGTCTCTCTCTCTCTCTCAAAAATAAATTTAAAAATTTAAAAATTAAAAAAAATCTAAATGTAAGACCTGATACCATAAAAATCCTAGAGGAGAACACAGGCAGTAACCTCTTTGACATCTGCTGTAGCAATTTCCTTCTAAATATGTCTTCTGAAGCAAGGGAAATAAAAGCAAAAATAAACTATTGGGACTTCATCAAAATAAAAAGCTTCTGCACAATGAGAAAACAATCACTAAAACAAAAAGGCAATCTATGGAATGGGAGAAGATATTTGCAAATGACATATCTGATAAAGGATTAGTATCCAAAATATATAAAGAACTTCTAAAACTCAACACCCCAAAGATGAATAATCCAATTAAAAATTGGGCAAAAGATGGGGCACCTGGGTGGCTCAGTCAGTTGAGCATTCAACTATTGGTTTTGGTTCAGGTCATGATCTTATAATTTGTGAGTTCAAGCCCACATCATACTCCATGCTGACAGTGTGGAGCCTGCTTGAGATTCTCTCTTTCTCCCTCTATCCCTCCCCCACTTGCTCTATCTCTCTCTCAAAAATAAATAAACTTAAAAAAATTTTTTTTAATGGGCAAAAGACATGAAAAGACATTTTTCCAGAGAAGACATAACAAATGGCCAACAGACACATAAAAAGATGCTCAACATCACTGTTCATCAGGGAAATACAAATCAAAATGAGATATCACTTCACACCTGTCAGAATGGCTAAAATAAAAAATGCAAGAACAACAAGTGTTGTCGAGGATGTGGAGAAAAAGGAACCCTCTGGCACTGTTGGTGGGAATGCAAACTGGTGCAGCCACTCTGGAAAACAGTATGGAGGTTCTTCAAAAAGTTAAAAATAGAACTATCCTGGGGCACCTGGATGGCTTAGTTGGTTAAGAATATGACTTTGGCTCAAATCATGATCTCACAGTTTGTGAGCCCAAGCCCCACATAGGGCTCTGTGCTGACAGCTTGGAACCTGGAGCCTGCATCAGAATCTGTGTCTCCCTCTCTCTCTGCTCATGTTCTGTCTCTCTTTCTCTCAAAAATAAATAAACATTAAAAAAAAAACCAGAACTACCCTATGATCCAGCAATTGCACTACTAGGTTATTTACCCAAAGGATACAAAAATGCGGGGGCGCCTGGGTGGCTCAGTCGGTTGAGCGTCTGACTTCGGCTCAGGTCGTGATCTCAGGGTCTGTGAGTTCAAGCCCCGCGTCGGGCTCTGTGCCGACAGCTCAGAGCCTGGAGCCTGGTTTGGATTCTGTGTCTCCCTCTCTCTCTGACCCTCCCCCATTCATGCTCTGTCTCTCTCTGTCTCAAAAAAATTAAGGTTAAAAAAAAATTAAAAACAAAGGACACAAAAATGCTAATTCAAAGGGATACATGCACCCTGATGCATATAGCAGCATTATCTACAATAGCCAAAATATGGAAATAGCCCAAGAGTCCATCAACTGATGAATGGATAAAGAAGAGGTGGTATATATACCACACATACACACACACACACACACACACACACACACACACACACACACAGAGGAATATTACTGAGCTATAAAAAAGAATTAAATCTTGCCATTTGCAAAGACATGGATGGAGCTACAGAGTATTATGCTAAGCGAAATAAGTCAGAGAAAGACAAATACCATATGATTTCACTCATATGTGGAATTTAAGAAACAAAACAAATGAGCAAAGGGGGAAAAAAGAGAGAGGGAGAGGCAAACCAAGAAACAGACTCTTATCTATAGAAAACAAACTGATGGTTACCAGAGGGGAGGTGGGCAGGGGGAGGGGTTAAGTAGGTGATAGGGATTAAGGAGGACACTTGAGCACCGGGTGTTGTATGGAAGTGTGGAATCACTATATTATACTCCTGAAGTTAATATTACACTGTTGTTAACTAACTGGAATTAAAGTAAAACTTTTTAAAAAGGCATATTTAAAAAACAGATGTAAGAATATCCAAATTAACACCACCTAAGACAAATAAGAGACAGTCTATGCCCCAAAGTTATGGGCTAACGGCCAACATCATCTCTCACATAAACAAAGAAAGTCACCAACTCTCAGAACCACAGAGGCTATAACTCAATCTTCCCATGTGACAGCCGAAGCAGAAAAGACCCAGAGAAAAGCTCAACTACCTGATGAAAGTACCATGACCCAGCCAGCCAGCCTTGGGCCATACCACACTGTCTCTCCCGAATGTGGACATGTAGTTACCACCTCATTACAGTATAGAATGTTTCATTTCAAATAAGCATCGTGTTTATGTGATGTAAATTGTTTTCTGGGAAGCCTTACAAAGAGAGAACAAAAAAGCAATGGGCCACAGCTAACATCACACTTAATGGTGAAAGACTAATTTTTTTTTCTCCTAAGATCAAGATCAAGAACAAGACAAGGAAGTCTGTTCTCCTCACTTCTATTCAACATTGTACAAGAGATTGTAGTCAGAGCAATTAGCTAGAAAAAAAGAGATAGAGACAAATAAAATGCATCCAGATTGGGAAAGGAAGAAGTAAAACTATCTCTATTCACAGATAACATGATCTTATACATAGAAAATCATAAGGAGTTCACTAAAAACTATTAGAATTAAAAAATGAGTTCACCAAAGTTGTGGGATACAAAATCAATTATATTTCTATATGCTAGCAATGAATAATGCAAAACAGAAATTAAGAACGATTCGCAATAGCATCAAAAAGAATAAAATAATTACAAACAAATTTAACAAAATATGTACAAGACTTCTACACTGAAAATATAAAACATTGTTGAAAGGAACTAAATAAGATCTAAGTAAATAGAAAGATACATCACGCTCATAAATTATAAGAATAGTGTGGGGCACCTGGGTAGCTCATTCGGTTAAATGTCCGACTTTGGCTCAGGTCAAGATCTCATGGTCTATGGGTTCGAGCCCCACATCAGGCTCTGTGCTGACAGCTCAGAGCCTGGAGCCTTTTCAGTTTCTGTGTCTCCCTCTCTCTCCCTCTCCCTACCCTGCTCTCTCGCTCTTTCTCTCTCTCTCTCTCTCTCAAAAATAAATAAACACTAAAAATTAAAAAAAAAAGACTTAATAGTATTATGATGGCAATATTCCTAAATTAACCTATAGATTCAACTCAGTTCCTATCACAAATCCTAACATGTGTTTTTTACAGAAATTGATAAGCTGGTTATGAAATTCATATGGAAATGCAAGGCACCCAGAATCATCAAAACAATTTTGAAAAAGAAGCACAAAGTCAAAGTCACATTCCCAATTTCAAAACTTATTACACAAGTGTAGTAATCAAGACAATGTGGCACTGGCATAAAGATAGACACATGGGTTAACAGAATACAATTGAGTGTCCAGAAACAAATTCTTACATTTATATTGAATAGATTTTTGATGAGGATGTCAATATAATTCAGTAGAGATAATAGTCTTTCAACAAATAGTGCTAGACAATTGAATATCCACATGCAAAAACAAACAAAAAACAAGAATTTGGACACCTTAGTTAGTTAACTAATACATAAAAATTAATTCAAAATGGATCATACACCTAAAAATATAAGAGCCAACACAAAAATCCCTTGGAAGAAAACCTAGGAGTATATGTCTATGACCTTGAACTAGGCAATGATTTCTTGGATATGATACAAAAGCACCAGTGACAAAAGGAAATACATATAATTTGAATTACAACAAAACTTTTTGTGCTTTGAATTATATCATCAATAAAATTAAAAAACAATATCCATTCAACAGGAGAAAATATTTGTAAATCATATTATATATTGGATTGGTATTTAGATTATTAAATAACTCTTACAACATGATCATAAGAGAACAATTTAAAAAATGGGCAAAGAGGGCACTTGGGTGGCACAGTCAGTTAAATGTCCAACTCTTGATTTCGGCTCAGGTCAGGATCTCACAGTACATGAGATCAAGCCCCGCTTTGGGTTCTGCACTGACAACGTGGAGCCTGCTTGGGATTCTCTCTCCCTCTCTCTCTGTCCCTCCCCCCACTCTCTCTTTCTCAAAATAAATAAATAAATAAATAAATAAATACATAAATACATAAATAAATAAATAAACAAACTTAAAAAAAATAAAAATAAAATAAAAAGTAAAAAATGGGCAAAGGATTTGAATAGGCATTTCTCCAAAGAAGGCATACAAACAGCCAACAAGTACATGAAAAGATGTTCAACATTATTAGTCATTAGAGATATGCTAATTAAAACCACAGTGAAATGCCACTTCACACAACTAGGATAGATAAAATAAAAAAGATAATAGCAAGTGTTGCTGAGATGTGGAGAAACCATACATTGTATGGTTAGACTGTAAAATGGTACAGTTACTTTGGGAAATAGTATGGCAGGTCTTCAACTTGTTAAATATGGAGCTACTGTGTGACCCAATTATTCCACTCTTACCTATAAATCCAAGAGAAATGAAAACATGCATCCACACAAAAACTTGTACACACATATTCATAGCACCATTATTGATAACAGCCCAAAGGTGGAAGCCATCCAAGTGGCTTTATCATACCAATTGATAAAGGAGGTATATCTAAACTATGTAATATTACTTGGCAATAAAAAAGTATGAAATACTGATGTAGCTAAAACATGGATGAATCATGAAAACATTTTTCCAAGTGAAAGCAGCTAAATACTACATTTTTTTCATGATACCATTGACATGAAAACCCAAAATAGGCAAATTATTTTTTATTGTATTTTTTTTATTTACTTTGAAAGAGAGAAACAGAGAAGAGAGAGAGAGAAAGTGTGCATGCGGGAGGGTCAGAGAGAGAGGAGAAGAGAGAGAATCCCAAACAGGCTCTGCGCTGTCAGCATGGAGCCCGATGCAGAGCTTGAACTCGTGAATTGTGAGATCATGACCTGAGCTGAAACCAAGAGTCAGATACTTCACTGACTGAGCCACCCAGGGGCCCCAGAATAGGCAAATCTATAGAAAAAGAAAGTAGATTAGTTGTTTTTCCAGAGTTTAGTAACTACTAGGTATAGGGTTTCTTTTTGGGGTGATAAAAATATTTGAGGGGTGCCCGGGTGGCTCAGTTGGTTAAGCATCTTACTCTTGATTTCGGCTCAGGTCATAATCTCACGGTTTGTAAGTCCCAGCTCCACATCAGGTTCAGCACTGACAGTGTGGAGCCTACTTTGGATTCTCTCTCTCCCTCTCTCTGCCCCTTCCCTGTGTGCTCGCTTGCTCTCTCTCATCAAGTAAATAAATAAACCTTAAAAAAATATTTTAAACTTAGATGGTAGAAATGCTGCACAAATCTGTGAATATACTAAAAGCTATTGAATCGTACATTTTATGTGGGTGAATTTTATGGTCTGAGGACTAAATCTCAATAAAGAGGTCTTTAAAAATGGGGTTGATATCTTCAAAATTAAATAAAAAAGCAATAGGCCTTGGGGATCGGGTGAAGCTAAGTTTGACTACCAGCTTCCCCACACACATTATATGGTCTTGGGCAAATTCCCATACTGCTCTGGGTCTCAATAAGTGGTAGCTTATCATCCAACTGGAAGGAAAGTAAAGAGAGGTGAGGATATGCAGACTCGGGGTCACAGTCAAGGCAGAGCCAAGAGGATCCTCTGGGATGACAAGAGGCATATCCAAGACCACCAGCTAAATTTTGGTTCTTTGTCCCTGTCTATTCCCCAGCAGAAGGGGCCTTTCCTAAATATCCCACACATGAGAGGGTCTCCAGAGCCATGTTATACAGTGGGTATTGACCTCAACTCTTCCAGTAGGCAAGAGCAGCATCCCTCCCATCAGACAGCAACACGTGCTCCTCCCTTCATCTCCCATCTTTGGCTAGACTTACAGCAGGAACAGAAGATTTACAGTATTAACAGAATGGAGGGAACAGAAGAAGGATGTTGACAATCACATTCCAAGCCATTTTCTTCTCTCACTGCTCAATCAGGAAGGTCATTTTCTCCCCAGTGCCCATAAGACATTAGATGCTTTGAGCTTTGCATTCTCAACAGTGTAATGGAAATAGATGTTGAATGCTAAAACATAAACATATGTATCATTCATAATGCATTCAGATGTTTTTCAATTATTCATGGTTCCTGAAAGTTATGTGACCTATCATGCATATATATCCAAGCAAAGTTTATATTAGAACCACAGTCTCAATGTACGCAATTCCAGCTCCTTGGCATTCCCGTCCATGGAATTAAAATTAAATGAGTCAGTGGTCAATAAAAGTTACATGTGATTTCCATAAAATTATCCATTGTATATTGCTCTAGGGTGGAGAAAGAAGGTTGCATGGAGTTGCTAAAGCTGAGAACACAGACTTCTTGCTTTCTGATGAGGGTGGTGGTGATGATTAGTCTGTCCTAAGAATGAATTCATTATTTCCCTGAATAATTGGTGGTCTTGGACTTACTTTTTGTCTAGGAAAAAAAAAAAATAACTCAGAGAGCCATGCTCTTTCTCTTCTAAGTCCTGTTTTCTTTAAGAAAGAAAGAAAGAAAAGAGAGAAAGAAAGAAAGGAAGAAAGAAAGAAAGAAAGAAAGAAGAAAAAAGCCAGTGTTCTGGCCTCAAAAACACCACATTCTTCTGTTTTGGTGCTTGAATAAATTTGCATGTTAACATGAATGGTTCCAACTTTAAGAATGTAAAATTAAATGAAATTTGAATTCAAAGCCAAGATGGAGAAAAGACACATGCAAAAACAACAGATTTCCAATCTTGTTGATTTTTTTCAGGAACCAGATTAGGAAAGACATAAACACACACACACACACACACACACACACACACACACACACACACAGTTTCAAAGAAGGGTGGCACTCAGAGAAGACAGGCACTGCCAAAGAGGAGCCCCCCACACTGTACCCCCAGCTCACACACACTATGCGTATTTACAGATCACAGCACAGATTCTGAAGCTCTGTTTTAATGTCTGAATGCCACCGTAAAACTCAGAAATAGGACTCGGAAGACATGTTCACCATCACATTCCTACTTGTGAAAGCCCACCCAGATAAAATGAAATGTAAGGAACTTTATATGAGTAGCTCAAGTGAACACAGGCATGAATTTGCCTCGGCTGGCCCTAAGAGCCATGTCTTGCTTGGACTTCTTCACTGCACTCGAAGGGCAGTATTGCATGTAGTGGTTAGATGCACAGACCGTCAGAGATGTACAGAATCCCAGATCTACTCACCATTTACTGGCTGGGTGATTTCTGGCAACTGACTTAAGCTATGAACATAACTTTTGTCATTAGTTTTCATTTGCCTAATAAGAATGCCAGCATCATAAATTTACCATGAAAATAAGATAATATAATGCACTTAGAATGGCATCTAGCCTAGAGCAAGCATTCGACAAGGGTTAACTGCCATTGTGCTAGTTAGTATGGTGGTAGTTATCATTATTAGGTATTTAGGTGATTCAGTCCTGCACTGAAACTGTTTCTTTCTTCTCCAACCTACTCTCCCATTTTGGCCAGACACCACCATCCAGAAAGAGAGACAAATCAAGTCATGGCAAAAGCCTGCTCTGAGTGCAGGTCAACGGAATGTGTCATGAATCATCCCCTCCTGTCCCACTCCTGTCAACCTCTTCTCACAGCCCAGTCTCTGATGAAGGCATTCCAAATGAAATGACAAAGCACCTTCAGAAACGAAGAAGATGGCGAGCAACAAGCACCAGCAACTTACCTCATCTTCATCCTCAGCCATATTGGTGCCCAATTTCTGGACCACCGACTTGCCACTTGCCTTTAACATTTTCTCTCGAACTTTGGTTTCATACTCAGGCCGGGAGTGTTCCTAAAACCCAAGAGTCAAAGAGTAGTAAGTAAGCAGGCAGAAGAGCCCCTGGCCTGTGGGTGATAATCAGACACTACGAGTACGGTATAAAGTCAGGACTTAGGATCGAATGCTATTTGGATATGAACACCACACACGATCACAAGGAGTCTAGACCAGGAACACAATGTGGGGGAGAGGGAAGGAACACACAATAGTTGTTACCACACTGAAAACCAAACCTGGGCACGTTCCTGGGGATGGCGCCAGTGTTGAGAAAGGAAAGAGGAAACATTAACTGGGCAGCTGATACAAACAGAAGCATCTGGTTGTCCTACTAACTATCCTCATACCTCAAACTTTAAGTTTCAATGAGCCAAATCCCAGCCAGAGAAACAGATGTGCCCCACAGCTGGGAGTTAGGGCAACAGCAAAACTTCCTGCTCCATTATTCTGCAAGCTAAAATGGCGACCAATAAACATCAAAGCTAAAGATGGCCACAGGGAATCTTAAAACTCACTTGCCTGAACCTGTTTCCTGTACAACCTAGGTGACTAACTCATTGGCAAGTACACCAATGCTCAAGAGATATCACTGAGCCATTCAGCAATATAAACCTGAATAGTGAGTCACTAGGCAGGGGAAAGAGACTAACTAATCAAGAGGACTACGGTCAAACCAATGCAGATGCTGAAGCAGGAAGATGCAGGACTTACTTCAAAGAGAATTTAACAGTGTACACCTGGCCTCATTGGCAGGTCTTCCCTACAGCGTCCAAGGACAAATATCTACAGGTGTGAGGACTTCATGTTCCCGCATCATTTATCGATAACTTGTAGGCAAGGGTTCAGGCACTGGCTCAGAGTTGACCCAGAGTACACACATTTCTTTACCACTGCTCAGACGTCAGAGATTCCAAAAGCCAAACAAGCTAGGCTCCTGACCAGTCTTTGGCTTTCCCAGGACATTCATAACATTGGAGAGGAGAAACCATGCATGTGACTTATAAGCATAACCACTGCAACAGGGGGTGATGCTATTGAAGGGTTTTAAGGCACCCTGTCATTACCAATCTCCAAGGATGCATCAGCCCCGTCCCTTCCAGGACTTCTCTGCGGCAGCATGCCTGGGGGAATCTCCTTCCTCTTGAATAGCCTAGAGTTGCATAGTTTGTACCACAGATAGTTCTCAATTATGTATATTTCTTTTATTTTTTCCTAGCTGTTTTGCATGTGAGAGTCTCCTAATATGAGGATCTGCTACCAAAACTGTCTTATTTTGTATTTTTCACAGTAATTAGCACTATGCAGAGCACCCGGGAATCTCTAAATGCTTGTGAAGCTCACTGATTTTGTCTCTCACCTTCATCCATTCTCTACCACATCATTTCCTAATGTGTGTGCCAAAAGAGTTTTAGCTAAAAAGGGATTTCAGGGTCTAAGAGATTGGAAAAGCCCATACAAGGTATCACCTGAGAGTCACAATGAGCATATTAGAAGCTCTGAAAAGTTTTACTGTGAAGACACTTGCTTAATTTTTTTAAAGCCACCATTTCTTACAAAAAAACCCTTTGCTCCAAAAATTAACATCCTATAGGAATACTTTGAGAAATGGGGTTTGAAATTGTCCTCCATGGCCTCTGAAATCTGGCCACTTTTTATCTATATTATTTCCATGGAAGATTTTTTTATTTTTTTAATGTTTATTTCTGAGAGAGAGAGAGCAAGCATGGGAGGTAGAGGGGCAGAGAGAGAAGGAGACATAGAATCTGAAGCAGGCTCCAGGCTCTGAGCTGTCAGCACAGAGCCTGATGTGGGGCTTGAACTCATGGAGTACAAGATCATGATCTGAGCTGAAGTCAGATGCTTAACCGACTGAGCCACCCAGGTGCCCCTCCATGGAAGATTTTAATTAAAAAACCATAGCAATATCCTTTTGGTGAGTACCATAATGTGGATTCTAACCCCCCTCAAGCTAGAGTTGTTTCTACCTTTCATACCCTGAAAAGGGGCTGAGGAACTTTCCCTACTTGACTAGGAGGCTGCTCTCAACCTGCCTCTGACTTTCCAAAGATGTGCCACGCCATCAGGCATGTCTCTGCATTCCTCTAGTGGTGGCTATGGCTCACCTCACCCCACACTGGGCCCCCATTCAGAACCCCTCCTCTGTTTGGAACAAGCCGAGCATTCTTGGTGCATAAACAGAAGTCCAAGACTCTCAAAGCAGAGTTAGGCTGCTCTGCATCTAGCTGAGGCAGGTCAGACAAGGATCTCTCTGTTGGTAGCCAAGAAGGTCAGGTGAGGTTACAGAATTCTTCAAAGGCAGAGGGCTGGACAACTGAGCTCATGACCAGAGCAGAATCTAGTCCCTGTGAGGGTTGCTCCAATGCACCCAGCCATGGATAGGTCCTTCTTATTTCTGATGTTCCCCATACACGGCCTCTCTGGATTGGTGGTCTGATGTAAAATCATCACAAACATATAACTCCTCCCACCAAGACTCCGGGAAATATTTCCCAAGGCTACTTCCACCTGGTTGGTCTCTTCAGGAACTGGCTGAAGGATGGCACCAGGCCAACTCAGGACCAGCCTTCTCTGAGATGATCTAAAGAGGTAAATCCAGAGATATGTTCAACAAGTGCCTTCATCAAAGAGTTCCCAAGCTCCTACTGTGCTCTGAGCCTTTTTCCAAGCTCTGAGGTCACAATGGGTCCCTCCTCTCGAGGAGCTCATCTTCAAGTGGAGGAAGGTGACAGTAAGCAAACACACACACACATAAGAAACCAGCAGATAGGGATAAGAACAATGGAAGAAATAAAATAGGATGGCTGCTTTAGAATGGGGATTCTGAGAAGGCCAGTCAGAGGACGGTAATGTTTTGGTATGGAAAAGTCAAGAAAAGATAGGCCATGTGGAGACTGCAGCATTCTAGGCAGAGGTGACAGCCAGTGCAAAGACTAGAACGAGCATGGGAAAGAATGAAGGTCTACATGGCTGGAAGGTCTGAGCAAGGAGGAGAATGACATGTGCTGAGGTCAGAAAAGGCAGGTAGAGGATTTTGCTTCCTATGTGATAGGAAACCAGCTGGGTCATCTAAAGCTTGATATGACAGATGATGGATGGGAGAGAGATTGAGGGGAGGATATCTGTGTTCAGACAAGGCCACACTCTCTAAGAGGAACACCTGGGGTCTGACAGAAGCTAATGAGGCAAATGAGGCCCACTGAGCTGAAGATCATCCCACCTCACAGGGAAAGACTCTTGAGATCTTGCAGGCCTCCCTACAACAAGAACAGAATCCAAAGTAAATCCCTTGAGGTGCCCCTGCTGGTTCCACAGGGAAGTCCCTCAGGCAGGGGACACACTGACCCAAGAAGTTGGCTCTTGGGTTTGGTTTTTCACGTCCTTCCCTGCCCTGAAAGAAAGCAGTCTCTAGCCTCCTTCCACTTCTCCCTGGTTTACAACCTAGACTTGAGGCATCCCACTTGTTTGACCCTTCCTGGGGTGGCCCACATGGTGGGTTCCCCCCAGGTGGGAAGGACAGAGGGGAAATGAGCCTTTGTCCCGGTGAGTTAACCACTCTCCTCTCCCCTGAGGAGGTAAGTGTTTCCTAGTGAAGACCACGGGGAAGCATAACATCTTAGGACTACAGACAGCTGACCATGGGAATATTCCTGATTCCTAGAGATACAATCTGGTTAAAATAGAAATAACTTCTAATCATGACCTCCAAGGGCCCCTGCCTCCCACTCCCCAATGCCCAAGTCATACCCGCCATCCTCTTGCTCCTCGCCTGAATGCAGGTTAAACCTGCCCACGACACTTCAGATAAGGAATCTTGTAAAGTCATAAACACCTTCCTATCCTGCCCTCCATGACTTCCCATGACCTACAGGAGATGCACAGCAGCCATCAGTAACCACCCCGACCTGAGTGCATGCCTATATTTGTTGCTTTGTCCACCACTACATCCCCAAACCTGTTCCCACAGCCAACTGCACCTTCCCATCATCTCACTGTTTCTGATCTATACCCCTAGCTTCCCGGATCAAGACTTCTGCCTGCTGTTTCCTCCTGTGGGTACCCTTTCTTCCCTTTGAAATTTTCTTCAATGGAATTTGGCCAGTCTTCAAAACTCTGATAAAAACAAAACAAATTTTTAAAAAGGCATTTCTTTTTCTGGCTACATTAGCCAAAAGGAATTTCTATCACATATTTACCATTGCGTTCTAAATATTAGAGACCAGACAGCACCCTAGTTGAATAGAACCCTTTGGAGATGCTCAGAGACCACCCGACATAATTCCATATTGCATATCAAAACTTGGTACATAGTTGGTGCTTACTGGGTATGTTCAGACTGAACTGAACTTAAAGTGTGTTTGATATCCTAGTTTGAAATATAAACACATTAAAGGAAAAGACAAGGTTGTCCTCCCTTCCTCTCAGCCATGCCTGGCCCTGGGCTTGCACACTCAAGGCACACCAACCATGCTGTAGAACCAACCTGCCTTGCAGTAACCTCACCCATCAGGAGTGACCAGAGCCCATGAGGACCACCTCATTGTGGTAAACCCAGTCTTGGCCAGACCACTCTCACCCTGCACATGAGTTCCTGAAATCATGTACCTCCCATGAAGTTACCACTGCTCGCTGGGTTCATCAGAAAACAGGAAACATGGCTACTAAAGAAAATGGATCATATGGCCACCCCTGGCAGGGGCCTGTGACTGAGATTTTGAGGGAACTGAGTCACAACCAATGCCTTTCTCTGTGTGAATGTGTTTATACCTCCTAACAGAGACTTGCTGGCATCCTCAGCTCTACTTAGCCCACACACTTAGCTGGTCTCTGGCCCCAGGCAGGCTCGGATGCCAGGATGTTTCTTCTTCTCTTCTTTGGAGACATGCTAGGCCCTTCATTAGGAGAGTGGGAGCTCCCGCCACCACTACCCCCACACCTGGCCATAACTCCCCTGTCTCTCTCTCTGCTGAAGCAACTGGAACCAACAGGATAAGGATGTCCCAATCAGGTCACACCCACAGTCCCACTTCTACAGCTCTTTTATCGGAAGCACTCATTTGGGCATTCTCCCCCAAGAAAGGCAATTGCCTTCATTATTCTCTGTTGCTTATCTTCCTCATTTGTATCCTCTCTGAAGGTAGAATCCACATGCACATTCCCTGATTTGCCATGGAACCCATGATGCCGTCAGTCCCCGGGCATATGTTCAACGCACAGGACTGGAATACAGTGAGCCCATGTACTCAGTGCATGGTAATGGAATGCCCACCTGCCCAATTATAGCATCAAGGAGAAGAAATGATGTCATGCTACAGACATAGGGACTCACAAAGATCCCGAGTGTAAGGCGAGGCACATCAATTACTATGGGAGAATACAGAAAAGGCCTGCTCTCCATGTAGCCGCCATAATGCTTGTGGCCAGCCTTTGCATGTGGGTACTCAGGCAAATGCAAGTGTCCCTTGATCTTTCTAGACACCGTTCCCAGTACCTCATCAACAATGTCCACGATATCAGGAGTGCCTACCCAATATTCACATTTACTGTTCAGTCACTGGTAGTGTGTGGAAACAGATAAGAACTGTGAGCAACCATGCACATACTACTCATTGCCAGTTTGCCAACATCAGGACTGTGGACCTGGTTCTCATAAGAGCCCAGGGGGACGGCTGATTTGTTTTCAGTCTTTTCAATATCATCTGTCCATAAAACTAGACTCCAGAAGGGCCTATCCTTTGCCCTTAGCTCATCCTCTAGTTTCACACATGCTGTACTGGCTTATAATAGTTCAGTGGTTCTTCTTCCACAGGCATCAAAGGCAATCAGCATCTGGCACCCACACCTCTCCCTTGACCCTCAGTAGGCTTACATATGCATGCTCTGGGCTACATGAGAGTGATTCCTACCCTTTGGCTTCATGCACACTAGCAGCCATGACATGAGAGACAGAAATTAAATCTCAAAAGTTAAGTTAAATCCCAAAGCTACCATAAGGCTTTTCTCTTATACCACCTCTTTTTCCACCTGACTACCTATCAGGTCCAATGTTTTATAGCTCAAGAGAAGAGTGGAGATTTGAACTCTTGGCCTCAGTGCCTATCAACCACAGCTAAGACCATGGAGCCAATGGATTGATGTGGCAGCAAATGTTAAGTGGTCATCTCACTCAAGGAGATCTATTTCCAGGGTGAAACCAAGAAAGGACCCAGAGAAGTATGCAAGGAAACTCACTTCTTCCTCTTCTATCCCAGTCAGGTCCCAGAAGTAGCCCAGTCGCATCTGCAATCTCTTCCAATTTTCAAGAAACATGGTAGCTTAAAAAGAGAGAAAAAGTTCTATTAATTTTAAAGGGAAGATTTTGAGTACCCTTTAGGTTCCCCAATGGAGGTGAAGGATAAACATACTGATTTCAAATTTAGGGACTCTCTTTAAAGCACTTATTCCCTTCTTTCTACTTCTAGCTGGAACTGATCAAAACATTCCACATCCCTGACTGTTCACTCCATATATTTAAAGGGAGATACACATGCACACATGCTTGCGTGCGCCTTTCCCACTTCTAGATTATGAGGAGAGGGTAAACACAGACCTCAAGACATGAAGGAGGGAGGGAAGGATGAAGAAAATAAGACGGGAAGGGTCTGTAGTCTTTCTTGACAAGCCTCATCTTGCCTCCACACACATTCTTTCTTCCTGCACCTTCCTCAGCTGGCTCTCACTCTCCATCTTTCCTTCCGTCCCCAGCACCCCTTCCCTTCTCTGGGCCCCACTCATCCCAACCTGAGGTCATGTAACAGTCTCCTAACTGACCCCAGTCTCAGCCTTCTGAGCCCCCCTGCATGTGGCTCATGGAGCAATCTCCCCTAAGTGACGTTCACCCATTCCTCCATTTGTTCGGCAAGTAGCTGCTGTGCGCCTCCCACACCTGCATGCCGGTAGGTCTGCCTGCTCCAGCCGCAGCCCCTTAAAGGGATAGCCCAACACGCCCCAGGGAGAACCAACACCCATGGGCTTGTGACACGAGGACTGAACACCTAACACCTGCTGATGGAGCAAGCTGGTACTCTCTTTTGATAACTGAAACTAAGAGACACGAAGAGAAGCAGACATGGGACGAGCCATGCAGCACCTGAACAGAGGAAGGGCCATGGTTTCCGGTAGCTCCTCCAGCTCCAGTTCCCCAGACACCTGGCTGCCTGTCATTACCTGCATCCATGAGCTTGCTTCTTGCTTTCTTACAACAAATCTCTTGTTATCTGAGCAAGCTTGAACCAATTTCCAATCTTGCAAAAAGAACCAGGCCTAAGATCATCTGTAACATATACAACAATGTTCTAGACATCATGAGGGAGATCAGGGGAAACTAACGTGGATTTGCTCTCAAACTGTTTATAGTCTATGGGGAGAGACTGTCAATAACTAAAATACAAGGCATGGAGTGAGCAGGGCCTAAAGAACAGCACAGATAAGAGCTGTGGACATGCAGCAGAGGGAGCGCTAGCTGCCAGAGAAACCACCTGAGTGGAGTCGAAAACAATGGCATTTGGGCTGTGAAGAAGGGGTGGGGAGAGGGCAGATGCCCACTCTCCCCCATCTAAACTTTCAATGGCTCCTTATTGCCTAGTTCTTCTCTCTGGATGGGGGGGATCCTGTATATGCGGCCCAACCCATCTGTCTGAATCCATTCCCTCGGTTTGTCAACACACAACCTCACACTTGCACTGCTGCTAAGTCATCTCCTTGTTACCCTCCTCGCCCCCAACTCATGCACACTGTCCCACTCTCCTATGGTGCCCTCCACTGTCTACCCTCATCCTCTGCTGAACCACTCAAGCCCCACCTCACCCATAGGATCAGGCTTGGGACACCCTCTCCTCCACACTCCTAATTGTCCTTCAGGTCTGGTGCCCTGGACAAAAAGGAAAGTGACACTCCCTGAGGCCACCCCCTCACCTGGACACCAAGCATGGGAAGAGCCTGGGCGCCTATTGCTGCACCATGCAGAGCAGTGCAGTAACAGGGCCATAAATTTCCTCAGCTCTTAGCTGCCTGTCTACCAAGGGCACAGCACAGAACTAAGCAGAACACCTACAGACCAGCTGAATGTGCAGTTGCTAAAGGCTATGTTTGTTTTACTTGGCATCTACATTACAGTGCATGGGTTCATGCAGTTTCTCCTGTGGATTTGAGGCTTCTTAATGTCAGTGCATCGTGACCTCCCAACCCTGGCATTGGCCTGGGGATGCCCTGAGAACAAGGTGGAGAGGAGGGCGTCCCTCCTTTTCCTACGCTCTTCTCAGCGCCTAAGGAGGGCTCTGCATACAGTGGGACTCAGAGTGCTTCCTGACTGCCATCTCTATGAAGCAGACAAGTCTGACCATGTGAACAGAGGAGAGGGGCAAAGAAGTCACCGCAGAGGAGCCATGAGGACAAGGGAGGACTGTCATAACGACGAAGAGCGGCTCACAGCTCCTGGTGTGTATTACACGCCAGGGACTATGTCAAGTGCTCCACACATATCTCATTCACTTCTCACGGGAACACTACAGGGTAAGTATCCCTTCACCCACCTCACAGATGAGCATAATGAGGCCTAAAGGTTAAGAGCCTTGCTCCAGGTATACAACACCTTAGTTAAGAGTGCCGACTTTGGTGGGGCACCTGGATGGCTCAGTCGGTTGAGCATCAGTGAGTTCAAGCCCCCCATCGGACTCCCTGCTGTCACTCACCAACCCCCCCCGCCCCCCGCCAAGCCTGCTTTGGATCCTCTGTCTCCCCTTCTCTCTGCCCCTCCTCTGGCTGTGCTCGCTCTCTCAAAAATAAATAAAACTTAAGAACAAAACAAAAAACAAAACAAAACAGAGTGCTGACTTTTGTGACCAGGAGCCAGATCCACGCTGTCTGGCCATGGACCCTCAGCTGGTAAGGGGCAGAACTGAGACACACACATCTAGGACTGCCTGGCTCTTAAGACAGTGTCCTTAACTTCTATTCAGAACAGAGTTCAGAAACCCTGTCCCGTTACTTCCCTTTTCAATAGAGCTTCATTCACTTTCCAAAGTTCCCTGGAGTCTGAAGCCGGACGACAGAGGAACCAGGAGCTGGGCCTGAAGACTCCCACAGACCCAGACCCTGCCAAACTAGCACCTTCCACGCAGCCCTGGCTCAGCAGCCCCCACTCCTGCTCCACTGACAGAGAATCTCTCTGCAAAGTGCCACTTCTCCCCAGCCTTCCTCCTGGCAGGTTGGGCCCCAGCCCAGGCCCACCCAGCACAGCATCACTGATCATAATAATCATGGTAATGAGAGGCAGTACTATTATTTTTAATTGTAATTTGCAGGCAATTGTGCCCAGCGGCTCTTGGCTGCTGCAACCAAATACACAATCACATAAAACACAGCAAGGCTGTTAAAAAACACAACCGAACCCCACGCTATGCCAGGAAGCTCTGACGCATCCCACCCTTCCTGCTTTCCCCGCACGGCCACAGGAGGGGGAGGGAGAGGAGCAGGGGCGGGGGTGGGGGCAGTAAATTATGGCAGATCCCTGGGGTGGGGGGGGGGGGGTGAGAGGCATCTGTTAATTACAGCTATTGAGGAAAGAGGAGAGGTAGTTGTTGGGGCTTGAGAGTGGGAAAGTACAATTGAAAACCAAGTTTGTCTATGACAAGGGATTACGGATCCTAGGAAAAGTCTGTAAGGGATCATGGGTCTGGCGTTATTAAGCTTTCGCTATTCAGTCATGGGCATCTCTTAAGACAAATTGGTGGGAATTAGGACTGTAATATATCAAAAACTAAATATGTGTTCCAGGTTCCAAATGAATTCCAGTGAATTTGGGGGTAGTTATGAGATGCTATGCTTGACAAGGAGCCACAGAGCTGCAGCTCAAGATGCCCCAGTCAACAAGCTTCAGCTTCAGCCAGTTCTACTGAACCCGTCCTGTGAACCATTCCAGGGCCAAATGGTACTAAGTGCCACTTCCTCCTACTCCCTGTCCCTACTTCTGTGGGCTGACTACTGCCCATGTGCTCCTGGGTACTGGCTATTCCACCTGAGAACAGAAAATAGAGTGTCCCCTGGAAATGTTTCTTGGTGACCTAGTAATATGGCGGTCTTTCCAGTCTGGTTCTATCTCCACCCAAGTAGAGGTCCCTACAGGGAATAGAGAACGCTTGTGTTCGGTACTCCCAACACAGTACTGACAACAGACCTCTCCCTGTCCCCTCTTCACACTTTTGGGAATGTGTGACTCATGGTCCCATCCTGGCATGTCCTTCAGGCGCCATGGAGTCAGTGATAATCAAGTATCCTTTGCAGAAGGATCATGGCCCTGCTGCTCTGCAATCCAATGGGGAAGCTAAGGGCTTGTGTATCCAACAATGAGGAAAAAGTAAAAGTCAGGTAGCTACTCAAGATGGACTGAAATGTGTTGACTCTGTTCCTTGTATGATACACGTGGGTGTGTCTTCTTGGAAATGTCCAGTTACCACAGGGTTATTATTCCAGGTTATTCCATTCCAGTTTGTGAAGAGAAGGGTGTGTGTGTGTGTGTGTGTGTGTGTGTGTGTGTGGTCAGATGGCTATGGCCCAGAGAAAGTTTATTACCCTAATACTCTGGGGGTAAGGGAGGAGAAGGAAAATGATGAAACTATCTGTTCTTTACAAATCCCTTTGGTGGAAATACTGACAATACTTCTCTGGCATTAAGTAAAATCTCTAACATCTACACTCATGGTATCCTGGAAATTGCACTGAACCTGGAGTCAGGAGACCAGGTTTAGGCCCATCTTGACCACCAGCTACCTTGGTGACCATGGCAGTCACCCCACCACTCTGAGTGTTATACTGAATATCTATGACTTTACATATCTTAGTAGATAAACCTGGAGCACCTTACAGGTGTGCTAGGGGTTTTCAAACATGCATTGGTTCAAATTCTGAATAGATCATATGTGAGATTAAAACAAGATTAACATCCTATATGCTTTTAAAATATATATAAAGCCATGGAGGGTACTCCTAGGTCTATTCACATGTATAAGAGAGAAAGCTACTGTCCCTAAAATACTTATTGAGGTATAAGTATTAAATACTAAAGGACGTAAATCAAAGGGTATGGGCTTCAGAGCATGGTCACTGTAACCACTTAAAGATATCACCAATATAAGCAAGGCTCATGGTGACCACTTACCCCACAGAGCCATGAAGATGGAGAAGAAGACGGTGGCAGGGTTGTCAAACAGGTGGCTCGCCTTTGCTGTACCACAGGCTGAGCTGAGGTTCCAGTAATCACAGGACTTGTCACACAGGGGACACATGGTGAAGGCATTCTGCTGGTCACACATCTCTTTGCTGCAGTTGAGAGAGGCTGCTGGGTCAAGTGGAAGTCAAGGAGGACCCACCCCAAGAAAATCATCCTGAAAACATCTCCCACTTCCAAATCCATGGCTAAGCTTATCAACTCCATAGGTGAGGTGTGTTAGAGATGCTGGAATTGGATTCTTTGCCATGAGAGTTTTACTTCTGCATTTTGTCAAAGAAACGGATGGGCCACTTCTGAGGTGCGGATCCCCCTGTCACTAGGAGTGTCCTAATTAGTGAGCATCTGTCAGAGATGTTGTACACTGAGTGATGCCTTATAAAGTCCCCTCAAAATGTGCTGCATCTATGAGGTTGGTGGGGAGCACCGATGACTCTGAATCCATCACCTGCCTGAAGTCCGATTCCACCACCATCATATCAAGCCCAGGTTGTCTTCTTAAACCCTTATGGCTGCCCCCAACAGGTGTGGGACTGGTCATGGGGAGAAGCAAACCAAGAATCTGGCTGGATCAACACAAGCTCTTACTTCTTTCTAAAGAAGAAGCCACGGGAAGAAGAATGGAGTCAGAGCTGGGCTGGAAGTCTCTAAGTGCATCAGCTGCACGCCCATTTGTAGGATGGGGATTAATACCCTCAGTATAATAAGAATGATCAAAACTATGAAATGGGGGATGCCTCAGTCAGTTAAGCATCCAACTCTTGATGTCGGCTCTGTTCATGATCTTGTGGTTCGTGAGTTCAAGCCCCACATCAGGCTCTGCACTGTGTCAGCATGGAGCCTGCTTGGGATTCTTTCTCCCTTTCTCTCTGCCCCTGCCCCACTTGTTCTCTCTCTCCCTCTCTCTCTTTCCCTCTCTCTCTCTTAAAATAAATAAATAAACTTAAAAAAATTATTTAAAAAAAAACATGAAATGGGATTAGGGAGAATGCAAGAATAAGGTAAATTCTTCCAAAGTCTAGATTCTATGATACTTGTAGAGAGAAACACGAGTCAAATAACCACTGGTTAAATTCTAAGCTATCCATTCTATTTAATGGACTAATGAATATAGTTGAAATTCCATTCACTCTTTAGGTGATTAGCTAGATCCAATAAATTCAGGCTCATATGAATGCTTGCAAATAAGAACCAAAGAACTACCAGCCCTAATTGGCTTCCCCAGTGTCCTTCCACACTATATATTGGTAGGAAAATGAATGAACTCATCACTCTGGTGTGTAATATTTCCCCAGGGGGAATGGGTAGATGGTTAAACTCATTGTTTGGGGGAAAAGGGTGGAGAACTCGAGATTTCATGAAAATGAAGCATTGGCTGTTCTCAGAGAGCAGCTGGAGACACAGTCTTAGCGAGGTAGGAGGTACTACACTAAAAACCACAGCTGTGTTTCCTCTGGAAAGAGGCAGCAGAGGGCACTATAGAGTATGGCTGACAAGAGGGAGGCCATTGCCACAGTGAGCTGGCTGGCATCCTGTGTGCTAAATCAAGTGCTTACATGAAACCTGGAAGTCAAGGGATGCCTGGATCCAGCTCCCTTCCATGAAGAAGTTGAAGGATTTCCCT